>NW_005871070.1:1702651-1809056 GCF_000147115.1 Myotis lucifugus | reverse complement strand
GCTGGCTTGGTCGCCCCTTACTGCCCACCCTGCTGGCCTGGTTGCCCTCAACTGACCCCCCCTGCTGGCCTGGTTGCTCCATGCAGCCTGCTTGTTAAGTCATTTGGTCGTCCCTCACTAACCCCCCTACTGGCCTGGTTGTAGGCAGCCATCTTGTGAGGGCGTGAGGGTCAGTTTGCACATCACCTCTTTATTATATAGGATTATAAACTCTATTCCATATGCTATACTTTACATCCCCATGACTAGTTTGTGATTACCAATGTGTACTTCTCATTCCCTTCACCCTTTTCATCCACTCCTCCCCTCTGGCATCCATTAATCTGTTCTCTGTATCTATAAGTCTGTTTCTATTTTGTTTATTCATTTATTTTTGCTCTTTAGATTACACGTATAAGTAAAACCATATGATATTTGTCTTTCTCTGACTGACTTATTTCACTTAGCATCATACTCTCTAGGTCTATTCATGCTGTTGCAAATAGTAAGATTTTATTTTTTTATGGCTGAGTAATATTCCATTGTATATGTACCACAACTTTTTTATCCATTAGTCTATTGATGGGCACATGGGCTGTTTTCATAGTTCGATTGTTGTAAATAATGCTGCAATGAACATAGGTGTGCAAATATTTTTTCAAATCAGTGTTTTGGGTTTCTTTGAATATATACTCAGAAGTGGAATTGCTGGATTGAAAAGCAGTTTGATTTTTAATTTTTGAGGAACCTCTATACTGTTTTCCACAGTGGCTGCACTATCTGCATTCCCATCAACAGTGCACAAAGGTTCCCTTTCTCCACATTCTCGCAGACACTTGTTGTTTGTTTACTTATTGATGATAGCCATTCTGACAGGTGTGAGGTGATATCTCATTGTGGTTTTAATTTGCAATTCTGATTATAGTGATACTGAGCATCTTTCATATTGGCCATCTGTAATACTCTCAACAATAAAGAGTTAATCAATGAGTTAATTAATTAATATGAAAACAATATCAATGAGACTTCCGCTCAAAAGCTAAGAAGTAATCGAATCATGATTAAGCCATTGTTCTTTCTGCTATACCACACTATCTGAGAACTTCACTCCTGACCTCCAACTCTTAAAATCTAATTAGAAACTTAAAGTAACACACATGGAATAAATAATAAACAATAAAAGACTATAAACTATATTGTTAATCTGTAAAAAACATAATGAAGTAATTAAGTTCAATACAAAAATATAGGGGAAAAAGTACAAATTAGTGTTATAGTCATCTGATGTAAAGTACAGCATATGGAATACATTCAATAATCTACACTAATAAAAGACAAAGATGCTAATTAACCATACCTTTCCTATGCCTAAGCCACGCCAACCAGCCAATCAGAGTGACTATATGCAAATTAGCCCAACCAAGATGGCGGCCGGCAGCCACTGAGCTGGAGCAAGCAGGAGGCTTGGTTGCCCCGGCGATGGAGGAAGCCAACCTTCCTGCCTGCCCTCACCGGCTGTGGCCTCCACAAAAGGCAATAAAGTTTCAATTATAGAAGCTAAATAAATTCCAGATACCTACTTCCAGCCAGCCTCCAGTGGGAGCTTGGGTGGCTGGGGGCTGTGGCCAGCCTGCAAACAGCCATCAGCCTCTCACCCAGGCTGGCCAGGGAACCCAGCAGGACCCTTTACCCTGAAGGGGGTGTGGCCAGCCTGCAAATAGCTATCAGCCCCTCACCCAGGCTGGCCAGGCACCCCAGCGGGAACCCCTACCCTGAAGGGGCTGTGGCCAGCCTGTAAACAGCCATCAGCCCATCAACTGGGCTGGCCAGGCACCCCAGCGGGGACGCCCACCCTGAAGGGGCTGTGGCCAGCCTGCAAACAGCCATCAGCCCCTCACCTAGGATGGCCACACCCCCATGGGGTGAGGGTCCCCACTGAGGGCCTTGGCCAGCCTGAAAACAGTTATCAGCCCCTCACCCAGGCTGGCCACATCCTCATGGGGTAAGGGTCACCACTGGGGGGCTTGGCCAGCCTGCAAACAGCCACCAGCCCCTCACCCAGGCTGGCCAGGCACCCCAGCGGGACCCCCACCCTGATCCGGGACACCCTTTCAGTGCAAACCAGCCGGCCCCACCCATGCATCAGGCCTCTATCCTATCTAATAATAGACAAACATGGTAAATTAACCGTAACTTCGCTACCCTTCACATTGGCTAATCAGGTCAATATGCAAATTAACTGCCAACTAAGATGGCGGTTAACCGCCAACAAAGATGGGGGCTAAATTGCATACTGCAGGCAGGATGGGACAGCGCCATCCTGCCTGCCCGCCACCATCCGGGCCTGCTATCTGTGACCCGGGTGGCGGGCGACCCGACCCAGGGCTGGCAGGTGTGACCGCAGTGATCCGCCACCGGCCAAGCCCCCAACCGGCCCTCCCTCAGGAGATCGGGGCTGGTGGGGTGACCGCAGCGGTCCACCAGCAGTCACACCCCCAACCGGCTCTCCCGCGGGAGATCCGGCACTGGTGGGCGCCACTGCAGTGGTCCACCAGCATTCACGCACCCAACCAGCTCTCCCGCCGGGAGATCGGGGCTGGTGGGACGACCGCAGTAGTCCGCCAGCAGTCACGCCACCAACCGGCCCTCCCGCGGGAGATCCGGCACTGGATCTTAGCGCTGCTGAGGAGGCAGGAGAGGCTCCCACCACCACCAATGTACTGGCAGCCATCAGCCTGGCTTGTGGCTGAGCAGAGCTCCCCCTGTGGGAGCCCACTAACCACCAGGAGGCAGCTCCTGCATTGAGTATCTGCCCCCTGGTGGTCAGTGTGTGTCATAGTGACCAGTCATTCCCAGTCTTTCTGCTGTTAGGGTCAGTTTGCATATTACCGTTTTGCTATATAGGATAGAGGCCTGGTGCACAGGTGGGGGCTGGATGGTTTGCCCTGAAGGGTGTCCTGGATCAGCATGGGGGTCCCACTTGGGTGCCTGGCCAGCCTGGGTGAGGGGCTGATGGCTGTTTGCAGCTGGTCACACCCCCTTCAAGGAGGGGGTCCCCACTGTGGTGCCTGGCCAGTCTGGGTGAGGGGCTGAGGGCCATTTTCAGGCTGACTGGCGACTGAAGCTCCCAGCCTCTCCTTTTTTTCTTTTTTTTTTATTCTGGGATTTATTTACCTTCTATAATTGAAACTTTGTTGCCGTCCTGCTAGCTCCAGCTCTGAGGCCGCGGCTGGCTGAAAGCAGGTATCTGGGGTTTGTTTAGCTTCTATAATTGAAACATTGTTGCTTTCGGAGCATAGAGCAGGCCACGGCAGGCGGGTAACCTTGGCTTCCACCATCACTGGAGCAAGCAAACCTCCTGCTCACTTCAGCTGCATGGCTGCCGGCCGCCATCTTGGTTGGCAGTTAATTTGCATATCTCGCTGATTAGCCAATGGGAAACGTAGCGGAGGTACGGTTAATTACCCTTTTTGTCTTTTATTAATTAGGATGAAAGACACATCTTGAAAATGCCTAAAGAAAGTTGTCATTTTTTCATGGTGAAGGGACTGGAGTCTGTTGATGAAGAAACCTTGTTGGCTACGGTGACTGTCAGTGGCTGCAGCAGCGGGGTGATGGGGCTGATGCCTTCCCCTGATCAGCCCAGTCACCTCCCACTAAGGGAGGCCAGACTGCGGCTTAGGCCCACTCCCCAAGGGGAGCAGGGAGCAGGCCTAAGCCGTCACTAGGACATCCCCCGAGGGATCCCAGAATGTAAGAGGGGGCAGGCTGGGCTGAGGGACCAGCCCCCCGCTCCAGTGCACAAATTTTGTGCACCGGGCCCCTAGTATTGTAATGTATGATGCCCTGGAGGTACTGGAAATCTTGGGGGGAACACTTTGCAAAATATATAATTGTCTAACCACTATGCTATACACCTAGATGTAATACAAAATAATATTGAACATAAAATAATTTTAAAAAGTTGTATTGTTTATAAATATACTGATGTTTTTTTATTTTAATTAAATCTTTATTGTTCAGATTATTACAGTTGTTCCTCTTTTTTCCCCACATAGCTCCCCTCCACCCGGTTCCCACCCCACCCTCTGCCCTTACCCCACCTCCCACTGTCTTCATCCATAGGTGTAGGATTTTGTACAGTCTCTTCCCGTACCCCCACACCCCTTTTCCCCCGAGAATAGTCAGTCCATTCCCTTTCTATGCCCCTGATTCTATTATATTCACCAGTTTATTCTGTTCATCAGATTATTTATTCACTTGATTTTTAGATTCACTTGTTGATAAATGTGTATTTGTTGTTCATAATTTTTATCTTTACCTTTTTCTTCTTCCTCTTCTTAAAGGATACCTTTCAGCATTTCATATAATGCTGGTTTGGTGGTGATGAACTCCTTTAGCTTTTTCTTATCTGTGAAGCTCTTTATCTGACCTTCAATTCTGAATGATAGCTTTGCTGGGTAAAGTAATCTTGGTTGTAGGTTCTTGCTATTCATCACGTTGAATATTTCTTGCCACTCCCTTCTAGCCTGCATAGTTTCTGTTGCGAAATCAGCTGGCAGTTGTATGGGTACTCCCTTGTAGGTAGCTGACTTTTTTTCTCTTGCTGCTTTTAAGCTTCTCTCTTTGTCTTTTTCTCTTGGCATTTCAATTATGATGTGTCTTGGTGTGGTCCTCTTTGGATTCCTTTTGTTTGGGGTCCCCTGTGCTTCCTGGACTTGTAAGTCTATTTCTTTCACCAGTTAGGGGAAGTTTTCTGTCATTATTTCTTCAAATAGGTTTTCAATATCTTGCTCTCTCTCTTCTTCTGGCACCCCCATAATTTGGATGTTGGTACGCTTGAAGTTGTTCCAGAGGCTCCTTACACTATCTTAATATTTTTGGATTCTTTTTTCTTTTTGTTTTTCCGGTTGGGTATTTTTTGCTTCTTTGTATTTCAAATCTTTGACTTGATTCTTGGGATCCTCTAGTCTGCTGTTGGATCTCTGTATAATAGTCTTTATTTCAGTCAGTGTATGCTTAATTTCTAGTTGGTCCTTTTTCATATCCTCGAGGGTCTCACTAGATTTCTTGAGGGCCTCACTAAATTTATCTGCGGTTTCTAGAAAATTATTGAGAAACCTTATAAGTGTGGTTTTGAACTCTATATCCTGTAGTTTGCTTTCCTCCATTTTTGTCATTTGTGACCTGTTTCTTTGTCTCTGCATTTTTTATGCTTCCCTGTGTTGGTAGAGTAACTTTGTGTGCTAGGTGTCCTATAGGGCCCAGTGGCTCAGCCTCCCCAATTACCTGAGGTGGACACTCTTGGTGCACCCCTTTGTGGACTTTGTGCACAGTCTTGTTGTAGTTAAGCCTTGATTGTTGTAGGTATCACTGGGAGGAATTGACCTCCAGGTCCATTGGCTGAGAGAATTAGCTGTGTCTACATTGGGAGAACTTCTGTGCTGGAGACACCCTTCTGGGGCAAGACTTGCTTCAGTGGGGCTTTGGTGCTCACTGAGTATGCCCCCTGAGTGTGTCCCTTATGGATCTGAGGAGTTGTAATCTGGATGGTCCCACTCTGACCACTGGGTACACTGGCTTTTGGATCTCTTAGGAGGTGCTAATTTAGCCTCTACCTGGGGCTACCCAGCAGGAGCTATGGAGAGATATGCAGATTCCTCTTCTTTGTTTGGGGTTTGGAGGTGCCTAGATGAGGCCCAGCTGTGAAGCAATGCAAGCTGCTGTGGGGCCTTGGGCCTTCTTTTGGAAGTTCTGGGTCTCTCTGACCCAGCTGCAGTTTGTTAGGTAATTGTAGATTGCAAAGGGCCAGGCCATTCATATGCAAAAGCCTCTGCGCACAGCTTGGGTGGGGCGGGGGCTCAGGGAATCAACAGGGCAGAGCAAACAGCTATAGCTAATATTCAGTCCTACCCTAAGAAGCCCAGCGTCTCAGTGTCCCAGTAATCGCTGCAAGCACCTCTGAGAGAAAGCCGCCCTCAAGTTCTGAGCGATGCCAGACAGTCTAGTTTCTCCCCATATAAGTCTGGGTCCCCAGAGACTTGCCCGGAACTGGAGTTCAGAGCAGTTGGGAGCTTGTGACTCCCTCCTGATTGAAAAAGACAGCCGTGTCCTCAGTTGCCAGCCCTTTCCGTACTGGGCCCTCGGTTCCTGTGCACTTTACTTCTGTACCTCCTCAGTGTGCTTTTCTCTTTCCTTCTAGTTGTAGAATTTCCACTCGGCCAGCCTTCCTGTGGTTCTGGATGATGTCTGTTTTGTTTTTTAGTTGTATTTTTGAAGTGGTTTTGCGAGGCAGCAATTTCAGGTGTTTACCTATGCTGCCATCTTGGTTTCTCCATAAATATACTGATTAATTTCATTTGTAAATATTTTGAGATTTTTGCATTTATGTTCTTAAATGAGGTAAACTCTAAGGTATTTTAAAAAGATATTTTTATTTATCTTTACATTGTTATGTTACCCAATTAAAATATGTTGAGAAATTTCTTTAAAGTGTTTGTATTATGAAATATTTCAACTGTAGAAAAAGTGTGCATCACTCAGATTCTTCAAAATTTAATATTTTTCATATAGCCCTCAGATTGTTTAAATAAATAGAAAATTGCAAGGAAAGTACAGGCCTCCTTTGTACTTGTTTCCAATAATTTCCTCCCTCCTCAGATGTGAATAATATTCTGAATTTGGTGTTTGTTATTGTTATCTTTTCATACCAGTACTTTTAATTATATAATTTTAAACCTAAAAGGTTGTAAAAAATATTTTGCAGGCTTTCCCATTTCACATTAACTGTCTGGCTAGGCTAGTATATTTGTGACGTCTCTGGAGCAGATATAGTCTTGGTTTGAAATTTCCAACTATAATAATGAAATATTCTATTTTTATTCTCAGTTCTGTTAGTTTTTTGTTTTATGTCCTTTGAAGTTTTGTCATTAGTGTGTACTTTTATGTCTTCGGAGGAACTTGACACTTTTATTATGAAGTAATCCTCTTTCTCCCGCTACTATTTCTTGTTTTGAGGTCTACCATGTCTGATATAATTATAGCCTCTCCAGTTTTTTATGATTAGTATTTGCATGTTATATCTTCTTTCAGCCTTCTACTTTAACCTATTTATGTCTTTATACTTAAAAGTATACTTTTTATAACAATCATACAGTAAGATCTTGTTTTTCTTCTGCAGTTTGACATTCTGTCTTTCAATTTAAATGTTTAGAACCATTTACATGTAATTATTGATATGATTTGGTTTATATTTATTGTGTTGTTATTTGGTTTTTATTTGTCACATTTGTTTCTTTTTTTCTCTTTACTAGTCTTTTATTACTTTTTTAGCATTTCATGTTATTCCATATGATTTGCTTATTTATCTCTTTGTTTTATTATTTTAGTGACTGCTATATTGTTTATAATATGAATATTTAACTTATCTCAGGAAATAATATACCATTTCACATATAGTATAAGGGCCTTATAGCAATATATTTTTCCTTTTTCCATCAGTGTACTATTATTAATGCACTAGAGGCCTGGTGCATGAAATTCATGTGCCGGTGCGGGGGGCGGGGGCGGGGGTGATGTCCCTCAGCCCGGCCTGCACCCTCTCCAATCCGGGACCCCTTGGGGGATGTCCAACTGCCGGTTTAGACTGGCAGTCAGACATGCCTCTCGAAATCCGGGACTGCTGTCTCCTAACTGCCTGCCTGATCTCCCCTAACCCCTCTGTCTACCTGATTGCCCCTAACCACCTCTGCCTGCCTGCCTGATTGCCCCTAACTGCTCCCCTGCTGGCCTGATCACCCCTAACCACCTCTGCCCCAGACCCACACCTGGGACTCAGGATTCCCTTCTCCAGCTAGCCGCAGGCACCCGGGACCCCGGCTGAATTCCCCCCGGGCCAGTTGTAACCACAGGGAACTGTGGGCGGGTGGCTTCACCCAGGCTACAGCCGCAGGAACCTGGGACCACGGGGGAGGGGGCTTTTTTCTTTCTCCCGGGCCGCAGGCACTGGTGCCTGGGACCGTGGGGTGGGTGGCTTTGCCCCAGCCTAGCTTTGTCAGGAAGGACATCTGGAAGGTTGTTCGAAAGCCATCCAGTCTAATTAGCATATTACCCTTTTATTAGTATAGATACTTCACATGTATATATGTTACAGATCTCAATACATTATTTTGTATTTAAACAGCTAATTACATTTTAAAGAAATAATTAAAAACCAAAAAGTGTCTTTTATTTACCCACATTTTTATCATTTTACCATTTATTTCCATTGTGAACATTTAAGTTTTAATCTGATATAATTTTCTGTCTGCTTAAAGAATTTCCTTGAATATTTCTTATAATGCAGGTTTGATGATGCTTAATATTTTCCCCTTTTGTTTGCTGAAAAAGTAGTTCACCTTTGGTTTTGAAAGATATTTTTCTACATATAGAATTCTATGTGGACAATTGTGTTTTTTTCAGTGCAAATATTCTAGAATATGTTGCTTCCTTATCTTCTGGCTTCTATAGTTCTGACAAAAAGTCTGTAGTATTAATTTGTGGTAATTAGTCACTGGTAATTCTTTGTTTATTTATACTTAATGTTTCTCTGGATATTTATAAGATTTCTTTATTTTATTTTATTTTATTTTATTTATTTTTTGCTAAAAGTATTACAAAGGGTATTACATAAGTGTCCTTTCCCCCCCCCCACCCTTGACAAACCCCTGCCCTCCCTTACCCCCCAGTGTCTTATGTCCATTAGTTATGCTTATATGGATGCATACAAGTCCTTCGGTTGATCTCTTACTCCCCTCCCTCCTGTCCCCCAACCCTCCTTGGCCTTCCCACTGCAGTTTGACAATCAGTTTGAGGCAGCTCTGCCACTGTATCTATTATTGTTCAAAGTTTGTAATGGTCTTTATTATCCATGAATGAGTGAGATCATGTGGTATTTTTCCTTCATTGACTGGCTTGTTTCACTTAGCATAATGCTCTCCAGTTCCATCCATGCTGTTGCAAATGGTAAGAGTTCCTTCTTTTTTACAGCAGCATAGTATTCCATCGTGTAGATGTACCACAGTTTTCTAATCCATTCATCTACTGATGGGCACTTAGGCTGTTTCCAGATCTTAGCTATGGTGAATTGTGCTGCTATGAACATAGGGGTGCATATATCCTTTCTGATTGGTGTTTCTGGTTCCTTGGGATATATTCCTAGAAGTGGGATCACAGGGTCAAATGGGAGTTCCATTTCCAATTTTTTTAGGAAACTCCATACTGTCTTCCATAGTGGCTGCACCAGTCTGCATTCCCACCAGCAGTGCACAAGTGTTCCTTTTTCTCCACATCCTCTCCAGCACTTGTCGTTTGTTGATTTGTTGATGATGGCCATTCTGACAAGTGTGAGATGGTACCTCATTGTTGTTTTGATTTGCATCTCTCGGATGATTAGTGACTTTGAGCATGTTTTCATATGTCTCTTGGCTTTCTGAATGTCCTCTTTTGAAAGGTGTCTATTTAGATCCTTTGCCCATTTTTTGATTGGATTGTTTATCTTCTTTTTGTTAAGTTGTATGAGTTCCCTATAAATTTTGGAGATTAAGCCCTTATCAGATATGACGTTGGCAAATATGTTTTCCCACGAGGTGGGTTTTCTTGTTGTTTTGTTGATGGTTTCTTTTGCTGTGCAGAAGCTTTTTATTTTGATGTAGTCCCATTTGTTCATTTTCTCTTTAGTTTCAACTGCCCTAGGAGCTGTATCAGTGAAGAAATTGCTTTGTCATATGTCTGAGATTTTGTTGCCTTTGTATTCTTCTAGAATTTTTATGGTTTCCTGTCGTACATTTAAGTCCTTTATCCATTTTGAGTTTATTCTTGTGTATGGTGTAAGTTGGTGGTCTAGTTTCATTTTCTTGCATGTATCTGTCCAATTTTCCCAACACCATTTATTGAAGAGACTATCTTGGCTCCATTGTATGTTCATGCCTCCTTTGTCAAAAATTAATTGAGCATATTGGTTCGGGCTAATTTCTGGACTCTCTATTCTATTCCATTGATCTATATGTCTGTTCTTGTGCCAGTACCAGGCAGTTTTGAGAACAGTGGCTTTGTAATACAGCTTGATATCTGGCATTGAGATCCCACCTACTTTGTTCTTTCTCAGGATCATTGCAGCTATTCGGGGTCTTTTTTTATTCCAGATGAATTTTTGGAGAGTTCGTTCCAGATCTGTGAAGTATGCCATTGGTATTTTAATGGGAAGTGCATTGAATTTATAGATTGCTTTGGGTAGTATGGACATTTTAATGATGTTGATTCTACCAATCCAAGAACATGGTATGTTCTTCCATCTCTTTATGTCTTCCTCTATCTCTTTTTTCAACGTCCTGTAGTTTTCTGAGTAGAGGTCTTTTACCTCTTTAGTTAAGTTTATTCCTAGGTATCTTAATTTTTTTGGTGTGATGGTAAATGGGATTGTTTTTATAATCTCTCTTTCTGAAAGTTCACTATTGGTGTATAGAAATGCCTCGGATTTCTTGGGGTTAATTTTGTATCCTGCTACATTGCCAAATTCATGTATTAAGTCTAGTAGCTTTTTAATGGAGTCTCTAGGGTTTTGTATGTATAATATCATGTTGTCTGCAAATAAGGACAGTTTTACTTCCTCTTTTCCAATTTGGATGCCTTTTATTTCTTCTTGTCTAATTGCAATGGCTAATACTTCCAGGACTATGTTGAACAGGAGAGGTGAGAGTGGGCATCCCTGTCTTGTTCCTGTTCTTAGGGGAAATGGTGTTAGTTTTTGTCCATTGAGTATGATGTTGGCTGTGGGCCTGTCATATATGGCTTTTATTATGTTGAGGTATGATCCTTCTATTCCCACCTTTCTGAGAGTTTTTATCAAAAATGGGTGTTGGATTTTGTCGAATGCTTTTTCTGCATCAATTGATATGACCATGTGGTTTTTTTCTTTCAATTTGTTTATGTGATGTATCACATTTATTGATTTACGGATGTTGTACCATCCTTGCATCTCTGGGATAAATCCTACTTGGTCATGGTGTATGATCCTTCTGATGTACTGCTGGATCCGATTTGCTAAGATTTTGTTGAGGATTTTGGCATCTATGTTCATGAGGGATATTGGCCTGTAATTCTCTTTCATTGTGATGTCTTTACCTGGTTTTGGTATTAGGGTGATGCTGGCTTCATAGAATGAGCTTGGAAGCGTTCCTTCCTCTTGAATTTTTTGTAGTAGTCTGAGGAGGGTAGGTTTTAGTTCTTCCTTGAATGTTTGGTAAAACTCCCCTGTGAAGCCGTCTGGCCCTGGGCTTTTGTTTGCTGGAAGCTTTCTGATGACTGCTTCAATTTCTTCCATAGTTATTGGCCTATTGAGGTTTTTAGATTCTTCCTGATTGAGTTTTGGAATGTTGTATTTTTCTAGGAATTTGTCCATTTCCTCCAGGTTGTCTAGTTTGTTGGAGTAGAGTTGCCCGTAGTATTGTTTAACAATCGTTTGTATTTCTGTGGGGTCTGTTGTTATTTCGCCTCTATCATTTCTGATTTGGTTTATTTGGGACCTCTCTCTTTGCTTCTTGGTGAGCCTGGCTAGGGGTTTGTCAATCTTGTTTATCCTTTCAAAGAACTAGCAGTTGGTTTCATTGATTTTCTGTATTGTTTTTTTGGTCTCTATTTCATTGATTTCTGCTCTAATCTTTATTATCTCCTTCTTTCTGCTCACTCTGGGGTTTTCTTGTTGCTCTCTTTCTAATTCTTTGAGTTGTAGAGTTAGATGATTAACTACCATTTTTTCTTGTTTTTTGAGATAGGCCTGTAGAGCTATAAACTTTCCTCTCAGGACTGCTTTCATTGTGTCCCAGAGGTTTTGGATTGTTGTGTTTTCATTGTCATTAGTGTCCAGGATGTTTTTAATTTCTTCTTTGATCTCATCGGTAACCCAATCAATATTTAATAACATGCTATTCAGCTTCCAAGTGTTTGAGTATTTTGGGTTGTTTTTATTGTAGTTTATTTCTAACATTATGCCATCGTGGTCTGCGAAGATGCTTTTTATGATTTCAATCTTCTTGAATTTGTGGAGACTTTGTTTGTGACCCAATATGTGGTCTATTTTTGAATATGTCCCATGAGCACCTGAGAGGAATGTATATTCCGCAGCTTTGGGGTGAAGTGTTCTGAAGATGTCAATTAAGTCCATCTGATCTAGTGAGTCATTTAGGATTGCTGTTTCTTTGCTGATTGTTTGTCTAGCGGATTTATCCAGTGATGTCAGTGGTGTATTAAAGTCCCCTACTATGATTGTATTGTTGTCGATCTCTCCTTTGATATCTTCCAGAAGTTTTCTTATGTATGTGGGTGCTCCTGCATTGGGTGCATATATGTTTATCAGGGTTATATCCTCTTGTTGTATTGATCCCTTTAGTATTATGAAGTGGCCTTCCTTATCTTTTGTTATGGCCTTCACTTTGAGATGTATTTTGTCCGATATAAGTATTGCTACCCCAGCTTTCTTTTCCTTTCCATTTGCCTGAAAGATATTCTTCCATCCCTTCACTTTCAGTCTGTGTGAGTCCCTTCTAATGAGGTGGGTCTCTTGTAGACAGCAGATGTATGGGTCATGTTTCTTTATCCATTCAGCCACTCGATGTCTTTTGGTTGGAGCATTTAGTCCGTTTACATTTAAAGTTATTATTGAAAGGTATTTGTTTGTAGCCATTTCTTTTTGTGTGTGTGGCTGTTTTCTTTCTGAGCTTGTTATTTCTTCTTTTTACACCAGTCCCTTTAGCATTTCTTGCATGGCTGGCTTGGTGGTGATAAACTCCCTTAGCGTTTTTTTGTCTGTGAAGCTTCTTATTTCCCCTTCAATTTTGAATGATAGCCTTGCTGGATAGAGTATTCTTGGATTCAGTCCTTTGCTTTGCATCACTTTGTAGATTTCCGTCCATTCTTTTCTGGCCTGATGTGTTTCTGTTGAGAAATCATTTGATAATCTAATGGGAGATCCCTTGTATGTAACTTTCCGTCTCTCTCTTGCAGCCTGTAAGATTCTCTCTTTGTCCTGAACATTTGCCATGGTAATTATGATGTGTCTTGGTGTGGGTCTTTTCGGATTCACCTCGTTTGGGACTCTCTGGGCTTGTGTGACTTTTTTCTTCCCCACCTCAGGGAAGTTTTCTGATATTATTTCTTCGAATAGGTTTTCTAATCCATGTTCATCTTTCTGTTGTTCTGGCACCCCTATTATTTGTATGTTGTTTCGTTTCATGTTGTCCCAAAGCTCCCTTAGGCTCTCACCCCTCTTTTAATTTTTTTCTCCATTTGTAGTACAGTTTGGGTGTGTTTTGCTTCCTTGTCTTCTAATTCACTAATTCGGTCCTCCGCTTCTCCCAGTCTACTGTTGATACTTTCAATGGTGTTTTTTATTGCAGCTATGTCACTCTTCATTTCTTCTTGGGACTTACTTAAGTTGTTGATTTTTTCATCTGTTTCTTCTAGCTTCTTGCATAAGTAGTTGATTTTTTCATCTGTTACTTCTTGCTTCTTGCACATTTGGTGCATGTACTCTATGACCCTTATTCTGAATTCTTTTTCCGTCATGTTGCATATCTCTGTCTCACTTAGCTGCTTTTCTGGCGAGTCCTCCTTCTCTTTCCTTTGGGGGTTTCTTTGTCTACCCATGTTTGATCTCCCTGACATATCTAGTTGTTGAGTCGTTCAGTGGCTGCTCCCTGGGTGGCAGTGGCTCCTCGGGCTGTGGTTGCTCCTTGGGCGGTTGTGTTAGCAGCGGCTCCTCCGTTGATAGCAGGGCCTCTGGTGGGTGCTGTTCACTGCTGTGGTGGCTCTTCTGGTTGGTGGAGGGAGGCTTCACACACAGGAACTGTTCCCCAGACAGGGCGTGTGGTGATCAGGAGGCCGCTGTTGCTTGAATCTGCTGCGTTGATTTAAAGGCACAAAATACAACACAACAAGGAACAACGTACCAGGCACTGAACACGAATGTATTTACAATATTGCTAACCCCAAATAAAGGTGGCCACCCGAGCTAAGAGAGTTAGGAGATAAGGAGGAAAGAAGAGAAAAAGGTAGAAGAGAAAAAAGAAAGAAAGAAAAAAAGAAAAAGGAGTGCAAAAATGAAATTGGAAAAAGGGAGGGGAAAAAAAAGAGAAAGAAAAAAAAAGTAAGAGAGAAAAGAGAATGAAGTATGAAAGGGGAAGAGACTATTTATATGAGGAGAAAACTCCTATAGATCCGCCACTAATACCAACAAATTACAGCAACAGATTCCTGGAGATGAATACAAACTACAAACAACCAATAATATCAAGCGACGCAAGGGAAAACAGAAGCACAGAAATAACCAGGGGGCGGGGGGGGGAGGGGCAGGAGAATAAAAAGAATAAGCAGACTAACCTCACAAACAATCCTAAAAAAACCCCCAATATACTCGTCAATCAAGCAAACAACACTAAAACAATAGAGAGAGAGAAGAAGAAGAAGAAGAAGAAGAAGAAGAAGAAGAAGAAGAAGAAGAAGAAGAAGAAGAAGAAAAAAATTTGGATAGTGAAGGAAGATAGGGGAAAGGTGTATAAGGATTTAGAGCAGGGGATTGGACATAGGATATATAAGTAGGGTGAAATTTTGACAGGGGGTAAAAAGAATAGGGAAAATCAAAAGCTGGAGTAGGGTAAAAGAAACAGGACAACAAAAGGGAAAAAGTGGGGAAGAGGGTTTTAGCACAGAGGCAAAATTGAGGTAGAGAGAAATGTTGCTAAAGGGACGATGAAAATAGAATGGAGAACAATAGTCCCAAAATAAAATAAGGACAAAATAAAATGACACTTTAAAAAATGGTAAAATGGTAGCGTTAATAATACTAGTTAAAAATAAAAATGTAGTAATTGAAAGGGTAAAATCAGGTGATGGGAAAAAAAGAAGAAAAAAAAAAGAAAAACAATGGAAAAAAATCTTTTCTTAGTTAAAAGGTGAAAAAGTAATTAAAAAAAATAAAAATAAAAATGTGCGGTAATGCAGGTGCTTCAGATCTTCTACTCTTCTTTTTGTCACGCCCGGAATTCAGGAAAATGTTGAATTTCCCTCTGATACACTGTTCCTCCGTGTTGTAAGCCACAGTCCTGATTTTAAGGCAGGCTGTATTGGCCCCCCATACTGCCTTATCTGTATTTTCAGAAGAGTCAATTCGTGGCTCTGCCTCTGGGTGGCAGTGTGTCTGGATTGACCTCCAAGGCTATATGTCCTCTCTGACCAGGAGCTCTCTATTGTACCTGAACCAGCTCCGCCCAGAGCTGGCTCCCCAGGCGCCACTCCCAGCTCTGTTTCCCAGGCTCCCCAAAAACAATCTTCCCCTACAGGCTCCGCTAGCGACCCCAACTGGGCAATCCCATGCACTGGGCTCAACAATCAAACTCACGGATTTAAGAGGAAGTGTGTAAACAAGAGCCTGGGAAGCTGTGCGAATTCGCTGGGCTGCACCTTCCAGATTTGCGCAGAGTCTCTGCGCACGCTCTGGCCCCTGGCACCAAGTAGCAGGCCGGCTGGAAGATTCTGAGGCTGCCCCTTTGCATCCAGTCCAACTATGGGCTTATTTATAGTGTTACCTTCTGTGAGCAGCCCTGGGGGAGCCCTCCCCTCTTGCGGGTCACACTGGCCTCAATGGGCGCGGACTTTGTGGGGTGCAGATTTCCCCCGCGCACACGCGCGTTCCTCGCTCCAACCTGAATTGCAAACCGCACCTTTGGGGGGAATCTAACCTTTCCGTGGAGGGAAGCAGGTCTCCTCTGAGTTCATGTAGTCGCGCTGCTACAGAGCCGTTGCCTCAGGGTTAGTAGCCGATCTCTGGATGTGGATAACAGCTGCTCAAGATGGCGCGGTCTCGCGGCTGAGCTGGCGCCCAGGGGGAGGTTTCAGCCTCAATCTCTAACCATCCCCATTTTCTAGGAGTTCTCTGTCTTTCCTGGCTGCAGACTGTTTCTCAGCTGAATCTCCTCTCTTTGTTCCGGCTGTATGTTACCCGTTTCAGCTGCTCGGCCTTATCTGCTCCGGGACAAAGCACCAACACGTCCGTCTAAACCTCCGCCATTTTTTCGGCCCCCAAGATTTTTTTCTTTATTGCTGGTTTTTATAATTTTGATTATAATGTGCTTGGCACAATGTTTTGTGTGTGTTTCTGCTAAGAGTTCATGGAGCTTCTTGCAGTATGAGGTTTATAGTTGTCATAAAATTTGGAATCTTTGGGCCATTTTTTGTACAAATATTTTCTGCTCTCTCCACACCCTCTTTTTGGAACTCTAATTAAAATGTATGTTAGAGTGAATATTTGTTTTAGTTTTTATATCTCTCTGTAAATCATTTTGTATAGCTTCTATTCCTATGTCTTAATGAACTGATATTTTCTTCTGCAATGTCTTCTTTGCTATTAATGCCACCCAATGAAAATTTTTTTCAAAAAATGTATGTTTTTGTAGATGTTCTATTTGGTTTTTATTTTATACCATACACTTAATCCTCCTTATGTTTATCTTTTTGAATATTTTTTTAAATATATTTTATTGATTTTTTACAGAGAGGAAGGGAGAGAGAGATAGACAGTTAGAAACATCGATGAGAGAGAAACATCGACCAACCGCCTCCTTCCCATCCCCTACCGGGGATGTGCCCACAACCCAGGTACATGCCCTTGACCGGAATCGAACCTGGGACCTTTCAGTCCACAGGCCGACGCTCCATCCACTGAGCCAAACCGGTTTCGGCATCTTTTTGAATATTTATAGTATTTGTATTATATGCCTTGATGATTTTTAAAATTGACATTATTTTAATTATTTCTTTTTTTTCCTTCAAGGATATTTCTTTAATGGGAAAAATGTACTCGGACAGATCATATCACATGCAAACAGAACAAGGGTTACAGATAAGTACCGAGGAACCTCAAATGGTAAATACCTTCTTTAATAGAAATCTTCCTTGCCTATATTAAAGTAATAGTCTGCCTCCTGTTGCTTGAATGTTAGGGAGTTTTTAAAATATCCTTTAATGTGTTTTAGAGGTGTGTTTAACTGTAAGCACACCTAATCCAGTAGCACATTGGGAGTCTTGGATATTTTGGATCACTCTTGCTGCCTATCAAAGACCTTCTCAGCTAATGTCCCAAACATTCGTATCTTCTCATTTCAGCATCTCTCATATCTGTTTTTTTTTTCCTACTTATTTTTCTCCTGGTTGTATATTATATATTTATGATTTTTCTATAATTAATAACTTCTGATTGAATGATGAAAATTATAGTACTGGATTTGGTTGTTTTCATTTTAAAAAGTGTTAGAGTTTAATCTAATAGGCAGTTAAGCTACCTGAAGATCACCTGTATCTTTTTAAGTATTATTTAAAATGTTCAAGTTCAGAGGAGCCTTACTCTGGAGCTCATTTAGCACTGCTACTAATGTACGACCCTTCTGAGGTTTATGATGAATGTACCATGTACTCTGTCTGTCTGGTGGAAGAGCTAGTGATTCCCAGCTTGTGTGAGCTCTGGGAATTGTGGCTTACAGCTTTTTGGTAATTGTCCCTTCCCTCCACCCCCATTGGCAGTTTTTCTTTGTCTGGCCTCATGGATTTCACCATTGCACGTGAAAATTGGTATTCAGCCAAAGAGTTAAGGACTCTTTGGGGGTTTCTGCAGATTTCTGAAGCCTCTTTCTCCATACTGTGCCTAACAAATTCTACCCTCTTTGTCTTCTTATTCTAATTTCTGTCTCTTCAACTCAGTAAGACACTGGGCGCTGTATGGTTTCCCCTTCATTGTGTCATGTTCTGGAGATTGTGTAAAGCAGAAATCTGGGGTAATTTAGCTCTTAACCTTTTTTTGCATCCATATTCTTAGTCATCATAGTCTTGCATTGCCTGTTGTTCTTACATTTTGTTCAGTTTTATAGTTATTTATGACAAGAGGGTAGAGTAGAAGTCAGTGGTCTCAGATGGATTTTTTTTTTTTGTAATGTAGCAAAGAAAAGGTAGGAAAACAGAGTTTTAAAGCACAATTAAGGTCCATATATTGTTATTGACATTATTAAAAGGCTAGGGGAGAAAAGTCATGTATGAATATAAAACTGAAGTGAAGGGAAGCAAAATAACTTCTGTTGATGCTTAATCTGTGTCTTTACAGTTTGGGTAGAAGTTGGTTCTCTTTATTCCTATCCAGTGTTAGATATTGTGCTGTGCTGTCTTCTTACCATTTCAGCTGTGTAGAGAGTATAATATAGAATTTAGCGTTAGTAATAACAAAAATGACACTAACAGTTATACCTTTTAAACTTTAAGTATGTTCATATTATTTCTTGCTCTTGGTTAGATTAAATTTTGGCTTTGATTTTATCTTTCTTGTGTAAACATTTAATAGCAGTGATTTACAGTATCTGACTTAATATTACCTAATTGTCATGTTCAATCTGATAATATATCTATAGAGATCAATGATTTTAAAAGCCATAACATTGGAATAATAGACAACATGTTTTACTGTATCTTTTTTTTCTGTATTTCTCATTTCATGCATAATATTGACATGCTTATATTTCTCTTTTATATAGTCCTCATTTACTGAACTATATTGACTAGCATTTTGATGCATTGAATAATATGCCTTGATGATTTTTAAAATTGACACTATTTTAATTATTTCTTTTTTTCCTTCAAGGATATTTCTTTAATGGGAAAAATGTACGGGAACAGATCATCTCCAGTGCAAACAGAGCAAGGATTAGAGATAAGTATTGAGGAACTTCAAATGGTAAATACCTTCTTTAATAAAAATCTTCCTTGCCTATATTAAAGTAATAGTCTGCCTCCTGTTGCTTGAATATTTTTCTAAGGGGGTTTAAAAAATCTCCTTTGATGTGTTTTAGAGGTGTGTTTAACTGTAAGCACACCTAATCCAGTAGCACATTGGGAGTCTTGGATATTTTGGATCACTGTTGCTCCCTATCATAGACCTTCTGAGCGAAGGTCCCAAACATTTTTCAGAGGGAAAGATTTTAACAGTTCTTTTGGTCTAGAGGCATTCAGATCCAGAAGATAGTTGGAGAATTAATTAAAAGTATTAGCTTCTAACCCTCAGTGGTTTGGCTCAGTAGATAGAGCATCGGCCTGTGGACTAAAATGTTCCAGGTTTGATTCTAGTCAAGGGCACCAAAAAAAAAAAATGTATTAGCTGTGTTAGCTTCTATGAATGTATCACATTATTCTTTATTTAGCTAGAAGAATTGTGAAAAACATTGACAAGGGGATAACTTTGTAGAGTAATATGGACAGTTGGTGTCAGAAGTTTGTTTCAGAAATAAAGCTCTTTTTCCTCCATCATCGTCAAAATACTTATGGGATTCAAAGCAGTCTAGAGCATGTTCCATGTGAATGGGAAGTGTCTCTCTGTATATAGAGATCCACATTTATGTAAAACAATGGTGGTGCGATGATCACTTCCTTTAGAAAAGATTTATAAGATATTGAATAGAAAGCTCCTATAGTTAGTTCCTGAAAATATGATTCCACATGCATAATAATTTAGATCTAACTTTGTTTTTGGGCTAATATATTATGTTCAGAAAGTGTATTGAATATTTTCACAAAAGCCATTGATCCTGTAATTTTAGAGGTATTTTAAATGATTGAACTACTGGAAATCGAGAAGCTTCTGAGTCTAGAGACCATGTCTTTTCCCCCTTGTAGTCATATCACCTGCCTCAGAACCCAGCATGTGTGGCATTAATATGATAAATCAATTTTGAAGCCTTACCATATGTCCTATGGGCTTAATACTGTCTTTGAATATAGTTCCTCTAGGTTTCTCTCATTCACAGGTCGACATGAAAACCTCTGACCTCTAAGTTTCTAACAGGTATAATAAACTGAAAATATAATATTAGGTTTAGAAAAATAGAAATCATCACTAATAGAATAAATGACAATACCATTCACTACATATTTATATAAAGAATAAGAAAAGATACCATAGTGAAGAAAACTATGAAAAAGGCCAATTTTCAGGTGTCTGGCTTAGACATCATCTTGATGATATAAAATAAAGATTTGAACAAAAATATTGATTTATTTGTAGTTCTATGGGTATTTGTAATACCTTCAGCTTTGACATTTATGAGCGATCACTGGACCTCTTCTAGCTACTGGCTTTTTAAAATGAAGCTTACCACTTCTTTTTTTAAAAAAAATCTTTATTGTTGAGATTATCATAGATGTCCCTCTTCCCTCCACCCCCACCATAGCTCCCCACTACCCGGTTCCCACCCCACCTCAGGCCCTTGCCACCCTATTGTCTGTGTCCATAGGTAATGCATACATGCATATAAGATCTTTGTCTAATCTCTTCCCGCACCCCCTACAGCTCCTTCCCTCTGAGAATCGTTAGTCTGTTCTATTTCCATGCCCCTGATTCTATTTCATTCACCAGTTTATTCTGTTCATCAGATTTTTTATTCATTTGATTTTTAGATTCACTTTTTTTTTTAAATTAAATCTTTATTGTTCAGATTATTACAGTTGTTCCTCTTTTTCCCCCCATAGCTCCCCTCCACCCAGTTCCCGCCCCACATTCTGCCCTTACACCCCCCACCCCCCACTGTCCTCATCCATAGGTGTACGATTTTTTTCCAGTCTCTTCCTGCACCCTCCACACCCCTTTCCCCCCGAGAATTGTCAGTCCACTCCCTTCTATGCCCCTGATTCTATTATATTCACCAGTTTATTCTGTTCATCAGATTATTTATTCACTTGATTTTTAGATTCACTTGTTGATAGATATGTATTTGTTGTTCATAATTTTTATCTTTACCTTTTTCTTCTTCCTCTTCTTAAAGGATACCTTTCAGCATTTCATATAATACTGGTTTGGTGGTGATGAACTCCTTTAGCTTTTTCTTATCTGTGAAGCTCTTTATCTGACCTTCAATTCTGAATGATAGCTTTGCTGGGTAAAGTAATCTTGGTTGTAGGTTCTTGGTATTCATCACTTTGAATATTTCTTGCCACTCTCTTCTGGCCTCCATAGTTTCTGTTGAGAAATCAGCTGACAGTCATATGGGTACTCCCTTGTAGATAACTGACTTTTTCTCTTTTGCTGCTTTTAAGATTCTCTCTTTGTCTTTTTCTCTTGGCATTTAATTATGATGTGTCTTGGTGTGGTCATCTTTGGATTCCTTTTGTTTGGGGTTTTCTGCGCTTCCTGGACTTGTAAGTCTATTTCTTTCACCAGGTAGGGGAAGTTTTCTGTCATTATTTCTTCAAATAGGTTTTCAATATCTTGCTCTCTCTTTTCTTCTGGCACCCCCATAATTCAGATGTTAGCACGCTTGAAGTTGTCCCAGAGGTTCCTTACACTATCTTAATATTTTTGGATTCTTTTTTCTTTTTGTTTTTCCGGTTGGGTGTTTTTTGCTTTTTGTATTTCAAATCTTTGACTTGATTCTTGCGATCCTCTAGTCTGCTGTTGGGAGTCTGTATAATATTCTTTATTTCAGTCAGTGTATGCTTAATTTCTAGTTGGTCCTTTTTCATATCCTCGAGGGTCTCACTAAATTTATCGCGGTTTCTAGAAAATTCTTGAAAAACCTTATAACTGTGGTTTTGAACTCTATATCCAGTAGTTTGCTTTCCTCCATTTCTGTCATTTGTGACCTGTTTCTGTGTCTCAGCATTTTGGCTGCTTCCCTGTGTTGCTAGAGTGGCCTTCTGTGCTACACTCTTGGTGCACCCCTTTGTGGGCTTTGTGCACAGTCTTGTTGTAGTTAAGCCTTGATTGTTGTAGGTATCACTGGGAGGAATTGACCTCCAGGCCAGTTGGCTGTGAGAGTCAGCTGTGTCTATGGTGGGAGAACTTCTGTGCTGGAGACACCCTTCTGGGGCAAGACTTTCTTCAGTGGGACTTTGGTGCTCACTGAGTCTGCCCCCTGACTGTGACCCTTATGGATCTGAGGAGTTGTAATCTGGATGGTCCCACTCTGACCACTGGGTACACTGGCTCTTGGATCTCTAAGGAGGTGCTAATTTAGCCTCTGGCTGAGGCTACCCAGCAGGAGCTGCAGAGAGATCTGCAGATTCCCTCTTCTTTGTTTGGGATTTGGAGGTGCCTAGATGAGGCCCAGCTGTGAAGCAATGCAAGCTGCTGTGGGGCCTTGGGCCTTCTTTTGGAAGTTCTGGGTCTCTCTGACCCAGCTTCAGTTTGTTAGGTAATTTTAGATGCAAAGGGCCAGGCCATTCATATGGAAAAGCCTCTGCAGACAGCTTGGGTGGGGCGGGGTCTCTGGGAATCAACAGGGTGGAGCAAACAGCTATGGCTGATCCTTAGCCCTGCCCTAAGAGGCCCAGGGTCTCAGTATCCGGTGGTAATTGATGCAATCACTTCTGAGAGAAAGCCGCCCTGGAATTCCGCCTGATGCCAAACAGTCCAGTTTCTCCCCGTATGAGTCTGGGTCCCCAGAGACTGGCCCAGAACTGGAGTTCAGAGCCTTCGGGAGCTTGTGACTCTCTCCCGAGTGAAAAAAAACAACTGTGTCCTCAGTTGCCAGCCCTTTCTGTGCCCTCCGTACCTCTGTGCTTTAATTCTGCACCTCCTCCAAGTCTCAGTGTGCTTTTCTCTTTCCTTCTAGTTGTAGAATTTCCACTCAGCCAGCCTTCCTCTGGTTCTGGATGATGTCCCTTTGTCTTTTAGTTGTACTTTTGAAGTGGTTGTGCAAGGCAGCAATTTCAGATGTTTACCTATGCCGCCATCTTGATTTCTCTTCTAGATTCACTTGTTGATAGATATGTATTTGTTGTCACTTTGTTGTTCATAATTTTTTATTTTTACCTTTTTCTTCTTCCTCTTCTTAAAGAATACCTTTCAGCATTTTCTATAATACTGGGTTGGTGGTGATGAACTCCTTTAGCTTTTTCTTGTCTGTGAAGCTCTTTATCTGACCTTCAATTCTGAATGATAGGTTGTGTATTCTTGGTTGTAGGTTCTTGCTATTCATCACTTTGAATATTTCTTGCCACTCCCTTCTGGCCTGCATAGTTTCTGTTGAGAAATTAGCTGACAGTCATATGGGTACTCTCTTGTAGGTAACTAACTGTTTTTCTCTTGCTGCTTTTAAGATTCTCTCTTTGTCTTTTTGCCCTTGGCATTTTAATTATGATGTGTCTTGGTGTGGTCATCTTTGGATTCCTCTTGTTTGGGGTTCTCTGTGTTTCCTGGACTTGTAAGTCTATTTCTTTCACCAGGTAGGGGAAGTTTTCTGTCATTATTTCTTCAAATAGGTTTTCAATATTTTGCTCTCTCTCTTCTTCTGGCACCCCCATAATTCAGATGTTAGCACGCTTGAAGTTGTCCCAGAGGCTCCTTACACTATCTTCATATTTTTGGATTCTTTTTTCTTTTTGCTCTTCTGGTTGGGTGTTTCCTCGTATTTTAAATCATTGACTTTATTCTTGGGATCCTCTAGGTTACTGTTGAATCCCTGTATATTTCTTTTTCTATCAGTCAGTGTATACTTAATTTCTGACTGGTCCTTTTCCATTTGTTTTGGCATTTTCACTAAGATCCTTGAAGGTCTCATTAAGTTACTCAGCGATTTCTAGAAGATTCTTGAGTAACCTTATAACTGTGGTTTTGAACTCTATATCCAGTAGTTTGCTTTCTCCCATTTCTTTCATTTGTGACATGTTTCTTTGTCTCTGCATTTTGACTGCTTCCCTGTGTTTGTTTCTATGTACTCGGTAGCTGCTATGTGTCCTTGAGTTGATAGAGTGGCCTTGTGTGGTAGGTGTCCTATAGGGCCCAGTGTCTCAGCCTCCCCAACCACCTGAGGTGGACACTCTTTGTGCACCCCTTTGTGGGCTGTGTGCACAGTCTTATTGTAGTTGAGCTTTGATTGCTGTTTGTATCACTGGGAGGAATTGACCTCCAGGCCAATTGGCTGTGGGGACCAGTGGGAGAGCTGCTGTGCAGGAGACACTCTTATGGGGTAGGACTTGCTTCAGTGGGGCTTTGGTGCTCACTGAGTCTGCTCCTTGAGTGTTTTGCTTATGGATATGAAGAGTTGTAATCTGGTATGATCTCACACTGGCCACTGGGTACACTGGCTCTTGGATCTCCAAGGAGATGCAAAGTCAGCCACTGCCTGGGGCCACCCAACAGGAGCTACAGAGAGATCTGCAGATTTCTCTTCTTTGTATCGGGTTTGGAAGTGCCCAGATGAGGCCTAGCTCTGATGCAAGGCAGGCTGGTGCTGATGCTGGCCTTGGGCCTTTTATTGATAGGTTTGGGGCTCCCTGACCCAGCTGCAGCTTGTTTGACAGGTTTTGGGCTGAGAAAGGACAGGCCATTCATATGCAAATCGGCTGTGCACAGCTTGGGTGAGGTTGTAAACTGGGTGGGGCGGGGTCTCAGGGAATTTCCAGGGCTGAGTGGAGAGAAATGTCTGCCAGTCAGCCCTGCATCAGGAAGGTCCCAGCAGGGGAACAATGACTGCTGCGAGCACCTCTGTCTGGAAGAAAGCAGCCCCTGAGTTCTTGCCCTGATGCCAGACAGTCCAGTTTCTCCCTGTATGTGTCGGGGCCCCCCAGAGCCTCACCTGGCACTGGAGCTCAGAGCAAGCAGGAGCTTGTAAATTCAGTTCGAAGTGCCGGCCTTTTAAGAGGAGCAGCCAGGTCTCTAGCAGCCTGTGTGTCACTCAGCCCCAGTCCACACTGGTTTTTACAGTCAGTAGTTCTTACTGCCCGTAGGGACTTCTTTCCCCAGCTGTGAAACCCTGGGATGGGGGTCTGGTGTGGGCCTGGACTCCTTGCTCCTCCAGACAGCCTCTGCAGAGGCGATCCCCCTCCCAATTAAAAAAGTGGCACACCTGGGTTCTGGACCAGCCCGTTCCATGCCTTCACACCTCCTACCAGTCTCAATGCACTTTCTTCTTTACCTCTCTAGTTGTAGTACTTCCACTCAGCCAGCTTTCCCACAGTTCTGGATGATAGTTGTTCTGTATTTTAATTGTAATTTTGATATGGTTTTGGGAGGCAGCAAGTACAGGCATTTATCTATGCCGCCATCTTGGTTCCCCTTACCACTTCTTTGGAGATAAAATACCTTTTAGTTGACAACTGACCATGATACCTCTGTGGTATCTTTCATTCCAGGCACATTTTTTGGGTGCATACTCTGTGCCAGATAGCAGAATTATATCTGTCCATCCTACTTGTTCCTTAGACTTCTAGAAGTTTGCTGGGTAAGATTTAAGTGGAAAGCAGTGGCCAACATGCTCTCATCCCAAGAAGGCCTGCCCTTTCAATGTGGTCCTGGCACCCTGCCTGCAGAGCGTGGCGGCATCAATGTGGACATCTCAGTTCCATGGGGCAGATCTCTCTCATTTCTTTGATGCAACTTATTTTCTTTTTACAAAGGAGCATTTTTAATGGAATATCTTTTTTTAAAGTATCCACCACTTCAAATATAGTAGTTTTTTGAATTAAAATAATCAGCATTTTTTTATTGAATTTATTGGGGTGACATTGGTTAGTAAAATTATATAGGTTTTAGGTGTACAATTCTATAATACATCATCTGCATGTTGTGTGTTCATCACCTGAAGTCAAGTCTCCTTCCATCACAATTTATCCTCCCTTTACCTTCTTCAGCCTCTCCCCATTCCCCTTTCCTTCTGGTGATCACCACACCGTTGTCTTTATGAGTTTTTTGTTTTGTTTTATTTTTGCTTAATCCCTTTACCTTTTTTACCCAGCCCTGCAATGATCATGGAGAATTATTTCCTGACATAATTATAAAAAAATCAAGGAATATATTTATTCATTTTCCCCGCTATAATGTGGCTGACATTGTTTTACTCATAGATTATAAAAGGTAGAAGAGACAGTTTTTTCCCCTTGAGGAACTTGTATGAAGAGCAATATATAAAGAGACAAATTACAATACTGTTTAATATATATCCTAAGTAGAGACTAATTGAATAGTAGAGAAAAATTGATATAATTTCATTTTATTTGTTCATTCACTCATTGACAAATAACAGCAGAGAGTTTTCAATGATCCAAATGTTTGAGATATAAAATATAACTGATTCACAACTTTTAAAAAGGAATTTTCAAACTTTAAAGTTTTAAAGTACTTGAACATTTTGGTCTCAGGATACCTTTAAACTCTTAAAAATACTTACATTTTACAGGTCCATAGGAGTTTTAGTCTATGTGGATTATATCAACCAATTTTACCATATTATAAATTCAAACAGATAAAAATATAAAATATTTATTTATTAAAAAATAAGCCAATTACATATTAATACAAAACATTTTTTTAGGACAAAATGTTATCCAAAAGAAAATAATTTAATGAGAAGGGTAGGATTGTGTTACATTTTTTGCAAATCTCTTTAATATCTGATTTAATATAGACCTAGATTATCCTGTTTGCTTTTGAATTCAGTCTGTTGTATATGGTTTTTTGGTTGAAGTATATTAAGTAAATCTGGTCTCAAATTAAAAAGGGAGTCATAGTTTAATAGCATTATTACATAGTTACAGATACTCTTGTTAATATACTAAAACTCTGAAAGTGTTAGTTTCTTAAAGATTAGTTGTAGTGGGGAATCTGAAGCCAGATAAATGAACTTACTGTATATCATTACATTAAAATCTATTGATCCTCCTTGTTCTTTGAACAAATCTTTAACTCCTGCATGATTTTGTAATTTCATGTGTTAATCATTTGAAAAGTATTGGTCACTGTTTTATACCCCGTGCTTTTCCATCATCAGTGCAAATGTCAACACAGTGAAAAAGGCAAATAAGCCTTAGTATTATTATGAAAATGGTTTTGACCTTGCAGATCCACTGAAAGGGTCTTGAAGACTATTAGGAGTCTGTGGACCACTAGTGAGAACCACTAGTCTATTGGGAGGAGGAAAAAGAGGTGAAGAGAGTACAGTTTAGAATCAGGTTGTCTAGGTTCAACCACAGCTCTGCTACTTACTCTCAGTGTGACCGTGAGCAGGTTATTTAACTTCTCTAAGCCTCAGTTTCTTCATCCATAAAATGAGGCTACAAACAGGTCCTACTTCATGAATTTGTGGTGAAGATTAAAATTAAATGAGACAGTACTCATATATATTGATTATTATAATAATGATTACTCAGACAATTATAATATAGTATGATACATGTTAAAATAGAGGAAGGGACAGAGTGGTGATGAGAGCAGGAGAAACTTTGTAGAGGCAGTGATGCTGGGCACAGTCCAGAAGAGGGTCACTGCAGCTGGAGAGCTGTCACTGACCTGTCCTCATGCTTTTTTTTCTCCATTTTCCCTTTTAAAAAAAATATGTTTTTATTGATTTCAGAGAGAACAAGGGAGAGGGAGAGAGGAATAGAAGCATCAATGATGAGAGTGAATCAGGCTGCCTCCTGCAGGCCCCCTACGGGGATTGAGCCCACAACCCAGGCATGTGCTCTGACCGGCAATTGAACTGTGACCTCCTGGTTCATGAGTCTACCACTGAGCCACACCAACCATTTTCTATTTTGGAGGGTGGCACCTTCACCTATTCAGTCTCCCAAACCAGAACCCTGGGAGAGTTTGCTGAGGAAGTCAGGAATAGAGAAATTAAAAAGAAAGGGAGTGCCAAAAGCTATGGCACATAAAATGAATAAATTTGTCATAGGTAGACAGTATAGAGCCCATAACACATATTACCCCAGTGTATCTATTCTACCATTTTTATGAAAAGGATTTTATTAAGTCCTTTTAGCCAATGAGGAAAATGAGGCTAAAAAGGGTAGGTAACTTGACCAAGACCACTCATCTATTAATTGACAGATTCAGGATTTGAATTAATTCCTGTCTGGTTATAAAGATCTTACTCTTTCCACAGTATCATCCAGTAGATTTATAAAAATATGAGCTCCATGTTCAATTTGTGTTTTACAAATATAAATTTCTTGTTTCAGCCATCCCTTGCATATAAATAAACTTATATAGCATTTTGTACTGTATGCCACCTTTACCATTTATTTTACTTATTAACAATCAAGTGTATCAAAGAACAAAGAGATATAATTGCATTTTCAATTCAGTCTATAGAATTCAGATTTTTATGTAATAATATTGGTTTTATCATCTGCTAACCTGAGGCAGTGAAGTTTTAATTGTCAGTGCTCCACAATCCCAAATAAGCTAGGTTCGAAATTGGGCCATACCCAAATATGGCTATAAAGATTGTTTCCTTAAGACTTGTGGAGATACAGATTAAGTTAGTGAGACATTTTTTGTGTGTGGCTGTGCCATTTCTTTTTATTATTAAATGTATTGTGATGACATTGGTTAATAAGATCACATAAATTTCAAGTGTACCATTCTATGATACATGATCAGTATATTGTATTGTGTGCCCATCGCCCAAATCAAATTATCCTCTGTCACCATATATTTGGCCCCTGTTATCCTACACCCTTTGTCTCATCCCTCTAGTAGCCACCATACTGTTGTCTGTGTCTATGAGTTTCAGATTTATATCCCACATATGAGTGAAATCATATGGTTCTTAGCTTTTTCTGACTGATTTATTTTACTTAGCATAATATTTTCAAGGTCTATCCATGTTGTTGCAAATGGCAGTATTTCATCTTTTCTTATGGTTGAATAGTATTCCACAGTATACATGTACCATATCTTCTTTATCCAGTCCTCTATCAAAGGACATTTTGATTGTTTCTATGTCTTGGCCACTATGAATAATGTGGCAGTGAACATTTAATCTTTGCAAATAACTGTTTTTGATATTCTGGGGTAGATACCCAAGAGGGAGATTGCTGGGCCATATGGTAACTGTATACTTAGTTTTTAAAAAAATATATTTTATTGATTTCAGAGAGGAAGGGAGAGGGAGAGAGAGAGAGAAACATCAATGATAAGAGAATCATTGATTGGCTGCCTCCTGCATGCCCCCTACTGGGGATTGAGCCCACAACCCAGGCATGTGCCCTTGACTGGAATTGAACCTGGGACCCTTCAGTTCACAGGTCGATGCTCTATCCACTGAGCCAAACCAGCATGGGCTGTGTTCTTAACGTTTTTAGGAACCTCCATACTGTTTTCCAAGGTGGCTGTCCCAGTTTACATTCACACCAGCAGTGAATGAGGGTTCCTTCTACTCTAATGCTCCCCAACACTTGGTACTGTCTTGTTGATAATAGCCATTCTAACAGGTTTGGGGAGGGAATCTCATTGTAGTTTTGATTTGCATTTCTCTAAAGCTAGTGATGATGAGCATATATTTTTTAATATCTGTTGGCCATTTATATGGCTTCTTGGGAGAAGTGTTCATTCAGGTCCTCTGCCCAGTTTTTAATTTGATTGTTTTTGTTTGGTGTTGAATTGAGTTCTCTATATATTTTATATATTACCCCTTGTCAGAGCTGCTGTTTGCAAATAATATCTTCCATTTGGTTGGTTGCTTTTTTGTTTTGTTGGTTGTTTCTTTTGCTGAAAAGAAGCTTTTTAATTAGATAAAGTTCCATTCATTTATTTTTGCCTTTACTTCCCTTGCCTTTGGGGTCAAGTTCACAACACATTCTCTAAGACCATGGTCGGTAAGTTTAGTACCTATGTTTTCTTCTATGTGATTTATTGTTTGAGATCTTACTTTTAGGTCTTTAATCCATTTTGAATTAATTTTTGTACATGGGGAAAAACTTTAATGTAGTTTCATTCTTTTGCATGTGGCTTTACAATTCTCCCAGCACCATTTATTGAAGAGACTTTCTTTTCTCCATTGTGTATTTTTGGTTCCTTTGTCAAAAATTATTTGCCAATATACATGTGATTTTATTTCTGATCTCTCTTTTCTGTTCCATGAGTCTTTTTTTCTGCCAATACCATACTGTTTTGATTAACGTTGCTCTGTAGTATAATTTGAAGTCAGGTCCTGTAATACCTCCAGCTTTGTTCTTTTTTTTTCAGGATTATTTTGGCTATTTGGGATCTTTTGTGGTTCCATATAATTCCAATGATTTTTTTTGTTCTTTCTTTTAAAAAATGACATTGGGATTTTGATGATGATTGCATTTACTCTGCATATTGCTTTGGGTAATATGGACTTTTTATGACCTCTCCTGGCTGCTCCCACTCTCCTACTGTCTGTGTCCATTGGTTATGCTTATATGCATGCATACAAGTCCTTTGGTTGATCACTGAATTTGTAGGTTTTAACATGTGATATACTTTAACCTATCGCAGTTTTTTCATGCTCAAATTGTCCATCCCCTCTTTTTTTAATAAATCTTTATTGTTCAGATTATTATAGTTGTTCCCCTTTTTTCCCCCCATAGCTCCCCTCTACCCAGTTCCCACCCCACCCTCTGCCTTTACCCCCCCCCCCCCACTGTCCTCATCCATAGGTGTATGCTTTTTGTTGCCGGGTCAAAGATCATACACATGGGAACTGTAGCTATTTCCATCGGCGACGTGTCCCTGTGTTTGGAAAGGTCTCTCACGACTTGTTCACGCTCTACTCAGAAAGGGTACGGAGACACGTAACGGCTTTTTAAAATAATGTGTCCTCTTATGTTTAAAATGAGGATTTCGTTACCAAGAGTAAGGAGAAAGCAACACTACAGCTGCTCTCGCCCCTCTCACCCTTCGGGTGATAGTTGTGCTTGGGGCTGCGCGCTGGTTCACGGGCCATCAATGAAGCTGTCTGGGCGGCTTGCGCGGTTCTGCCGGCTTCCCAGGGGCCGTCGCAGCCTCACGGCGACCGTTGCAACCTCACAGGGGCCGTCTCAGGGGCCGTTTCAGCCTCACAGGGACCGTTTCAGCCTCACAGGGACTGTCTCAGCCTCACTGGGACCGTCTCAGCCTCATAGGGACTGTCTCAGCCTCACAGGGACCATCTCAGCCTCACTGGGACCATCTCAGCCTCACAGGGACCGTCTCAGCCTCACAGGGGCCGTTTCAGCCTCACTGGGACCATCTCAGCCTCACTGGGACCATCTCAGCCTCACAGGGACCGTCTCAGCCTCACAGGGGCCGTTTCAGCCTCACTGGGACCATTTCAGCCTCACAGGGACCGTCTCAGCCTCACAGGGACCGTCTCAGCCTCATAGGGGCCGGTAATATGGACATTTTAACTATGTTGATTCTTTCAGTCCATGAACATGAATATCTTGCCATTTCATTGTGTCTTTTTAAAATCTCCTTTAATAATGTTTTGTAGTTTTCAGTATATGGGTCTTTCACATTTTTGTTAAGTTTATTCCTAGGTATTTTATTCTTTTTGTTGCAGTTGCACAGGAATTTTTTTTCATTTCTTTTTTTGAAATTTCATTGTTTGTATATAGAAATGCAGTGGATTGGATTTTTTCACATTGATTTTGTATCCTGCAATTATACTGTATTTATGTATTGTTTCTAATATTTGTTGGAGGAGGCTTTAGGGTATTCTATATACAGAATCATGTCATCTGCAAAAAGTGACACTTGTACTTCTTCATTCCCAATTTGGATGCCTTTTATTTCTTTCTCTTGCGTGATTGCTCTGGCTAGGACTTCCAGAATTGTGTGGAATAAGAATGGTGAGCGTGAAACATTTTTAAGGAACTCAAAGCAGGTGTAGAAGTGATATTTTTGTAAGAATTTTTCATTTGGGCTTGGAATGGAGCTGGGGTGTCAGGGTGGTCTTCTTGAGGTCTCTGGGCCAGTTCTTCTCTGAGTACCTGCAGTCAGGGTTCTTGAAGAGCATCAAGGAACCCAATTTTTCAGGACCAAAGAACCTCAGGTTGGGCACAGGTTAGCTGTTTCAGTAGGCCTTGATTTTGTATGAGTTTGGGATACAGTGAGGGCCAGATTGGAGTTTTGTTATTTCCTTAGAGTTGGTGCGTAATAACTGTGGAGTAGCTATATTTCCTGAGAAACGACTGAGGAAATTAATTTGCCAGACTTCATATTTTTCTTAAGTCAGTTTGAGTTTCTCTTTATAAATATTCAAAGGGAACTTTCTACCTCTTTTTAATTTCAATCATGCATTTTCATAATTATTTTGTTGTCAGAGAGAAAACATTGTATGACTTAAAAAGGACCAATAAAAAAAGCATTCCTACATATTTATGTTTTCCAACAGAATGAGACTGAGGAAATTTCTGAGACTGTATCAAGTGTTTTCCCAATTGAACAAGAAGATATATTAGAATGGGGAGCCTCAGACGCAGAAAGTATGTTATTTAAACCTCAGGAAACTTCAGAAATTCAGCAAGCTGATGACTCAAATAAACCTTTGGAAGATGAACAGTCTATAGGTGAATCAAAAACAGCGCAACAGCTATCTTTAAAGGTAAGACACTATTTATATCAAAAACAGAATTATGAGAGTTGAGAATGTACAGGTGTGAAGAAATGACCCAGGCAAAAGCCAAAGAATGTAGGGGGAATTCACCTTGAAAAAAGGCTCCTGATGTGCAAATTGCCTATTTGGGAAAATGGAACATCTATTTTGTTTGAAAGATTTTAGTCTCAAACCTAATCACAACGCTGAGGAGAAAATATTATATATATATAGATTTTAATCCTCGCCTGAGGATATTTTTTATTGATTTTTAGGGAGTGGAGAGAGAGGGAAAGATGAATGGAAACATCAATGTGAGAGAAACACATCTATTGGTTGCCTCCTGCAGGGGCCAGGAGGAGCCTGAAATTGAGGTATGTGCCTTTGACCGGAATTAAACCTGGGACTCTTGGTCCACAGGCCAGTGCTCTATCCACTGCTCCATATTGGCTAGGGCAAGAGAGATTTTTAAGGAGAGAAGGAATCTCAGGGCTTTTAGACTGAGTCTTCTTACCATCTTGAGGGAATCAGGAACTATAGCCCTGTGGCCAGCACTGGTAAATGTAGCATTTATAACTTTGTCTCTTTTAGATTTATCCTAATCCCTAAGTGTTTTCCTATTGTGAGAATGTTTTCCAGATTCATTTTCTTATTTATAATTTAAATAATTTTTAAATACCATATTTGCATATTACCTTACTATTTACTTAGTACTGTTTTTTAATTTGGGCCATCCTTTCCTTTGGCTTAAATAAATGAGTTTATTTTAAACTAGGTACATTACTCCTAGGATTTATAAAAAAGCTACTTTTCACTGAACCACAGCATATTATCTTGATTATCACCAGAGATCCTCTCTCTGATTCCAATGGATACCACTTGGGTTAACAAACTTCCTGCTTAGTCTCTCTGTTTTTGGATCCTCCTCTTCTCACCAATGGCCATATTTCTTCTAAGATTTACCACAGTCAATTGACCATTACCAGTTCTTCAACTTTTGCCCCAAACTCCCAACTCTGAAACCTTAACTTTCTCTGTGACCTTACCCTTCCTTTGGCTTTACATATAATCAGTCTCCAAGGCCCAAATTGCTCCTAAACATTATTGGTTATGATTTTTTTCTTCTCTTTTCTAGTTGCTCCCCTCCTAGTCTGGGTCCTGGTTTTTATTAATTTCTCAAGTCCTACTTAGTTTCATCCTGTATGACACTAGCATATTGATCCTCTGGGAATATGAGTAATAAGGAAGATCCACAGGTAATAGTTGGCCAGAGAAAATCTACCACTGCTGTCAGGGAGAAAGGACTTATCCTATGATTGCTACAGGCTCCTTTAAAAGTCATGCTGTCTTTCTAAAGATGCCCTTGGGGTATGAAGTGAAGCCTGACAAGGCTAGCTAAACCCACAGCCTTGCTAATCCCTCCAGTTAAATCCTGTGTTAGGCTGACACCTTCTAGGTGTGGAGACCTTAGAAAGCATCTTCAAAGACTATGACATCTTGAAAAAGTGTTAGACTGGTGGGCACAGATAATGTCACCTATTCTTCTACCTGAACATTGGGACTTTGGAAATAAAATGTGTTCATGAGAAGAAAATGGTTAGCTACTAAATGTGTCAAAGACAAATGGATTTTCTGGACAATGGTTTAACTACAATGGTCTATCAAGAATTTAAATTCCTCATTAGAAAAGTCCCCAAATGTTAATTCTTTTGGCTTATATTGGCTGCTATTAAGAAGTTATACAAAATTATGTATTTTTTAATAAAAAGTGGCAGTCCTTTCTTTAAGTAACTAGATTTATTGAGTGTTGACTATGTGGGAACCACATTGCTAAGTGTTCTACATGATTTATCTTACTTTTTCTAGTAATAACCCTATTATTACTCTCATCTTATAGTTGAAAAAATTGAGTCATAAAGAAGGTAAATAACTTGCCCAAGTACAAACATCTGGTTAAATTGTAGAGGCAGGACTTGAACTGAGGTGGTCTAATTCTGGAACTTTCACTTTTTACTACTTATCAATGCTGCTCTTTCATAGCAACAATTAATAGGTATCTGGTTAAGTACAAGAACACATACTCTCAGAAGCAAAAATGACTAGGGATTGATGTCCCTCATGAAACTAGGAAGAATAATTTGATAAGAGAGACTTGGAGAATGAATTAAGAGAGCTCTAAACTGAGAACAGAAGTGTTTCAAGGGGAGGAGAAGGGAATGTCTGATAAAGCATGTGTTTTTTTGTTTGTTTGTTTTTTTGTTGTTGTTGTGGGATATTGTGGGGCACAACAGAAATGCCATAGGAAATAGCATTGGAAGTGTTCCTGTGACTCATCCCACCAAGTCTTCACCAATAATATGTATTTATTTATGTTAACATCTCAAGATCAGTTACCCTGTTTGGACATTTGAGGCCATAACGTTAGTCTCTAGCATCTCTGTCACAGGAATGAAGAAAATATACTTCAGGCCATATCAGTGGTAGAAGAAGACCACTTTTTTAAAAGATATTTTTTGACATAGCTCATAGCTAATAGAACTAGCACAGATGTGTTAAAGTAGCAGTGCAGAACTTTTATTGCTCACATATATACCATAAGTTCTCTTTCAATTAAAAAGTAGAAAATTTGGTCAATCTGTACTCTCTTGGCCATTTCTACTCTTATAAGCTCATTAGTATAATAGAGATTATTAAGATTCTGGTCTAAGTTATGACTATCAAAAGGAGAAATTAGATAATGGAGATTTTGTGAAGAAATGACTGACACAAGAGCCCATCAGAGGATTGTTGAGCATTTTAGGAGGAAAAAAGTCAAAAGTCTATAAAAAAAAAAGATTTAAGTATTATATATATATATATATATATATATATATATATATATATATATATATATATAATTTTAAATATATAGAGAGAGAGAGAGAGAGAGAGAGAGAGAGAGAGAGAGATGCTAAATAGAAGGGAATTTCAGTGATGTGGGATGTGGCCCTGGCTGGATAGCTCTGTTGATTAGAGCGTTGTGCCAATACTCCAAGTTTGCGGGTTCAATCCCCGGTCAGGGCACATACAAGAAGCAACCAATGAATGCATATATAGGAGGAACAGTGGGCTTAGAGCGTTGTGCCAATACTCCAAGTTTGCGGGTTCAATCCCCGGTCAGGGCACATACAAGAAGCAACCAATGAATGCATATATAGGAGGAACAGTGGGCCAATGTTTTCCTCTTTTTCCCCCTATCTCTTTTTTAAAAAATCAATAAAAAATGTTTTATTTTTTAAAAAAGAGATGTGGGATGCCCCAAGACCTCCCAAATTCTCATAAAACAATTATGAATGATCTATTGCATTCAGTTTTAAAAATGTACACAAGATGAAAGAAGAAATACATATCCATAGATAGACATAAAAGTGGCATGTTGCTATAACAATTATATCAAGAAGGCTAAGATCCAGAATGGGTTGAGGCCTGTGAATAATGCTAAAAATAAAAAAGTATCTTTTTTTCATGTTAGTTTTGGAGCAAAGAGAGAAATATTTCGATGAATAATGTGATGACAACATATGACAGAGCTGCCTTAATTTATTTTTGGAAAAAGGGTGAGGTTTTAAATAAATAGAAAATATGACAGAGAAAAGGAAGCTGATAAACTTGCACTTTACTTCTCTTAAATATGATGAGGAGAATGATCTTTAGTTTAGAAAGAAGAGAAAAAGAATTGGTAAAAGAAACTTGAAGCCCAAGATTGGTAAAAGATTTTAAGAGTTAGCTTAGATGTCTGAGCCTGTTGGTTTAGGCAGATAGGTTTAAGCCTGCTGGGCCTCTGTCAGCAGCAGCTTTGAGGAGCTGCTACAGTGGGAGAGGGAGGTGCTAGATGCCTGGAGACTGACAATGGCAAATCTGAGTTTTATTTTTCTAAGGGTAATGGTTATGGCTTCTGTGATGTATGATTTATCTTAGACAAAATTCTGGAATGATTTAATGAATCATTAAAAGATTGGGAACAAGCCCAGCTGGGTGGCTGAATTGGTTGAGCATTGTCCCATACACCAAAAGATTGTGGGTTTGATTCCCAGTCAGGGCACATACCTAGGTTGTAGGTTTGATTCCCGGTTGGGGTATGTACTGGTGGCAACCAACTGGTATTTCTCTCTCACATCGGTGTTCCTCTCTCTCCCTTCTTTTCTCTCTAAAAGAAAAACCAAACCAAACCAAACCAAACAAAAAACACTGAATGGGAACGGGCAGGTAAACACAGTCAGAGCCTATAGGCTTACAAGAGATTGAAAATGTAATTATCAAGCCAATGACAAATACAGTTGCACATCTGAGGAAAAAAACACACAAAAGGATTGTGTTTGACCCCTTTTAAGAGGAAGCAACAACCACTTGGCACCAGCAGAGTTTCCCTGCGGGACACACCATGGAAAATCAACCTTATTTCTTTTCCTAGAATACTAGACTGAACATCAGTAAAGTGTTAGATTTGAAGTTCAAGACAAGAGTATCATGGTAAAGAGCCTGGTATACAAGAAAACTCAATACACATTAGTTGTTATAATCCTTTGGACTTTAGCCATCCACTTATGAAAGTCTCCCAATGACAGATTGTAAACAAGACTGCAGTCAGGAGAACTGCTAGATGGATTTGTAATTAGTTATGCAAAGGATGCAGAATTCGATATGAAAGTCCCTGTGGACTGCTATATGGCTGTGTCCAAGCCATTGTATATCCTAATAATTTTGATAAGAAAATGTAAGATTTACTGATTGGATTTGTAGGTAACATTCAAAATGTGACTGGTAAGATTTGGTTAGTCAGATCTCAGGTGAAAATTTTTTTAAAATATATTTTATTGATATTTTCAGAGAGGAAGGGAGAGGGATAGAGAGCCAGAAACATCGATGAGAGAGAAACATCAATCAGCTGCCTCCTGCATGCCCCCCACTGGGGATATGCCCGCAACCAAGGTACATGCCCTGGACCGGAATGGAACCTGGGACCCTTGAGTCTGCAGGCCGACGCTCTATCCACTGAGCCAAACCGGTCCTGGCTGAAATTTAATCGGGATAAATGTGCATAATGGTTCTGTCCTTGAGGCCACAAACTAAATGCATAGGTATGGGATGATGTGATTTAGAGTAAATGTGAAAAAGACTTCAGGGTTTTAGACTATAATTTAGTGATAGGAAAGCAAATGCAATCATAGTTTGCATTGATTGACAAATACCATAAAAGAGGATCATCTTTTTTGTTGTTGAACTGATCACATCACACCTTAAATACTGTGTTCAGATATCGGTATTCAATCCCAGGAGAAATACTGACAAATTGAAGACTGGAAGGAAACATTCAAACTGTTAAAGCACAGTACTTCCAAACCATGTCATGTAAGGTAGAGCTGGAGGGCCTCGGGGGTGTTTACTGGGGTAGCGTGGGAGGGGAGGTGCAGGTCTAGGGGAGTCAACTGTACTCAAATATTTGACTGTCAAATGGAAGAGAGCCAGATTGTGAGGTTTGAATTGAGACTAGTGGATGAAAGTTGTTAGGCTCTATAATAAATAAACAAAAATTTTAACAACCAGAGGAGTTTCAAAGACTTCCAAATCCTCTGCTCCTGATCAGGTTCAAGCCAGAATGAATAACCATTTGATGGAGAAACTAGAGGAAATTTAAACATTAACTGGGTGGCGAGATGGAATGATCTGTACTCTGAGCTTTCCTTATTTGTCATCACTTTCTTACTCAAGAAATTGCAGTAGCTCCCTCCTTACTATTGCACTGAACCCAAACCGGCTACCTAATTTATAACCCCTCTTTTCTGGCCTCCTTTTATCTATTCAATCATATCTCTGCTTTCTCCAAGGAAAGCCAGCCTGCTTTCTTTCTCAAATCTAGTCTCAAAAAAAGTCAGAGTAACCCATGGAGAAAAATATTTTTAGATCAACTATTACCATGAATTCTGCAAGTTTTCTAGTAAATCTAGGAAAACAGTGCTCCTAATACCAATTATAATTAAAAGGCAATTATTTCAGAGACAGACGTACATTTGATTTTTTCCAGGCAGTAGAAGAGAGTACAACTGTAAGGAAGTAAAAATTAATAAACATTGCTTAAAATAGGTATAAGAAAGCATTAAAGTTCATTTTGGCTTGTACTTGCAACCACCAGTCATGCCAAACTTTAAGAGGCTAAGGGTAAGAAAAAAAAAAGAGAGACTAAGGGTAAGTCCCATTAAAAAATAACAATCAAGAAGAGTAGATCTATGGAGGGGAAAAAAATCTTGTATTCTTTACTAGTTTTAAGGCAAAAAAATATTATAAGTAAATATGGTACTAATATTTTTATTGCTAGGAGGTTAGTAAAATTTTAGAAAGAGATTTAGAGGAATATATCAACTCACTTTTAGAATTTGTATTTTTAAATAAAATATACATACAAATTAGGAGTTTAAATATGAGATGGACCATTAAATATGAGCGAAAGATCTAATTTCATGTGGCGACTTTTTTTTAACAGCACACTTTTATATTTTCAAAGGCGATAGCATCAGAATTATTGCAAATCAGAGGAAAAGAAGCTAAACGAACACAAAAAACTCAACCAAGAATTCCACGACCAAGAAAGTGTGGAAAATCCCAGCAGGATCAAAAACTATTAAAAACAAAGTAACTTCAGTTTATAAATTTTACTTTCTGAAGAGAGTTATTTAGTAGCATTGATACCTGGAAATGGATTTTTAAAGGAAATTGAATGTTTTAGAAGTTTATATATGAGATTTAAGTTAAACCTTCTCACAGAACAGTTGGTGGCAGTTAGGACATGTATGCTGTACTCCACGCCTCTCTTTCTATTTTTGATCAAGGCACTTGGTTTAATGACATAACAATGCTAGAATAAAAATACATGTTTGTGAGACTAAAGAAAATTAAATGTTAACATGTTAGATTTTATTTCTTTCAATCATTGTAATGTCTAATTTAGATGAATTGCTTATTATGTTGGTTAATTTTATTTTTATAAAATAAAAGACAACCAACTCTGAGTTACCATTGGCCAATAGAACTGGTTATTTAGATGACTTTTTAATTCATTCCCTGACCCCGCCCCCCTGCCACTACACTTTAAATGGAACTTCTTTTTATACCAGGATGTAGCTACAATTTTGAATAATAGTGTACAATTTAGATTTATGGTTTTATCTTTTGCCATTCACCTTGTTGAAAAGATTTTCTCCTTATTTCACCACTGGATTTTTATGGGTTGGTTTATTCTAGACTCTTCTTCATTTAACTATTTATGGGGGCTTAAAGCAGCTTTAATTATTAGCTTTTGTTGTTGCTTAGGGCACTGAAAGGTGTGCTGGTCATGGAAGACAACCTTTTTATGGCCGGCCTAAACTCTGTAAATGGATATTACTCACTATTTAGTAGCTGGAAATGGACTCATGGGAAAAGAATTCCAAAGTTTATGAAAGAGTCAAATTGGCATTTAAGTGACCCTGTACATGCCATTGCTTATCTGCATTGCTTTAAGCTCATTTAGTTAGCAAGATTATGTATTAAAACAAATAGTGACAGAGGACAACAGGTATTTTACCTTCAATAAATAGTTACTGTCAGATTATCAATGAAGCAGAAACTTCTTGATTTCCCCCCCTAAAAAACCTTGCATTTAGTGCATTAGGCAAAGTAGCATGGCCACACACAGAGTCAGAGCCTTTTCTTTTTTTATGTCTTAGTGTTTCAAAGAATGACAAATCGTCCTGTTTAAGGAGAGTATGCTATAAAAACACACAGCCTTTCTTGAGCATGCCAAAAATATTTGTAGACCTTTTTGATATGTATAGTGCTGAGTTAATTCATTAAAATGAAAATTAGAAATCTCCATTAGAAAAATAAGAATGAGATGCAGAGGAATAAAAATCTGATATTAAAAATTATATAATAAAAGAATTTTGGAAAATATATTTCTGAAAATCTTTTATTCCTTGCTTCTATTTTCTTAAACATTTTTTTTACCTGACTCACCTGTGAGTAGACCCCAAATTAAATTGTCTTCTTGGGAATTGAGCCCTCTTTTGAAAATATAGCATTATTTAGGCTCGATAACCAAGGGATATTCACTTACAGACCTATGTAATTAGAGTATGATGAGAACATAGGAATTCAGATTGGTTGTGTTGCTTTTTTAAGAAAAAAAAATAAAGTAATGTAATCTCTAGTACATTCCACTAGCCGGGACCTGTCTCAGACAGAATGATAATGTAGATGAGCTTGACATCAGAGCTCACCTTTTGTCCCTAATTTTTTTTTTTTTCAGTTCTTAGGATCCCTATTTCCTGGACACCCATTTTCACTCTTCCAGTTAGGTCTCTTTGTCTGAGGCATTTCCAAATATTTTAGATATACCTCTTTTTATCCTCCTCCACTCGAACATGTACACATTTCATGTTCTGTGCTTTTTGGTGCCTGTGCTGTTTTAGAAGTGACACAAAACCATTCTTTATTAGTGATTCAGTAATGCCTAGCAATGGGTTAGGTGCTGTGCAGTGAAAGTGACTAGAGCAGTGATGGCGAACCTTTTGAGCTCAGCGTGTCAGCATTTTGAAAAATCCTAACTTAACTCTGGTGCCGTGTCACATATAGAAATTTTTTGATATTTGCAACCATAGTAAAACAAAGATTTATATTTTTGATATTTATTTTATATATTTAAATGCCATTTAACAAAGAAAAATCAACCAAAAAAATGAGTTCGCGTGTCACCTCTGACACGCGTGTCATAGGTTCGCCATCACTGGACTAGAGCAATGCAAATAAAACAAGCACTGTCATCAATTGTCACAAAGCAAAAGTTAGGGATTTTAAAAAAATATATTTTTATTGAAGGGAAAGGGAGGGAGAGATAGAAACATCAATAATGAGAATCATTGATTGGCTGCCTCCTGCACACACCGGGGATCGAGCCCATAATCCAGGTATGTGCCTTTGACCAGAATTGAACCCAGGACCTTTTAGTCCTCAGGCTGACGCTCTATCCACTGAGCCAAACCAGCGAGGGCAAAAGTTAGGGATTTTTATTTTCATTTTGCAAAAGATATTTAGAGAGATCAATGATACAGCTTGCAAATGTTACAGCTGAGATTCTGATGCAGGCCTGCCAATTCCAAACACTATATTCTTTATATTACGATATGCTGCTACCTAGACATGTACAGCAATTGGTGGGCAGACCTGCATTAACCTATTAGATAAATATGGGTGGCAAAAGAATAGGACAGTGTATGAAAAGAGATATTTGTGAAAAAGGAAAATAATTAAAGTTTGCAGAGAAGTTTGTCTTGGAGGTATTGTTTGAAGGATGCTTAGATATGGACCAAAGGACAGGCAGCATTCTATTCATAACTGAAGGAACGGACAGGCCTTGCTGGTCCTGTGACTTGTCCTGGAAACTAATAATAATAGCAAACATCTGCCATGTGAGAGACACTATTTTAAATGCATTCCTTCCTTTATTTCTTAAGTAATTTACCCAGGATGTGCTAATGTTGTTACTCCCAATTTACTGATTAAAAAAAATTAATTGTCTTGCTTATGACCATGTGATCATTTAAAACGGGATTTGAACAGGGGCAGTTTGACTTCACTATACTCTGCACTTTTAACCACTAGGTAGAAATGGGCCAGATCCTAGGAGCTTTGAACTCAGAGAAGGAAGTTAGGTGAATGCAGCAAGTAACGAAGAACCTTTATGCTAGGTGAAAGAGTATTTAAAGGTCAATGTGATGGGATTTTGCAGGCGATACTGGAGAGGAGAAAAGACAGAGGGTGCAGTGATCGATCCGACTGGCATTAGCCTGTGGCTAATGCAGACTGAGGTGATGAGGACCTTGACTGTGTTGGAAGTGAGGGGGGAAAGGAGCTAGGCTGAGCAACCTGTGCAGGGGGAGGCTCAGTTTTTCATTGGCCAGGCAGGCGAAGGAAAGGCAGTGTTTTGTATATCGAAGGTGAGGAATCTGAGTGAGACAGTGATACTGAAATGAGATTTGGGAGCTCTTAGTACAGAGGAACGAGCTGAGACACTGAAGCTGATATCTTTCAATGCAGAAAGAAAAATTCATCCTTGGAAGCCATACCCAGTTTAGAAGACGGAGAAAGAAAAGCCAGTGACTAAGTCAAATTGTGATGAATCTGATAGGCAGACATAGAGCTGAGATAGAGCAGGCTTTAACAAGCTCATGGAGGAAGAGCAATTGCAAGAAAAGTCATCAATATATCAGCTGTAGCTTCATAGAGAACACGATCGAAATATCTAAAGTTTATTTGATTTGAGGACAAGGTTGCCATTTGGTTAATGTAAGAGTATGACTTCAGTAGGGAGGCGGGGATGGAGTAGTACTGGATAAGGGCCACTTCCACCTCAGGGGTCATGAAGAGGCAGTCATAGGAAAATATTATGGCTTATAGTCAGCAGCGTTGTGTTTAGCTCCTAGTAGCCGCTCACTAATTTTGTGACTTATCCCAAATAAGCCTGCTGCGATGTAAGGATAATAATACCACCCATACAGGCTCATTGTTGAGAGACTGTAAATCACTTAGCATGGAGTCTGGCACACAGTAGGTGCTCAAAAAGCATTTGTCCATTGGATGGCAAGTGATGGTGGGGATAAAGAAAGCATTCTTCATGCCCTCTTCCCTATTTTGGAAAGGCAAGTTTTAGCCTCGTGGGAAGGGAGGTGTCACATTAACTTAGACCAGGGGTTCCACTGATGCTAGTTAATGGGTAATGTTCTATATTTTCTACCTCTTCATGGACATTAGCAGTTGAGCAGAGTTGTAAAGGAGTAATGCATGATGGCTGGATATGGTGTCACAAACTGAGTTAGAGAATTCAGGAGAGAAGAGGTTTGGGGTGGGATGAAAATAAGTTTGCTTTTAAATCTGTTGATCCTATGGTAACTATAAGACATACAGGTTGATATTTTAGCAGGCAGTTGGATATATGGCTTTGAAGATCTGGTCAATGGCCTGAGATTGTGACGTTAAATTTGTTAGAATTCACTGTTATCATTTTAAATCTCATCTCCTACATTTAGGCATCCTTTTCAGACCCCGCACTAATCTGTCAGTGTAAATGTATTTTATACCAAAAGAACACACAATGAAAAAAGAAGCCCACTTTCTTTTCTTTGTTGCAGAATTCCACAAGACCACTCCACTCCCACCCTTCATGACCTGTGCACCACTGTCCCAGCTCAGGTGCTGCCCATTGACTTGCATCTGGCTTCTCGAGTGTATCATACAGCCAGCAAGGAAGGCCACAGCACTGTACTTGGAGTATTTGGAAATTCCTTCTTCGATGATCACTTTACAGCTAAAGAGCAAACAGATCGGTAAGAGTTCCACTGGCAATTTTGTTCTAAATGATTCAAATTGGCACAGAAATTCTGCCTTTTGAGGTTTAGATTTGAAGACTTGATTTTGTTCTTGGACACTAGAGAGGAACAGTTTTTGTCTTTCCCTTCCCTTTCTATTGAATTTATTGCAATGACACTGGTTAACAAAATTATACAGGTTTCAGGTGCACAATTCCACAACACATCATCTGTATGCTGTATCGTGTGTTCATCTCCTCAAGTCAAGACTCCTTGCATCGCCATTTACCCCTCTATGCCCCCCTCCCCACAACCACTGTTGCCTTTATCCATGAATTATTTTTCTTTTTTTCTCAATTCCTCCACCTGCCCTCCTCCCCCAGCAACTGCCTCTGAGAGCTGTCAGCCTGCTCTCTATGAGTCTGTCTCTGTTTTGCAGAGTAATTCATTTTTTTCCTTGGATTCCACATGAGAGTGAAATCATATGGTACTTGTCTTTCTCTGACTGGCTCATTTAACTTAGCATAATGCTCTCCAGGTCCCTCCATGCTGTCTCAAAGGGTAAGAGATCCTCCTTTTTTTAAAAAAATATATTTTATTGATTTTTTTACAGAGAGGAAGGGAGAGGGATAGAGAGTTAGAAACATCGATGAGAGAGAAACATCGACCAGCTGTCTCCTGCACACCTCTTACTGGGGATGTGCCCGCAACCAAGGCACATGCCCCTGACCGGAATCGAACCTGGGACCTTTCAGTCTGCAGGCCGACGCTCTATCCACTGAGCCAAACCGGTTTGGCAGATCCTCCTTTTTTATGGCTGAGTAGTATTCCATTGTGTAAATGAACCAAAGCTATTTTACCCACTCATCTTCTCATGGACACTTGGGCTGCTACCAAATCTTGGCTACTGTAAATAACGCTGTAATAAAATATGGGTGCATACATTCTTTCAAATTAGTGTTTTGGGTTTCTTCAGATAAATTCCCAGAAGTGGAATGGCTGGGTAATAAGACAGTTCCATTTTTAATTTTTTTGAAGAAACTCCACACTCTTTTCCACAGTGGCTGTACCACTCTGCATTCCCAACAGTGCACAAGGGTTTCCTTTTTTTCTGCATCTTGGCCATCACTTAATTGTTTATTGATTAATGATGATAGCCATTCTGACAGATGTGAAGTGATATCTGATTGTGGTTTTAATTTGCATTTCTCTGATGATTAGTGACATTGAGCATCTTTTCATGTGTCTATTGGCCATCTGTATGTCCTCTTTGAAGAAGTGTCTATTCTTCCTTTGCCCATTTTAAAATTAGATTGTTTTTTGGGTGTTGAGTTTTACAAGTTCTTTATAAATCTTTGATATTAACCCCTTACCAGATGCATTATTGGTGAATATGTTCTCTCATTCAGTGGATTGTCTTTTCATTTTATTGATGGTTTCCTTTGCTGTGCAAAAGCTTTTTAACTTGATGTAGTCCAGTTTTTGTTTTGTTTTGTTTCCCTTGCCTGAGGAGATACATCAGAAAAAATATTGCTATAAGAAATGTGCAAGATTTCCTGCCTGTGTTTTCTTCTAGCAATTTTATGGTTTGAGTCTAGCATTTAAGTCTTTAATCCAGTTGAGTTTATTCTTGTGTTTGGTGTAAGAAGGTAGTCTAGTGTCATTTTTTTGCATATATCTGTATAATTGTCCAAACACCATCTATTAAGTAGACTATCTTTATCCCATTGTATGTTTTTTGCCTGCTTCATCAAATATTGACTATAAAGGCAGGGGTTTATTTCTGGGCTCTCTTGTCTGTTCCATTGATCTATATGTCTGTTTTCATGCCAAGACCATGCTGTTTTGATTTCTACTGCCTTGTAGTACAGTTTGATATCAGGTAGCATGATTCCTTTAACTTCATTCTTCTTAAGATTGCTGTTGCTTCTCAGAGTCCATATCAAATTTTGGAATATTTGTTCTAGTTCTGTCTTTTTCAATTTTTTTCCTGTACCTACACAGACTAGGTATCTTCAGTTCCTGCCACTAGCATGAACTGTGCCCCTTGAGTGGTTTTTGGTTCCCAAAGAATGTCATATGCATTTTCTCATTTGTTCTTCACAACACCCTTGGAGTGTGGATGTTAAAATTAAGGCTCATAAAAAATCAAGTAACTTTGTCAGGTTTGTACGACTAAGAAAATCACAGATATGGGACTTGGTCTTAGATTTCACTGTCATTGGGCATACTTGGGTCCAGGGATCATGTACAAAAGTCATTGCCTCTGGAGTTTCTTCCATTTCTCCTTGTGTCATATTTTCTTTTGATTCTGAATATTCTTTTGTGAAGAGTACAAAAGATAGGAGAAAAGAGAAGCAGCCAACATTTACTTAGCAGTAATTATACTTTTGCTACTGTGTTTTGTGTTTTATATCTCTCCTATTTAAATTCCTCACTCCCGTAAGGAGCCTTTCTAGACTTTCTTTCCCCTAATTGGCCTATTACATTTTAATACCCCAAATATACTGTACATCTGTGTATGGTCCTGTATAGCTGTGTTATATACATAAAAAGAGTAAGCTTATATCAGCCCCCTCACAAGGCACCAATTTTTACCCCTTAGGAGCAATATCACCTGCCCATTTCGAATGCATGCTCTGAAGTCCTTTCAAAAGATAATGCTAGGAATCCTGAAAAACTGTTCGCCTACATGTTTTCAGAATATTAAAAAAATATTAACAAGTTTAAATAGAAATGTTTTTAGTATTATATTTTAGCTATTTTAGGTCTATAGAATAATATTTTAAAAGATCATTTTTAATTACAAACTGGCATACCTCGATGTGGGATTGGGGGGATAAGAAGAGATAAACCAAATAACTTATACACTTACTAGTGGCCCAGTGCATGAGATTCGTGCACATTAAAAGGGGATTAATTACAGGAAATATTTTAATATTGCTATTTGCCCTTTCTCTATAATAGATGAAAGAAAATTAGTAAAATGTATATGAAAATCTTCCTCCTGTCAGAGTCTGGGGCGCACTGCGGGACCCAGAGTCAAGTCCCCGCCCACTTGCGGTGCCTCAAAATCGCATAAGACCCAGACCTAGCCGGCCCCACCTCTACTGGGCAAGATCCAGACCCAGCTGGCCCCATCCTTGTCAAGCCCTGCCGGGCAGGGGGTGCAGCCTCAGGTCCCCTGGCCCAGGGCCAGGTGAGGGGCACAGCCTCAGGTCCCCCAGCACACACCGGGCAGGGGGCGCAACCTCAGGTCCACCAGTGCACCCTCAGTTCCCCCAGCCTTGTACCAGAGTGGGGGGCATGGCCTGAGGTCCCCCAGCCCGGGCCAGGGCAGGGGGTACACCTTGAGGTCCCCCGTCAAACCCTGTCGGGAAGAGGGTGCAGTCTGAGATCCCCCTTCAAGCCCCACCAGGCGGGGGGCGCAGCCTCAGGTCCCATGGCCTGGTGCCAGGAAGGGAGCACAGCCTTAGGTTTCCCGTCAAGCCCTGCTGGGTGGGGGGCTCTGCCTCAGGGCCCCCATCAAGCCCCCCCTGGTGGAAGGGCGCAGCCTCAGGTCCCCCAGTGCCAGGATGGGGGGCATGGACTGGGGTCCCCCAGTCCGGGTTGGGAGGAGCAGCGTGACGTCCCCCAGCCCAGCACTGGGGTAGGGGATGCACCTTGAGGTCCCCTGTCAAGCCCCGCTGAGCGGGGGGTGTGGCCTGAGGTCCCCTGTCAAGCCCTGCTGGGCGGTGGCCACAGCCTGAGGTCCCCTGGCCTGTCACCAGGGCAGGGGCACGGTCTGAGGTCCCCTGTTAAGCCTCCACTGTGGGTGCAGCCATCTTGTGTTATGGAAACCCTGTCTCCTCTGTGGGTGCCACCATCTTTGTGATGACATGATGGTCAATTTGCATATTCCTTCTAATAAAGATAGGATATGCATAGTCCATGGACACAGGCAATAGGGTAGTGAAGACCTGGGGCAAGGATAGGGGCTGGGAGGAAGGGGGAATGGGGGTGTGGAGGGAATGGCAGATAGCTGTAATACTATCAACAATAAAAATATATTATAAGATAATAATTACACTATCAAAAAATTATTAGTAACTTATCTAGTCTTTTCATGGAATATACTGAGCCCATTTCCTCAAACTTGATTTTAGTAAAAATTGTAACACTTTGCTTCTTTTTTTCATGGTCTAAAATTATCTAGTTTCCCTGTTTAATAATCAGATTCAATTTGAATCCCATGTTTGTTTGCTATTTAGGCAAAAAGATATATTTTTAAGATTTGTTATTTATAAATTTGTACATCTAAATATTTTAATTAAGTCAATATTTGCTATATTAAAAGAATCATATGGGAAGAATTTTGGAAATTTCAAAACTGCTGCTATATCTCCTGGAATTGGCCTTGTGTAGAGGTGTCCTACAGAGCCCAGTGGCTCAGCCTCCCTAGTCACCTGAGCTTGGCATTCTAGGGATGCCCTAGTATGGTCTGTGTGCATAGTCTTGTTGCAGTTGAACCTTGATTGTTGTTGTCATCACAGGAGTTATTAACCTCCAGGCCAATTGGGTGTGAGGACCAGTTGCAAATACAGTGGGAGAGCTGCTGTGCAGGAGACACCTCTATGGAGCAAGGTTTGCTTCAGTGGGGCTTTGGTGCTCCCTGAATCCAACCTTTGAGTGTGTTGCTCGTGGATGTGTAGAGTTGTATGTAATCTGGCATGGTCTGAAGCTGTCCTCTGGGTGCCCTGGCTCTGGGGCCTCCCAGAAGGTGCAAAGTCAGCCATTGTCTATGCCCTCCTTGGGGCCACCTAGCAAGTGCTATAGAGCGATCTGCAGATGACTGCTACCTGTGTTGGGCTAAGAGGTGCCCAGAAAAGGCCAAGCTGTGAACCTTGGCAAGCTGTTGCTAGTGCTGGGCCTAGGGCCACTTGTCGAGAGGTAGGATACACACTGAGTCCAGCTGCTGCATGTTTGAGAGATTTTAGGAAAGTCTGAAGCCTGAGCCAGAACAGGCCATTCATATGGAAACAACATTGCGAACAGCTTGGGAGGGGTTGCAAATTTGGTGGGACAGGATCTCAGGGAATCACCAGGGCATGGTGAACAATGTGGGTCCAGTTGATGGAGACTCATATAGTGCCTGCCGGTCAGCTCTGTCAGGAGAAGGTCCCAGCACTTTTTTTAAAAATATATATTTTATTGATTTTCTACAGAAAGGAAGGAAGAGGGATAGAGAGTTAGAAACATCGATGAGAGAGAAACATCGACCAGCCGCCTCCTGCACACTCCCCACTGGGTATGCGCCCGCAACCAAGGCACATGCCCCTGACCAGAATCGAACCCGGGACCTTTGAGTCCACAGGCCGATGCTCTATCCACTGAGCCAAACCGGCTAGGCAAGGAGAAGGTCCCAGCACTTTTGTCTGGGAGAAGGCTGCCCTCAAGTTCTTTCCTTGATGCTGGACAATGTAGTTCCTCCTCGAATGTCCCTGGATCCTTTCAAGCTGCTGCCCCACTGCTGAAGCTCAGAGGAGTGAGTCTGAGTAAGCCCATGTACCAGCCCTTTAGGGGGACCTGCCTGGGACTCCAACAGCCTCCCTGTCACTCAGCCATAATCCCCACTGGTTTTTACAGCCCAAAGTTACAGGGACTTCTCTTCCCGGCACTGGAACCCTGGGCTGGGGGCCCAGGGTATGACTGCAGGAAGCTTCCTCAGCAAGATATTCCTCCCAATTAAAAACACACCACACATGGGTGTCAGACCAGCCCAATCTGTGCCTCCACCCCTCCTACCAGTCTCAATGTGCTTTCTTGTTTACTTCTCTAGATGTAGAACTTCCATTCAGCCAGCTTTCAGGTGGTTCTGAATGATGGTGGTTCTGTATTTTAGATGTGGTTGTGGGAAGATGCGAGTACCAGGTTTACCTATGTTGCCATCTTGGTTCCTCCAGAATGTCTCTTAAAAGCCTAAAACTGAGTGTAGAAAATAAACATAATCTAGTAGTCATGATACTACTATTTTGAGTCATTTCCATTAGCAATCTACAAGCAAAAGATCATATTGCAGCTTCTATTAGTCATGCAAAGTGTTAAAAATACGGATTTCTTTCTAATTCTAAATTTTTTTTCAAGTATATCTCACTCTCCTTTTTCAAGAAAGTCAATAAATATTGTATTTGATGATGATAATTTAATTCTGGCAATTTGTTCCTAGGTACCAAATAAGTTCATTTAAGTACCAAATATTTAATTCTCTGCCCTCCATCTCTTGAGGATTACGTACCTTTTCAAAATATATCTGTCTGATAAGCCTGAAAATTCAGAGAAATGTATACTTTTTTTCTGCACTAATAAGTGTTCTCAAGTAACGTAATTGTAAACAGGAAACGAATGCCCTTTCACATGTTAATTTCAATTAACTTTTTGGGTTTTCTGTGCAATAAACTGTTAATTACAAAGCATAATAATACCTGTGTTGTATAGTTTTAATACTATTCTTAATTCTGTATATAGTTATTGTTATTTGTGACAAACACCAAGGAATATTTTAATAGTATAGCATGGGTATATAGTTAAGTTTATTTAAAGTAGCAATGTATTGTTCAAGCAGGTTTATTTTGCTAAAAAACAATTTTGATGAGAATTCTAAAAATGTCCTCTATTGTTCATGTTTTTGCTTTTAAAATGTCTGTATTATAAAGAGAGCTTTATATATATTTAATTAGAATCCTTAGCATGGAATTTTAGATTTTGATATCTAAAATAAGGGAAATTACTAAATGGCATTTAAACAACTAGATTAATGGGAAACACTTGGTGCACAGCCTTCTGAACATCTCTTGTATGTGCATATGCTTAGACTATGTATGCTATTTTATAGAAGGATCTTTTTTACTCAATGTTATATGTGAACATTTAAATTATTTCATATTATTCATTAACTTAACCAAGAAGCAATGTAAGAAAATACCTAGGTGTGGAGTTATTTATTAAACTTTTGTTTTCAAAATTTTGATACATACTCTACCAACTTACACCTACCAACAATTATGACACTGTTCATTTCCTCTCACCCTGTCAAACTACTAATTGTCCATCTTCTATATTTTTTTTTCTAATCCAATAAGGAAAATTATCTTTATTATTTTTTATTAATTTTCAGTAAGGGTGAACACATTTTTAGGTGTCTCTTGGCTATTTTTTTCCTTTTGAGAATTACCAGTTTATTCTGTTAAGTTGTCATTCATCTTTTTCTTGTGGATAAGTGATGTTTTTATTTTAAAGATTTAATTATTTGTCATACATTGTAGTCTTCTTTTTACTTTGATGTTCGGTTTTCAGTATAGTTTTGGTGTTTTATGCTATATGGAAGTTTTAATTTTTATATACTAAAAATTAGCAATTTTTTAATGTATTCTAGTCTTGGTGCCATTCATAGAAATAGCATTTTAATGCTTAAATTTAAATGCATACTCCCATATTTTCATCAACTAATTTTACAGCTTTCTTTAAAAAAATTAAATCTCTAATCTATTATTAATTTGATAAGAAGAATAAGTATTATTTTTTCTCAAATGACTAGCTAATTGCATAATATGATATATTCAATAAATCCACTTTTACTTACTAGCTAGAAATGCCAGTTTTGCATACATTTAATTTCAATGCATTATTGAGTCTATTTATGTATGGATTTTTGTTCTATTTACTGGCTTGTCTATGTAAAAGTGCTTGTGTAAGTTGTTGGTCTACCATTAATAAAGAGAGAGTTAGCAAAAATGCTACCCTATAAAAATTTGCTGACTTTCTCAAATCAAGTACCCCCTATAGTCAGCAGACCTAATCCTCAACTTGACTTCAAATTATAAGGGAAATTCCTAGTCACCTTTAAAAAAATGTGGACTGACTTTTAGTTCTATACATTAAAACAACAGCAACTTCAACAATATTGGGAAACTAAAGTTTAAATGTCAGAATTCAGTGTTTAATATCATTTATGACTTTGTTGAAAAATAATAATAAAAATACAATATTTTAGCAAATATGCAAGAAAATGAAAAGAAGAAAAACAATTACTCAAAAGCGTCCAGAGATAATATTGCTTACATTCTTAAATATAACTCCAGATTTGATTTTCTGTATGCAAATACATCATATTTATTTGGAATAATGATACATACATAGTGTTTTGTAACGTGATTTTTAAAACTTCTTATGTTATAAATATCATTCCATGTCGAGAACTAAAGATCTGAGTAGTCACTTAAAGTGATCAGCAAATATTTTTTGTGTACCTACTGTGTGGCAGGCATAGAATTAGACACTAGGGAAGCATCTACAAACAAGAGAAACAATCTCTGCCCTCAGAGAACTTGGAGAGTAGCAGAGAAGGTAGATAGTGAATTAATTATTATAAATGTGGCCATTAATATGCAGATGTGCAGGGTGCTGTGGAAGAATGGAAGAAGAGTTCTTAATTATTTTGGGAAGTTTGAGGAAATGATACTTAAATTGAAACCTGAAGAATGAATAGAATATAACTAGGAGGAGGGGAAAGAATATATTTTTAGGGCCTTGCTTCTCAAAAGTATAGTCCACAATCTAGCAGCAAACTTGTTAGAATTGCAGATGATTATTATGCACATTGAAGTTTGAGGGTCTCTGCTGTGGATAATTGGAACTCATCTGAGAATTGGAAAGAAGTCAAGCCTTAGGGAACAGGGGGAGCAGTGATGAAATTGAAACTAGAGAGGAGTCAAGAGTCTGCTTATGAAGGATTTTATAGATGCCCTGTATGTGTTTGCTAAGGCATGTGTATGATGGTAAAAATTTCTTTTAAAAAAAATTTTTTTTATTGTTGACAGTATTATACATGTCCTCTATTTCCCCCCCTTAGCCCTCCCCTCCTCCAACCAGCCCCTGCCCCACCCCTGATCTTCACCACCCTATTGTCTGTGTCCATGGTTATGTACATATGCATACAAATCCTTTGGTTGATCTCTTCCAACCCATCATCCCCGCCTTCCAGTTGAAAGATTTTATCTGAACCCTACAAATAGGGTAGAACCTTATGAATAGGAAAAAAGAAAAGTATCTATTGGAAAATGCATTGAGGTACATTTATCATGTAATTTAGTTTTAACAACAACTCTATGTAGTAGATAAATCATTCTATTTCCTAAATGAAGAATATGTGGTTCAGAGGTGAGCTTAAGTGTCTAGTACACATATAGAGAGCTAGGTAAGAACTAGGATTCATATTTCGCTGGTTCTAAATGTGGTTTCCATCATATCGCACTGTTTTGTGAACTTGTGAAGGCCCTCACGTTTCTTTTTTTTCTTTCTATGCTTCATTATGAATATTTGTTCTCAGACCCAAACCTGGTATAGCTAGGAAGAATGTGAGAGCTCTAGTTGAGTAATATGAGAAAAGCCTATTTTACCCACCCTTGGTGTTTTGGATTTGATCCATTGTGACCAACTTTGGAAGCAGAGTTTCTGCTTACAATAGGGTGGGTGTTCTATCTTATACTGCTTGATCTCTCTTAGAAATGGAAATCCTGTTTCTGAGTTCTAGGCCAGGACTGGGGCATTGACAACTGTGGGAGCCTTCCCTGATGTTAATTACTTAAATACTGAAAACCTGCATAAATACTGCCAGGTTTTGTATTCCTGTCACTGGTTGCCCCTCACTTGAACATTGTCCCATGCTAGACTTTTCTGACGCCACCCGTAGTGCACCACCTGTGGTCTGTCATACTGCTGTTAGAGTATTGTGTTCTGTCATCTGCTCTACATTTCCTCCCAGTGTGGGTACCTGGAGCTGACTTTCCCCCACCAGCCCCTGTTTCCTGCATTGTCCTGCCATTCCTCAACGGTCAGGTCCAGTCCTATCCTGCTCCCACCATACCCCTTACTTGGCTTTGTTCCTCGCTACATAATCCAGGCAAGAACCAAGATATTATACCACAACACATAAAACTTAATCCTTGTTTGCTCCAGCTAATGATGAGTCACAGAAATACCTATATCAGAGCCATAAGAGATCTTAGCCTTTCCCTACCTAAACTACTCATATTTAGGGATGAGGAAACTGAGGCAGAATTTTGCCTCAAACACAATTAGTGGCAGATTTAGAGCTGCAATTAATAGCGACTGCAATAAGATTTCTATTATATCGATTAAAAAAAATAGCTCCTTCCTAAGTAAACCTATGCACATTTATAACATGCAGATTGGGATGACAAGAAGTCATTTCATTATACACTGTCAATGTTTGATAATAGATTAGATTATTGGATTTTTGTTTTTATTTGGAAATACAAAAAGGAATTATTTGGACATTGATCTGATTTTAAAGCTGCCAAGATGTGAAAGCTGGGATTTTTTTAAAGCACAGCAATGTCATTCCACCAGATGTCACTGTTTGCATGTAGCAATGAAGTTATAATGATTAAATATACCCCCTCCCTATTCATATTTTGTAAAAATATTAGTTATACACGTATTTTTCTTTAGATTTGTTATTTTATCAGGACTATATTCCCCGAATTTTTAAGAAGTATTCATTAAAGCTGATGCAGATTTTAAAGACTATACTAAAGAAAATTAGTTGTAGTTTAGCATCTTCAAGAAGGTGAACTCCCAAAATCTTTTCTAGATCTAGGGGTTAACTTTTCAAACAGCAGTTTTTGTAAGTTACTGTTTTCTGAATTTTAGATTGTGACCCAATAAATGGGTTATGAAATCAATTTAGTGGGTTGCTACCAGCCCTTAAGAAATGGCTGGAATAGAATAATCTATTGGATGTATTACTTGGTGAAACTTTTGTACATGAGCACTCTTAAAATATCCCTGTGTACATCTTTGAGTTACATAAAAGTGACTGTGTGCTCCATCCTGTGAAACCTCCCCGACGTTTTGTACCCCAAGGAGCAAAATTAATTCACAAGGAAGGGAGAATGAAGATGTGTTGGGGGAACTTGGTTCAACTCACACTAAGGAGGTGAGAGCCTTTTTCCATGCTTCACAGGATGGAGCTCATAATCACCTTTATGTAACTCACAGAATATGTGTGCAGAGATTTTTAACATGTACTCACAGCTTAGTACAAATGTTTTATAAACCTTTCTGACAGCAATCTACAATAAGAAATACATTTTATATCTCTGGCCCCGTGGGAGACCGATGTTGACAGGGAAGGACATTTAACTCACTCTAGAGAGGCGGGTATTATTCTGTCATTCAGTCGCCTTAATCATAATAACAATGATTATCATATCAACCGTTTATTGAGCATGTACTATGTGCAAACTTGCACATATATTATTTCTGAGCATTAGAGCCTAAGAAGCCTGATCACTGTTGCCATATATGGATGAGGAAACAACTTAGGACAGAAAAGTGCCCACATAGCACACTAAATGGCCAAACTGGGGTTAAAATCTTGTGTTTTAGCCTCATTCCAAAAGCTAGCTCTCCCCACTATATCAGTGATTTTTTTTAGGCTTCTCCCGAGGATAAGGACCATGTGGAATGTTTGGTAAGTGCATCAATTCTCAGACTCTATCTCAAACCCACTGAGTTAGAATCTCTAGAGGAGAAATCCGAGAAGCTATCCCAGCATATTCTAATGATTAGGCTGTTTTAGGCTAGACTGCAGTACATCAGTGGTTTTCGACCTTCAGCCTACATCAGAAGCATCTGCAGGGCTGGTTAAAACACCCATGGCTGGGCCCCACCTCCAGAGATTATGATTCATTAGGTGTGATGGGGTTCAAGATTTTGCATTTCTAGCAGGTTCCCATGTGATGCCAATAATGTTAGGTAGAGAACTCACTTTGAGAAACACTGCAGCACATCATGCTGACACATTGTTCTTAGCTCCCCAGGACAGGGTCTCAGACTAGCTGTTCCTGGGGGGCTTTTCTCCCTCAGCCAAAATTCAACAGTACTTATTCAGTACCTGCTACGTTTGCATTCATGGGAAACAGAAAGTGAATAAGAATTAATGTGGCCCTCCAAACCAACCTATGATCTACTCTGAAAAGATACGTGGAATAAACTGTACTTTATATTCTGTAATGAAAGAGAAAATCAAATGCAACAGGAAAAGTAGGGAAGCAAAGATGAATTTTGACTTGGCAGAGGGGCATTGTAAAGGTCTCATGGAGCCCTGGCCATTGTGACTCAGCTGGTTGGTGCACCGTTCTATACATGAAAGGTGGGTTCAATTTCCATTTAGCGCTCATAACTAGGTGCAGTTTGAATCCCAGCATGGGAGACAAATAATCGATTGTTTTTCTCTCTCTCTTTCCCTGCCCTTCTCTCTAAAATAAGTAAATAGAATGTATCTTCATGTGAGGATTTTAAAAAAAAGGTCTCATGGAGGAGTTGAGATCTGAAAGCATTGTTTTCGCCATTTTCAAAGCCACACTGTGTGGTAATTTGGTTTGCTGTCTCCCCTTTTGCCCTTGTAAAATTCTCAGCACCTAGAGTACCTTTTGCAGAGTGAATGTAGGTTGGGCCAGGTGTTAGGGGTGGGAAGTAGGACTGGCAAGGTAGATAGTGCCCAGACGGGAGGATTCAGAATGCCAGGCACAGGAGCTCAGGTGGAGTCATTAAAGTCTTTGATGACAACTCTGGCAGGGTGTGTAGCATAGGTTGGGGGAGGGAGAGTTTGGAGGTAAGAGACCAGCAAACATGATATCATTGGAATCAGATGAGAGAAAAGGCAGTGGACCCGAGAGACTATCTGGATGGAGAAGGATCAGTGTTAGTGATTCCTATTGGGAGTGAGGGAGAGCCTGGAGTAGAAGAGACTTAGTCTGAACAACTGAAATGGGGGTGTATTCCAAAGGGCAGAACTCTAGAAAGGATTGGTTCTTCCCTCTGGACATAAAGAAGGAAGCAGGGAACATGTGGAGAAGAATTTCAGAGTAAGTGACTTATCTTTGTCATACAAGAACAGTTGCTAACTTTGGGCAGCCTGCCCACTAAGGTTGCACCTTCATGTCTACCAGAGATGTGTATTCTAAAATGTCTAATGACTTCCTTCACTTTCCTTCCAATCAACCAGGATTTCTATTTCTCCAGTGCACATTTGGAATGTGAAAAGACAGTAAGTTGTGAAAGACCATTGCTACCTTGTTATTTGGTTTAGGAACAGATAAAAATACAGCAGGGCCTCAGGTAGCTTCTTGAGTCCCTCATCTCCTCCCTGACCTTAGAAATACTTTACTGGTCTTAGTGAATGCACTTTCTTGGCTCATTCTTCTAGCTCCTAGACCTTGCCCTGTTCTTTTTTAATTTTTTTAATTTTATACATTAGTCAAGACTGAGTTGCAGAAAAAAGGAAATATTTTAGCTATTTTAAGCAAAAGGGGATTTAGTAATGGGAATTCAATGCTTATAACATCAATGGAAAGATTTGAAAATGGGTTTTATGCAGGGAGGGCTTCCACAGTTAACTCACACAGCATGTTTCACTGGCTTCTGGGAGCTGCTTCTCTGGCCTAGTCAGGAGGGAGGGAAATCTAGAACCATCACTGGCAACACACCAGTCACATTATGCCTGTTGATACGCTCACTGGAAATAAGCACACACAAAACATAAAAGAAGTAACTGAACACTGCTACAGAACTCAATGTGATCATGACCGCTTGCCAACAAAAGACCAGAACCTTCTGCCTTCCAAACTGTATGTGAGTGAATCTTAAATTATATCTAGGACAGTGGTTCTCAATCTTCTGGCCCTTTAAATACAGTTCCTCATGTTGTGACCCAACCATAAAATTATTTTCGTTGCTACTTCATAACTGTAATGTTGCTACTGTTATGAATCATAATGTAAATATCTGATATGCAGGATGGTCTTAGGCGACCCCTGTGAAAGGGTCGTTCGACCACCAAAAGGGTCGTGACCCACAGGTTGAGAACCGCTGATCTAGGACATTGGCTGCAGGAGAGTTTTACCTGTCCATCTCAGCAGTTTAGAGAAGCACCTGAGAGTTAGGGTGGATTGGTTGTTGACTGGCAGTCTATCATAGTCACCATACTGGGAGTTGAACTTGATCTTCTCTCTGAAGGCAAATATTTGACTACATGAAATAGAAAGCTTTTGTCCGTGACTCTGTTTTGGCAAAGCCCCATCTTCTCCAGCCTAGTTTTGGGTTGGCTTGTTTTCTAACAGCTGGAATGATGGAATTTGAGGGATTCAGTCAGCTAAAGTCAGATGGGTTTGTGTACACTTAGTCTTCACATTTGTTGGCTTGTATGTGATTGTTCATATAATAATATATAAAAAAGTTAGAGGCAACATAACGCGTCTAAATACTGCAGGTGAAATTGATTTAGTTATAGTTTGTGTAAGTTCACTTTACACTTATTTTATATTTCTTTTACAGTAATTGCTGCAACACAAAAATTAATGCATTTTCAGGTGGGCTGGAAGTCAGTCATTAGTGACATATGACCTTCAATTTTTATTTAGCTCATCTCTTTGGCTTAAATTAAGGCTTTTGTTGATAAGTTTGTACCTCGTATAATATCCTCATGTTTATGCAGTTTTCAGGGGTAGAAAGGAAAGACCTGTATGCTATAACAGTTTTCAGTTTGTGCTAAATATGAAATCAGAAATAGGACATTTTAATGTCAGAAGGGAGTTCTGCTAAGGCTGATGCTTTACCTTGGCCTAAGAAATGAAAGCACTTTCTGTGAGTTTGGAGTGGGGAGCAGGTTAGCAATCAGAGAGAACAACTTTTAATCTCTTATGTAATCAGGTTTACATAGGGTGAACTTATTATTCCAATGTAATAAAACAAAACCATCACAAAGGTTATGACTTAAATGTGTTTAGAAGCAAACATAAATTATTTTTTAATTATTTCCCATTTTGGATTATCTGACTTCTGAACAATCTCTATTTAATACAGTAATCAAAATGTTAATGTATTTATCTCCATATAGATATAAAATGAGAGCAAATGCCTCTGGTTTGTCAATAAGGTAAACAAGAAATTTATTGTTTTTATCACACTGTAGAATAATGGAAGGAATCCCTCTTATGAGTGACAATCAAGCGTATGTTCCTGTCCTTCCAACAACGTCAGTGATACCACCTGAATTGGCACAAGAAACTAGACAGCATGCTCAGAAACCACACCTACAACTCTTTGGAGAGGAAGTAAGAACTTCCTTTAATATTAGTTTTCTCTACCTCCGAGGTTCTCAAATTTAAATTTCAGGGCTCTTTTTGTACTCTTAAAAATATTGGAGAACTCAATAATTATTTATGTGGATTATATCTACTGATACAATGTTGGAAATTAAAACTGAGAAAATACTAAATGCTTATTTTTTGTTTATTAAAAATAACAGTAGCCCTAACCAGTTTGGCTCAGTGGATAGAGCATCGGCCTGCGTACTGAAGGGTCCCAGGTTCGATTCTGGTCAAGGGCATGTACCTTGGTTGCAGGCACATCCCCAATAGGGGTGTGCAAGAGGCAGCTGATCGATGTTCCTCTCTCATTGATGTTTCTAACTCTCTATCCCTCTCTCTTCCTCTCTTTAAACAATCAATAAAATATTTTTTAAAAAGTTTTAAAAAAATAACAGTAACAAAGTCATATATGTCAACATAAATAATGTATTTTTATGAAAAATAATTATATTTTTAAACAAAAAATTTGATGAGAAAACTAGGATTGTTATTTGTTTTAGAAATCTCTTTGTTTGGCTTAATAGAAGATGGTTGGATTCTCATGTCTGATTTTTTATTGTTGACACTATTATAGACGTCCCCCATTTGTCCCCCTCCATGCAGCCTTGGACCCCTCCCCCCAATCCCCAGCCTTCACCTCATTGTTGTTGTCTGTGTTCACAGGCTATGCATATATGCATAGATGTTTGTTGGCTAATCTCATCCAGTTCACCCCACTCCTCTCTCCTCTGAGATGAGACAGTTTATTCCATGTATCAATGCCTCTAGTCCTATGTTGTTCATCAGTTCATTTTGTTCATTAGTCTACATATAAATGAGATCATATAGCATTTGTCTTTCTCTGACTGGCTTATTTCACTTAGCATAATAATCTCTAGGAGCATTCATGCAGATGCAAAATGTAAGGTTTTCATCTTTTTTACAACTGCAGTATGTTACAAACCTAAAAGACCACAAATAGCCAAAGCAATCTTGAGAAAGAAGAAAAACAGCACAGGAATTATACTCTCTGATTTTAAACTATATTACAAAGCTATAATAATCAAAACAGTATGAGATTGGCATGAAAACACTCATAGATTATTGAACAGATTAGAGAGCCTGGAAATAAACCCACACATAAATGGTCAATTGACTTGGGACAAATGAGCCAGGATTATGCAATGGGGAAAGAACAGTCCCTTCAGTAAATGGTGTTTTGAAAACTGTACAACCACATGCAAAAGAATGAAACTGGTTCGCTATTTTATACCACACATAAAAATGAACTCAAAAATAGATGAAAGACTGAAATAATAAAACTCCTAGAGAAAACATAGGCAGCAAGCTTCTTATCATCAGATAAGCAAAAAGGAAAAAGAAAGTCTTAATAAAGAAACAAAAACTATAGAAAATAAACAAAAATTTTAATTAAATATAATAATTAAAATAAAAAACTCAATGGATGGGTTTAAAAGTAGGATGGAGGAGACATGAAAGAATCAGTGATTGAGAAACCAAGATGGCAGCATAGGTAAACACCGGAAATTGCTGCCTCACACAATCACTTCAAAAATACAACTAACAGACAAAGGGACATCATCCAGAACCACAGGAAGGCTGGCTTAGTGGAAATTCTACAACTAGAAGGACAGAGAAAAGCACACTGAGACTCAGAGGAGGTGTGGAAGTAAAGTGCAGAGGTACAGAGGCGAACGTGGAAAGGGCTGGCAACTGAGGATGCGGTTGTCTTTTTCAGTGGGGGGGGTGGGGGGGAGTCTCAAGCTCCTGACTGCTCTGAACTCCAGTTCTGGGTGAGTCTCTAGGGACTCAGACTCATACAGAGAGAAACTCGACTGTCTGGCATTGGGCAGAACTTGAGGGCAGCTTTCTCAGAGGTGCTTGCAGCGATTACCGCGGGATGCTGAGACCGGGGGCCCCTTAGGGCAGGGCTGAGAATCAGCCATAGCTATTTGCTCTGCCCTGTTGATTCCTTGAGACCACACCCCACCCAAGCTGTGCACAGATGCTTTTGCATATGAATGGCCTGGCCCTTTGCAATCTACAATTACCTAACACTCTGCAGCTGGGTCAGAGAGACCTAGAACATCCAAAAGAAGGCCCAAGGCCCCACAGAAGCTTGCATTGCTTCACAGCTGGGCCTCATCTGGGCACATCCAAACCCTAAACAAAGAAGAGGAATCTGCAGATCTCTCCATAGCTCCTGCTGGGTAGCCTCAGGAAGATGCTAAATTAATAACTCCTTAGAGATCCAAGAGCCAGTGTACCCAGTGGTCAGAGTGGGACCATCCAGATTACAACTCCTCAGATCCATAAGGGACACACTCAGGGGGCAGACTCAGTGAGCACCAAAGCCCCACTGAAGCAAGTCTTGCCCCCCTAAGGGTGTCTCCAGCACAGAACTTCTCCCACAGTAGACACAGCTGATTCTCATAGCCAATTGGCCTGGAGGTCAATTCCTCCCAGTGATACCTACAACAATCAAGGCTTAACTAAAACAAGACTGTGCACCAAGTCCACAAAGAGGTGCACCAAGAGTGTCCACCTCAGGTAATAGGGGAGGCTGAGCCACTGGGCCCTATAGGACACCTAGCACAGAAAGCCACTTTATCACCACAGGGAAGCATAAAAACTGCGGAGACAAAGAAACAGGTCACAAATGGCAGAAATGGAGGAAAGCAAACTACAAGATATAGAGTTCAAAACCAAACTTATAAGGTTTTTCAAGAATTTTCTAGAAACTGCTGATAAATTTAGTGAGACCCTAAGTAAATCTAGTGAGACCCTCGAGGATATGAAAAAGGACCAACTAGAAATTAAGCATACACTGACTGAAATAAAGAATATTATACAGAGGTCCAACAGCAGATTAGAGTATCCCAAGAATCAAGTCAAAGATTTGAAATACGAAGAAGCAAAAATCACACAACCTGAAAAACAAAAAGAAAAAAGAATCCAAAAATATGAAGATAGTGTAAGGAGCCTCTGGGACAGCTTCAAGCGTACCAACATCCAAATTATGGGGGTGCCAGAAGAAGAGAGAGAGCAAGATATTAAAAACCTATTTGAAGAAATAATGACAGAAAACTTCCCCTACCTGGTGAAAGAAATTGACTTACAAGTCCAGGAAGCACAGAGAACCCCAAACAAAAGGAATCCAAAGAGGACCACACCAAGACACATCATAATTAAAATGCCAAGAGCAAAAGACAAAGAGAGAATCTTAAAAGCAGCAAGAGAAAAACAGTTACCAACAAGGGAGTACCCATATGATTGTCAGCAGATTTCTCAACAGAAACTATGCAGGCCAGAAGGGAGTGGCAAGAAATATTCAACGTGATGAATAGCAAGAACCTACAACCAAGATTACTTTACCCAGCAAAGCTATCATTCAGATTTGAAGGTCAGATAAAGAGCTTCACAGATAAGGAAAAGCTAAAGGAGTTCATCACCACCAAACCAGTATTATATGAAATGCTGAAAGGTATCCTTTAAGAAGAGTAAGAAGAAAAAGGTAAAGATAAAAATTATGAACAACAAATACATATCAACAAGTGAATCTAAAAATCAAGTGAATAAATCATCTGATGAACAGAATAAACTGGTGAATGTAATATAATCTGGGGCATAGAAAGGGAGTGGACTGACAATTCTTGGGGGGAAAGGGTTAGCACCCCTATGTTCATAGCAGCACAATTTACAATAGCCAAGATTTGAAAACACCCTAATGCCCATCAACAGATGAGTGGAGTAGAAAACTATGGTACATCTACACAATGGAATACTAAGCTGCTATAAAAAGGAAGGAATTCTTACCATTTGCAGCAGTATGGATGGAACTGGAGAGTATTATGCTAAGTGAAATAAGCCAGAAAGTGAAAGATAAACACACCACCACATGATCTCATTCACTTATGGATAATAAAGACCATTATAACCTGATGAACAAAAAGATAGATACAGAGGCAGAGAAGCATTGAACAGACTGTCAAATTACAGTGGGAAGGCTGGGGATTGTTGGGGTGGGGAGCTAAGAGATCACCCTAAGGACTTGTATGCATGCATATAAGCATAACCAATGGACACAGAACACTGGGGGTGGGGTGGGGTGGGGTGAGGGCATGTGCCGGGGTAGGGGAGGCCGGGGGAAGGTCAATGGGGAAAAATAATAAAAGGAGACATGTATTACTATCTGTAATACTTTAAACAATAAAATAAAATTTTAAAAAAGTTATCATGGAAAATTCCTTCTTTACAGTCTAATATATTTTGGTCTATGGAATACTTAGTTTTTCTGGAAAAATAAATAAGTACATGGAAAAAAAAAGAAAGGGAGATGACTGAAAATGTATAGAAAGAAATAATGGCTAAATGTTTCCCTAATTTGGAAAAATACTTAAATATATTCAGGAAGCTAAGCCAACCCCAAGCAAGAAAAATCTTAAAACACACACACACACACACACACACACACACACACACACACACACACAAACTGGACCAAGTCACATAGTAGTCAAATTTCTGAGAAAAACAACATGAGTGGCAGTGGATTTATCATCAGAAATGATGGAGGCCAGAAGCAGAATATTCAGTGGCAGAACATTTTTCATGTGCTGAAAGAAAATAAGTGTGAGCTCAGGGTCCTGTATCTTGAGAAATATTCTTCAGGAATGAAGGGCAATCAAGACATTTCACATTAAAGAGAACTAAGAGAATTTATTGCCAGCAGACAAATCTACATGTGAGTCTACAATTATCTAAAAAGAAAAACTTTAATAGACCTTTCTTCTCCTTTTGTGCCTGATTTTCACCTCCAATTTTGTTTTAAAATTATTTTTTATTTTTTGCATTATTATAAGCAGAACTCATTTTATTACACTTTGCAGCTGTTGCTTCTTTCTTTCTTTCTTTCTTTCTTTCTTTCTTTCTTTCTTTCTTTCTTTCTTTCTTTCTTTCTTTCTTTCTTTCTTTCTTTCTTTCTTTCTTTCTTTCCAGATTGAATGTTTGTAGCAAACCTGAGTTGAGCAATTCTATGGGTGCCATTTTTCCAATAGCATTTTGCTTGCTTCATGTCTGTGTCACATTTTGGTAATTCTCACAATATTTCCAACTTTTCCCATTATTATTTTTTATGGTGATTTGCGATCAATAATCTTTTATGTTACTATTGTAATTATTTTGGAGCCCCACAAACTGTACCCATTATGATGGAGAACTTAATAAATGTTGTGTCTTCTGACTATTTACCTACCCATCTATTTCTCCATCTTTCTCCCGCTCCTCAGGCCTCCCTATTCCCTGAGACACAACAATATTGAAATTAGGTCAATTAATAACCTACAATGGCATCTTAACTGTTTGAGTGAAAAAAAGAGTCAATTGATGCGACAAATTTCATTGTCGTTTTATTTTTAGAAATTGCCTTAGCCACCCCAACCTTTAGCAACTGCCACCCTGATCAGTCAGCAGCCACCAACGTGGAGGCAGGACCCTTCACTAGCAAGAAGATTATGACTTGCTGAAGGCTTAGATGATGGTTAGCAATTTTTAGTAATAAAGTCTTTAAAAAATATGGTCTATATATTATTTTATAAGATACAATGCTATTGAACACAATAGATTACAGTATAGTATAAAAATAACTTTTATATGACTGGGACACCAAAAATTATGTGATTGACTTTATTGCAATATGCATTTTATTGCTGTGGTCTGGAACCAAACCCACAGTATTTTGGAGGTATGCCTGTATTATTTTATAGATAATAAACTTTATTTTTTATAATTACTTTAGACAGAAAAATTACAAATCAGTATGGAAATTTCCCATATACTACACACTCTCTTTCCCCTTTACTAATGTGATAATAGTGGGTTGGTAAGTGGACCCAAAAGTCCTAACCCACAGTTCCTATGGATGTGACTTTAATTGGAAATAGAATTTCTGTAGATTAATTAAAAATCTTTGGATGAGATCATTCTGGACTTAGGATGAGTCCTAAAGCCAATAAGACTGGACTAGTTTCCTTGTAAGAAGAGAACACCATGTTAACACAGACACATCGGGAAGAAGGCCAGGTGATGGAGGCAGAGATGAAATGATGCAGCTGCAAGCCCAGGAACACGGAGGTTGCGGGCAACCACTAGAAGCTCTAGAGAGGAAGGAAGGTTCTTCCCTAGAGCCTTCAGAAGGAGCATGGAGCCTCCTACACCTTGACTTTGGATTTCTATTTTCCAGGACAGTGAGAGAATATATTTCTATTGTGTTTTACCATTACAGTAGTATGCTATATTTGTTAAAATCAATATTTAAAAATTACTATTAACTAAGGTCCATGCTTCACCCAGATTTCTTAGTTTTTACATAATGTTCATTTTTTGTCCCAGAATCCCATCCAAGTTACCAATTATATTCAGTTGTCATGTCTCCTTTGGCTTCTCCTGGCTGTGACAATTTCTGAGTCTTTCTTGGTTTTGATGACCTTGACAGTTTGGGGGAGTATTTGGTCAAATACTTAGTACAATGCCCCCCAATTAGGATTTGCCTGAGGTGATTTTGGGGAGAAAAACCACTGACATAAGGTGCCATTTTAATTGTATCATTCCAGGTTTCATAATATCAACATGAATTATCACTGTTGATGTTAACCTCGATTACCTGCCTAAGATAGCATTTGCCAGGTTTCATCATTGTGAAGTTTTTCTTTTCCCCCCTTTTCCATACTGCATTCTTTGGAGGAAGTCACTATGTGCAGCTCACACTTAAGCCATGTGGAGTTATGCTCTGCCTCCTTGAGGGCCCAGTATATACAAAAAATAAATTTGTCTGTGTAGGAGCTTTGTCTACGCTTTCCTTTTATATTCAATTATTTATATCACTATGACTCATGGATATTTATGTTATACTTTGAATTATAATCCAATAGTATTTATTATTATTTTGCTAAAATAGTTCAAGCTCTGGTCATTGAGAGCTCCTTCACTTGCTTCTACTGGTATGTTCTGTCAACACATCCCACCATTGAGGGATTTTGGAAAACTCTTAATTTCTGGCAATACAATAAACTCTAGGCTCATCTTGTACATTTCTTGCCTCAGTCCATACATTTAGCAATTTCTACTGGAAGCGCCAGTTCCCTTTATTAAAAAATGTAATTAATGTAAAGATCTGGGCATTAGGTGTGCTTGTTGGCACTATGTCTCAATTGACACAGCAAGGAAATACACATGTGTATACCAACATCTATAAAACACACATATTTAAAACTGTTTTTATATGTCACCATTCATGTCTAAAACACAAGTTCATACTGCTGTCTCCAACTCTAGTGCATTACCACATGGATCATTCTAGCCTCCTCCCTTGCTCATCTTGAAATTCTTACTCCAACAGTGACAAACCTGGGTCCTATCATTCTCCATCCATTTACTTAATTGCTCAATTCCAGTATAGAAGTGTACATGTATAGATGTATCAGAATGATTAACCCATATTCCTATGGAATGCACTTTATCAGCTGTGTACAGTTTCTTTGGCCTTTAGTTTTATACTAGAGGCCCAGTGCATGAAATTCATGCACTGGGGGGGGGGGGGGGCCCCCTCAGCTCAGCCTGCCCCCTCTCACAGTCTGGGAGCCCTCAGGGATGTCCTACTGATGGCTTAGGCCCACTCCCTGACAGTTTAGGCCCACGGGGAGCGGGCCTAAGCCGTAGTCTGGCTGCAGAGAAGCTCAAAGCAGGCGCCCCCAAGTGGGTGTGTGGGTGTGTGTGTGTGGGGGGTGTGGCTGTATAAGAGGGTCCCCCCGGGGGCGCTTCTCTCCACCCCCATTTGGAGGCTCCGAAGCAGGCCGCCCCGCGGGGTGTGTGGGTGTTTGGGTGGGGTGTGTTTAAGTATATGTGGAAGGTGGGGGCTCGGAACAGGCGCCCCTCCGTGTTGATTTCTCAGGCTCTGGGCCGTTCCTGCGTGTTGTTCTCTCAGGCTTGGGGCCATGCCTGGCTCCTCCTCCTGAGCTGGTCGTGACTGTTATGGAGTCCTGACCTCATTTGCATATTTTATACACACACACACACACACACACACACACACACTAGAGGCCCAGTGCACAAAAATTTGTGCACTCAGGGGGGGTCCCTCAGCCTGGCCTGTGCCCTTTCGTAGTCTGGGACCCCTCAGGGGATGACTACCTGCTGGCTTAGGCCCACTCCCTGGGGGATCAGGCCTAAGCTGGCAGTCAGATATCCCTCTGGCAGCCCGGGAGCCCTTGGGGGATGTCCACTTGCCAGCGGGGAGCAGGCCTAAGCTCCTGCATTGAGTATCTGCCCCCTGGTGGTCAGTGTGTGTCATAGTGACCAGTCATTCCCAGACATTCTGCTGTTAGGGTCAATTTGCATATTACCCTTTTATTATATAGGAGTGCCTGGCCAGCCCAGGTGAGGAGTTGATGGCTGTTTGCAGGCTGGCCACAGCCCCTTCAGGGTAGGGGTCCCTGCTGGGGTGCCTGGCAAGCCTGGGTGAGGGGCTGATGGCTATTTGCAAGCTGGCCACAGCCCCTTCAGGGTAGGGGTTCCCCTGGGGTGCCTGGCCAGCCTGGGTGAAGGGCTGATGGCTGTTTGCAGGCTGGCCACAGCACCTTCAGTGTGGGGTTCCCCACTGGGGTGCCTGGCCAGCCTGGGTGAGGGGCTGATGGCTGTTTACAGGCTGGCCACGGCCCCCAGCCACCCAAGCTCCCAGTGGAGGCTGGCTGGAAGCAGGTATCTGGGATTTATTTGTCTTCTATAATTGAAACTTTGTTGCCATGAGCAGAGGCCACAGCCAGCTCAAGGCAGGCGGGAAGCTTGGCTTCCTCCATTGCCCAGGCAACCAAGCCTCCTGCTTGCTCCAGCTCTGTGGTGCCGGCCACCATCATAGAGAATAATTTCACCTCTGTAAAAATTCCCCTATGTCTAATTAACATTTATTTGGAAAAAGTTTTAAAAACATAAATAAAAACAGAAACTAAACTAAGACATACTTGGGGACATATTATGAAGAATTTGTAAATATTAACATTTGGTTGTACTTCCTAGTTCCATTTCTCTTCCTCCTTGCCCAAGGGTAGTCTCTCTTACAATTGTGGTCTTTCTAGTCCCTGATTTTATACTTTAGGGGCCCAGTGCACAAATTTGTGCACCTTGAAAGGAAGTGGGCCATGAGGCTGTGGTGGGCACAGGGGTGGGTCTCAGCCCATCCTCTAAGCCCCTGCCTGGCCCATCCTGCTGTGGCCCCTGGTCCCCTGTTTGCCAGCAGGCCTGCTTCTGCTGCCTCCACTCCCATGTGCTGACCACGCTAGCCCCACTCGCACCCACCGACAGTGCGTAGCAATTGGGGCTGGCACCAACAGCAGGTGCAAGTGGGAACATTGCTGGCAGCAGGTGTGAGAGGCAGCTGCTGGCCCCAGTTGCCCCTTAGGAGCATGGAGAGGTGAAGAAACCCTGAAGGGCAATCGGGGCTGGCAGCCGCTGCTCGCACCTGCTGACAGTGCCAAGCGATCAGGGCCTGCACTGGGTGCTGGCAGTGGGTGCAAGTGGGGCTGGTGCCAGTAGCAGGTGTGAGTGCCCAGCAGGACCATGGCGCACAGAAGCAATGAATTTTTAGTAACCACCAGAGGCTCGCCCCGATGACAGCAACCGGCATCCCACTGTGGTCTAGCACCCCCGCTCACCTGCTCCACCATCCCTCCACGGCCAATGCCTGCCATGTTCCATGCTCTGCTGCCTGCTGCCAACACTAGCCATATTCCGCATGTTTGTCTTTTATTAGTGTAGATAGGTGTATTTGTGACCTGAAACAATAAATACGTAGTTCTGTGTGTTCTATATACATTTATATAAAGGCACTATTTTGTATGCCTCTTTCTAAAACTTGCTTATTTTACTATCAATACTATACTGCTAAGATCCATATATGGTTTAGACCAGTGATGGCGAACCTATGACACTCGTGTCAGAGGTGACACGCGAACTCATTTTTTTGGTTGATTTTTTTTGTTGTTAAATGGCATTTAAATATATAAAATAAATATCAAAAATATGTCTTTGTTTTACTATGGTTGCAAATATCAAAAAATTTTTATATGTGACACAGCACCAGAGTTAAGTTAGGGTTTTTCAAAATGCTGACATGCCGAGCTCAAATGGTTTGCCATCGCTGGCTTATACTATTTGTGCTTGAACAGCTTTATTAGTGTTTAGTTATATGAATATACCATATTTAGTCATCTGTTTCTATATTAATGGACATTGAGATTTGGCCTTGTTTTTTGCTATTTCATATGCAGTATGAAAATCCTTATACATATCTCTTTATGCACATGGGTACGAATTTCCTTATACTATGTAGGTGGAGAGAAATTTCTGGATCATGTGGCATGCACATTTCCCATTTTACTAGAAATGACCAATTTTCTTCCAGTGTAGTTCTACTAATTTCCCCACACTCTGGGCACCACTTGGAATTGCCAACTTTACATTTTTGTTAATCTGATGGATATGAAAAGTTTTTTTCTAGACTTCCAGAGGCTGTGGAACCAATCACCTCATTTTCTGGGCAACTAGATATGATGTTGATAGGAGCTTGGGTATTTTCCTCAGGGACCATTTGTTAGTTTTTAAGAACCTTTTATGTTCTTTTCAAAGGTGTCTGCTTATCCAGGAATTACGAAGATGTTTTGGAAACCAGCTTCACCCAAATTCTCTGTTCCTGTATCTGTCATGAAGAAAACATTGTATCCAAAATATGAGGTAACATACTGAATAAATTTTCTCTATTTTCATTGTTTAATAATTAAATTTAATAATTGATTATTAGACTAAATTTTACTGGACAGTTGTTATGTAATTTGTCAGACAACTGTTGCCATAATTAAGAATGAGCAAACTATACTATAGAAATTATATATATAATACATAATATCACTATTCACCCTTTCTCTATAATAGAAGTGTCAACCAAATTCAGGATCGACAATGACAGATCGAAACACATGCGTGCAATTGGCGCCAGTGAAAACTTTATATGTATTGCACATGTGCAAGTCAACTTAGCCTTTTATATATATAGGTTACATATAAAAAATGTTGTATTTATCTATGTACGTTAGCAAATCAAATTTTCTTTTTAACAGGATATTTAATTTGACTGTTGTTCCAAGATATAAGACTACTTGGGTTGTTTAGAAGATCTTCATGGTATTTTCATTTGCTTTTAAAAGTACATTTTTAGTTTGTTTAATTTAAATTTTTTTACCATACTACCCAATATAATTATTAATTTTTTCTTCTAAATACTGTTTGTTTGCTCTAATTTTATGTTATACCAATTATTTTAAAAATTAGAAAAATCCAGAAACCAAAATCATTTATTAATCTTTGCCCTCAAGACAACTACCATCTACTTTTTGGTCTATTTTCTTTCATTCTTAAATATTCTTTCTCCTTCTTCTTCTTTTCTTTCTCCTTTACTCTTTTTTATTTCCTTATTTTTTCCTCTTAAATTATTTTAAGGATTATTTTATTTGCACAAAATTAGGCAACTTACTAAAACATATAAGAAAAGGATAAAACAAAATAGTTAAGGATATCACCAGGAATACATAATAAGAATAGTAGCGTAATAAAGTCAGAGATAAGATTAAAACAAAGAAATTCTGTTCATACCTGTTGCTTGAAATGGGGTCATCAATTTACCTCTTAGCTTTTCTGCAACCAAGGCAGGGATGGAATCACATTCATATTTGTCCTATTGATACTATATGATTAAGATGTTAATATTGAAATGTCTTTATATTTCTTGGATTACTTGATTATAGTGTATTATTCTCAAATAGTATGTTGAATTATGTTAGGCAATAATTTATTTTTAATATATGTTTATGAGTGAAACCTGCAAGTAGTTTATTTTTTTCTTAGTTGAATTCTGCTCTTGGGATTATTCTTCCTTCATAATGTTAATTGAACAGCAGCTTATCCTTTTAAATATGTTGGAATTGATAGGTAGCATAGAAATAATCTTGAAAATTTGAAAGAATTCACTGTAGTCTTTCTTATTTCCTTCCTTCTACTTATTCTGGGCTTTTCTTGTTGTTCTCTTTATAATTCTTTAAGTCATAGTGTTATATAGTTTATCAGCAGTTTTTCTTGTTTTTTTTGAGGTAGACTTGTAATGCTGTGAATTTCCCTCTCAGGACTGCTTTCAGAGATTTTGGGTTGTTATGTGTTCATTTTCATTTGTTTCCAGGAAGTGTTTTTTATTTCTTCCTTGGTTTCTTTGGCAACCCATTCATTATTTAATAACATACTACTTAGCCTCCATGTGTTTGAAGATTTTTGAGTGTTTTTATTGTAGTTGATTTCTAATTTCATGCTATGTTATCTGAGGAGATGCTTGACATAATTTCAATCTTCTTGAACTTGTGGAGACTTAGTTTGTGTCTTAATATGTGGTCTATCTTTGAGAATGACCCAGGTGCACTTGAGAAGAATGTATATTTCATAGCTTTGGGGTGAAATATTCTGTAAATATCAATTAATTCCATCTGATTTAGTATGTCATTTAGGATCACTATTTCCTTATTGATTTTTTTTGTCTAGAATATTTGTTCACTGATGTCACTGGGGTATTAAAGTTCCCTACTATGATTGTATTGCTGTTTATCTCTCCCTTAAAATCCTCCATAAGTTCTTTTTATATAGTTGGATGCTCCTGTATTGGGTGTATATATGTTTACCAGAGTTAAATTCTCTTATTGTATTGATCCATTTGGTATTATGAAATGGCCCTTCATTGCCTCTAGTAATGATCTCTATTTTGAAATCTTTTTTGTCAGATATTAGTATTGCTACCCCAGCTTTTTTTTTTCATTTCCATTTGCATGGAAAATTTTTTTCCATCCCTTCACTTCCATCCTTTTGTTCTGAGCTTGGTCTCTTATAGACAGCATGTGCATGAGTCATGTTTTCTTCTCCATTCTGCTACCCTATGTCTTTTGATTGACATATTTAAACCATTTACATTTAAGGTTATTATTGAGTAGAAGCCCAGTGCATGAAATAGCGCAGCCCCATCCACCCACGCTGGTCTTTGGTCATTACGGCATTAGGGCCACTGGGTTTTTATAATATAGATAGGCACTTATTTATTGCCATTTTCATACTTTACGGCTCTGTTGCCCTCTGTCTCTGTATTTCTTCTTCTTACAAAAGTCCCTTTAGCATTTCTTGAAGTGCTAAGTTAGTGGTAATAAACTCTTTAGCTTTTTTTGTCTGTGAAACTCTTTATTTCACATTTGATTTTGAATGATAGCCTTGCTGGATAGAGTAGTTTGGATTTGGTCCCTTGGTTTTCATTTCTTTGTGTACTTCATGCCACCTTTTTCTGGCCTGAAGTGTTTCTATTGAGCAATCATCTGACAATATAAAGCAGTGGTTCCCAACCTTTTTTTGGCCATGCCCCATCTAAGCATCTCTAAAATCCTAATGCTTCCTGTAACATATAATTCTTATTATTCAAAAAGTGAACTCCTATTCATGTAGAGGAAGCCTAAAAGGCCATTAATTTGATCTAAACAAGCTTCCAAAGAACATTTTATCCATGAAAGAAAAGAAAGAATGAAAGGACAGTTGAAGTATTGAGGAAGAAATTAAGAAATTGTTAAAATAATAATAATAATAATAATTTTTCATATCACTTCAGTGATATGAAAAAATAGTGAATAAAGTTTCAAAACATAATAGAAAACTGAAATGCTAAATATGTCACAATATATATTTATATACTCTATGTGAGGCTCCTAGAAACATAAGAAATACAAAAAATTCACTGTTAATAACTAATTCTCAAATTGCCCCCCATAAAAATCAAATTCCCCCCTGTGGGGTGTGTGCCCCACATTGGAAACCACTGGTCTAAAGGGAGCTCCTTTGTAGGTAACTTTCAGTCTCTTTCTTGTAGCCTTTAAGATTGTTTCTTAGTTTTTCATGTTTGCCATTTTAATTATGATGTGTCTAGTGTGGGTCTTTTTGGGTTCATCATGATTGGGTTCATCTTGAACTTGAATGACTATTTCCTTCACCAGGTGAGGGAAATTTTCTGCTATTATTTCTTCAAACAGGTTCTCTATTCCTTGTTCAGATTCTTCTACTTCTGGAACCTCTATGATGTGAATATTGTTGTGTTCTATGTTGTTCCAAAGCTCTGTTTTCAATTGCTGCTCTGAGTTTGTGTTTTTTTCTAACTTGTTTTCTAATTCGCTGTTTTGGTCCTCCACTTATACTCTACTGTTTATTGATTCCAGGGAATTTTTTATTTCAGCTATGCCATTCTTTATTTCTGCTTGATTCTTATTGATGGGTTTTACCTCTTTTTTATGCTGCTGTAGTTCTCATTAGGTTCTAGAATATTCTCATTAAGTTACTTGTAGTTCTCATTAAGTTGTTTGAGCACCTTTATGACCATTACTTTGAATTATTTCATTTAATTTCTTTTTCTGGCAATTCCTCCTTTTCTTTCATTTGGGAATTGTTTCTTTGTCTCACCATTTTTGCTGTTCCTTTGTCTTTGTTTCTATATCAAACTGCTATGCTTCCAAAACTTTGTGGGGTGGTCTTATCTAGTAGGTGTTTTGTGGGACTCAGTGGTGCAGTGTCTTAGATCTCCTGAGCTGGGTGCTGTAGGAATGCCCCTTGTTTGAGTTATTTTGGTTTTCCTGTTGTAATTGTATCTTGAATGTTGTTGTTACATTCATGAATAGAATCTCCTCTCAGGCTGGCTAACTATGAGACTCACCACTGCCCACGTTGTGTGGCTTTGTGGATGTGCTGATGGAACAGGACATAATACAACATATCAAAGCCAGCAACAAAAGAAACAAAACCAAAACATACAACAATAACAAAAGTAACCACCAGAGAAGAAAGAATTAGTAGAAAGAAAAAAATAGTAAAAATGATAGAAGAAAAGAAAGTAAGAAAAAAATAAGGAGGAAAAAAACAACAAACAAAAACAAAACAAAACAAAAACATAAAAAAGGGGGAGAAGAAAAAGGTATATGAAGGGGAAGAGTTGAAATGAAGAAAATAAGAATAAAGTCTAGGAGAATGAAAATGGTATAAAATAAAAGAATAAGAAAAAAAGTTGAAAAGGAAAATAGAGGAGAAAGCAGGTAGGCCCAAAATAAGAAAGAAAAAAAAAAGATACGAAAGCAGGAGAAAAAGAAAAAAATAATTGAGTAGGAAAAACAAAGAGAAAAATTAGATATATGAATGAAACAGTAGAGACTAAAATACTATCAAATCAATAAAGTAGATAGATACAGAAGATAAATTAGAAAAGGGGAGAGGAAAAAAAAAAAGAAAAAAGTGAAGTGGCATTCATCTTGGCAAAGTTTAGTGCCTCCTGGGAGCTCCCTTTGAATCCTGCTCTTCTTCTGACTGCAGCCAACTGTTCTGTCTGCCAATTTTGGACTTCCGGGAAGTACTTAGTTGCTAACCACTGTCAGAAACTGTCCTCCTTTGGTTTTCAGCAACCTGTTTGAAGCTCCAACTGATCCACAGTTTGTGTCTGTCTACACAGGACTTGGGTGCATGTGGGAGGAGCCAAGTTGCCCTCTAAAGCAATTTTTTAAAAAAATCCTCTCCTGAGGATATTTTTTTCATTGATTTTTAGAGAGAGTGCAAGGGAGAGGGAGAGACAGAGAGAAATACCGATGTGAGAGAGACAGATCGATTGGTTGCCTCCTGCATGCCCTAGCCTAGGGCCAGGAGCCTGCCCTTGACCAGAATCAAACCTGGGACCCTTCAATTCACAGGCTGATGCTGTATCCACTGAGCTAAACCTGCTAGGGCTAAAGCAAGTTTTTTTTAACAGCATGGGCCTCAAAGCTGGATTAGTGAGTTTCCCCAGGTTCCCGGGTCTCCACCTCCCCTCTCCTTTGCCTGCCAGCCAGCTGTCAATCTTAATCACTCAAATGTCTGTTTCTGAAAGGGCTTTAGGAAGAATTGGGAGTCTAGACCTCTGGGTCTCCCATGAGGGGGAGGTATTGTTTAGATCTCAGGGAAAGTGGTGGGTGTGTATCCCTGTGCTAGAGCTACTTCTCTGCTAGTGGTTCAGAATATTACTTTGCATTTGGCGGGGCAGAGATCCTTGTGTGAAGACCAGTGAGGTCACCTGGAAACCTCTCCTATCAGCTATCCCATTCAGGGGAAGCATCAGTCAGGTACCCTGGATAGTGGGGTGGATGGCTCCATCCCCAGTCTAGTCACTGTTGCTTCCTAAGACTGTTCAAACCCCTAGGCTTGTCTCCTCTGTGAAAGTCAAGATGTTGGGTGTGGCTGTCAGGGCTCCTGAGGGTGTGTCAGGTGGGGTTTTTTTCCTTTTCCTTAGCTGTGGCTTCTGGGAGGGGCTAGCTCCTTTCAGGAAAAATGGCTGTTTCAATTTGGGGAGTGGGTATACCCAAATGCAGGACTCCTGGCTGCTATTTTTCCACATCTCCCCCCAATGATTCTTGCCCCAGCCTCTCCTTATGCCAGTGGTTCTCAACCTTCTGGCCCTTTAAATACAGTTCCTCATGTTGTTATAGGTTCACTCAGCGAGATAGACCACCGACTCAGAATTTAAATTTAAGAGCCTTTATTAAGCTGGCCAGCTGACTACAGTTACAGTACCCTCCCGAAGCAAAGGCTGAACTGCAGCGCAGACTACAGGAATTACAGTATTTTTATTTGCAAAACCCACAAAGTTACAAAACCTTAATTCCCGACACAGTATAGTATCAGTACCTTCCTATCTAAGTGTTTTAGGAACAGAGAGTACAGCATATTGAGAAGGGGCCATGAGACCATATCTCAAGGTCTGGCCTGATGTCAGTACCTTCCTATCTATGTGTTTTAGGAACAGACAGCACAGTGCTCCCCATCTGGCCAAAGTGCCAGGTATGCAGCCCAGTACATTGTGACCCAACCATAAAATTATTTCGTTGATACTTCATAACTGTAATGTTGCTACTGTTATGTATCGAAATGTAAATATCTGATATGCAGGATGGTCTTAGGTGACCCCTGTGAAAGGGTCGTTCGACCACCAAAGGGGTTGTGACCCACAGGTTGAGAACCGCTGCCTTATGCATCTTGAGTCCACACTGCCCTCCCTCCAATAACGCCTCCAGTGAATAGCTGCAAATGAAACTCCTGTGATCTGTATTTTAAAAACAAACAAACAAGCAAACAAACAAACACAACAGAAACCAAGGCTTTCTCTCTGACCAGCTCAAGTCTACTGGCTCCAGACTCCCGACCTTTTACAGCTGGATGTTACATGAGTTACAGTAACAGCTCAGTGCTGGGAAGCCCAGCATGGGTTCCGGGAGGCCTTGATCTTTTAAAGGAAAAGACCCTCCTGTAGCCAAAAGATCCCTCTTCACTCTTGGCCTGCAGCCCATGGAAGATGGATTAGTCCCTCTTGCAACCTCTCCCTTCCTACCAGTCTCCAGGTGTTTTCTGTTCTTCCCTGCTATATGTCTCTTCCTCAGCTGGACCTCACTTGGTAATTTTGGATGCATGTTTCCCACTTTAGTTTTATTTCCAGTGTGGCCCTGGGAGGAGGTGCAAGAAAGGTTTGTGTATTCAGCCACCATTTTCTCTTCTATACTTATCTTTTAAAACCATCTAAATATTATCGTTTTACCTTATTTCTTACATTTTACCCATGTATTTAACGTTCTTTCTTTTTTATTTATTTTCTTTCCTAGCATCTCAGAGCAGTGGTTCTCAACCTTCTGGCCCTTTAAATACAGTTCCTCATGTTGTGACCCAACCATAAAATTATTTCGTTGCTACTTCATAACTGTAATGTTGCTACTGTTCTGAATCGTAATGTAAATATCTGATATGCAGGATGGTCTTAGGCAACCCCTGTGAAAGGGTCGTTCGACCGCGAAAGGGGTCGCAACCCACAGGTTGAGAACCGCTGAACTCAGAGCTTTCTTTCTGGAATCATTTTACCTACCGTCTTCATAAAGTATGTCCTTTAGAATTTTCTTTAAATAAAGTGGGAAGTCTGCAGTTGGAACGTCTGTCCATTGGTTGCCTCCCCGACACACCCCAACTGGGGCTGGGGAATGAACTCGAAACCCAGGTGTATGCCCTGGACAGGGAATTGAACCAGTGACCCTTGGGTCTACAGGCCGATGCTCTAACCACAGGGATGCTGTCCAGGGCTACTGTAGTTTTAAAATTTGGTTTTGTGTTTTTCTTTTTAGAATTTAAATTTTTCTCTAAATCTATTATTTTGTGGTGTTTTGTTTCTTTGTGTATCTGTCTTTAAATGTTTATCATTATATTTAAGACATTAGTTTTAGGAAATATTTGAACAGAATGGTGGTTACTTCCTCCAGGAAAAATTTTTTTGTCAGAACCGGGGAACTTTACCACTCAGAGACAGCCTTAATATAAGGTTGAGGCTTGTGTTTCTCTGACCACCCTCATGATAAAGACCCAGCTGAAAATCTACACAAAGGTTAATTTTCTTTCCTTCACTCCTTTTTTTTGACACATGTGATTGTTTTGTGAGCATATATGTTTTTATTGATTTTAGAGAAAGAGGAAAGGAAAGGAGGAGAGAAACATGGATATGAGAGAGAAACATTGATCAGTCACCTCTTGCACACACCCCAACCAGGGATCAAACCCACAACTCAGGCGTGGTGACTTTTGGTGCATGGGACGATGCCCAATCAGCTGAGCCACACCAGCCAAGGCCCTTTCATTTACTATATATATATATATATATATATATATATATATATATATATATATATATATATATCTCAAAGGTGGAGATTTATTGAAGAACAAGTACAGACTCCTAGTGGGGAGGGAGAAAGATTCCCTCCTTTCATTCACTCTTAACCTGAATGTATAGCCTTGAATACTTGTATATTTTATATATATATATAAAATCAGGCTTCACACCTCAGGTAGATCAGGTAAATTCTGGTCTTCAATTTCTGTCACCCTTGACCCAGGACGTTGCATATCTGCATCTCAGATTGGCAGCTATTTTAGCATACATCCTGAGAATAAAAACATCTTTGAGTTCTGGACTTACCTTTCCAGATTCCGGCCTTTTCTTAGATTTTGACCTTCTATCTGTTCATCATCTTGTTAGCTTTTTGATGCTTTGAAGATTATGTTTTTCATATTACATGTAGCTTTCTTAGTTTTCCTCAGCAGAATTATCTAGCATGCCATAATTAAAAGCAGAAGTCATAATTGTTTTCATTTTTATCTGCATCCTAGCTTTTATTGCATGCATACTAATTTCAGCAATATTCCTGGAGTGGAGCAGGAGAATGTTTCCATCAGGTATCATGTAAGCAATACTGTAATTGCCCTAAAAGCAAATTAGTTTGGGCAATATTTTGACAGATTTCAACATATGAATCATGTTCTCTTTTAAAAAGCAATAATTGATTGTTAGTAAATTCTGCTGTTTTAATATATGCAAAGTACACTACAGTAAGTCCTCACTTAACATTGTGGATAGGTTCCATGACTTAAAGCAAAATGACATGTAATAGAACTGATTTTGCCATAGGCTGATTGATATAAAAATAGTTAAGTTCCTATGGCATTGCATCAATGTTATAAAACGTTACTCGAGGACCTGCTGTATTAAGGTTTTGTCCTTGTTATTGTTAAAAGCATTCTTTTAAATACAGCTGAGACAGAAGTAGGTTTACAGTTGTAAATGAAACACAGAATGTATTCTTATATTTTCCAATTAATTATTGTGTTAGTTTCTATACAAACAACTGTAAACCTACTTTAGCCCTACCCTATATGTAATTGCTGCTATTCCATCATATTTAAATATTTTGTGTAGGCATATGACAAAATTGTTCCAAAATTTCTTGCATATCACATAGTTTGTCTTTGAAGAATAATGATAAAATAACCCAAGTCTCTTTTTGTTATGTCTGGTAATATTCTTGCAATGTGCTCTAACTACTTTTTAAAATACAACAAAAGAGGATGTACAAAAAAAATAAATACTTGGTGATTCCTAAGTTACCCATAGTCTTCTCCATATCTGTTTCATTCTCAGTGATAGTTACATGGTGCTTTTTAAAGCTGATTTTCAACTGAATAAGTGTTTTTTGAATGAATTGAATAAGTACTGTTTGTTTCTCCATATCTAAATTGCTGATTACAGGATAGAGAAATAGCACATTTAATAATAATTATAACCACTGCAGCAGTTTACCCATGCAACAATAAATGTGCATATATAAAAATTCACCGATAGAGTTTGAACTATAAGGAGATTTTCATTTAGTTTAACATTTAGAATGTTTACTTGTAGTTCACAGTCAATAGTAACACTGACAGTCAATCCAAATGATATGTTTTATTCATAATCCTGCTGTTGACATGCTGCATAGATTCAATCCTAACCTGTGAGATCATAGGATCATTGATTGCTCCTAAGATTAGGGTTGCCAGAAATAATGTAGGTGTATCCACTTGACTTTGATGCAACTCTAGCGAATGTTTTCTGCAATTCTATCCTTTCCATACATTTCTCTTTTGTAATAATATTGTTTTGTAGAGTGACAGTGATCATAGGTTTTTTGAAAAAATCATAGGCTTTTAAAAGTATTTCACTATATAATTTGAAACTGTTATCTTTTTACCACAGAGTGTTCAAGCAAGTAGAATTTTAATTGAGAATTTTTTATCTGAAAGCAAGGAAAGTGTCATTGCTTTAAGTCAGCGTAGCAGAAGTCTGAGGGTATGTATACTTTTAATTCTGAATAGTAGTTTGGTTGTTTTATCTGCCTATAGCTCAGATAATATTTCTAGAAATCCTGAAATTTTTCTTGGTGGTTCTCCAATCCAGAAAATGTCTCACAACATTTGCTGGTGTCTTTGTTGAGAGCACATTTCCTCTTTTGAAACATGTTGTCTTCATGACCCCCACAAGATGTTATTTACTAATCAATGGCAGGGTATCTGCTATGAGTTTTCCTAAAATTTCTAAAACTTCTGGTTTTGTAGTCACCACTTCTTGCCTAGGTCCTCAGTGATCAAAGGAACATGATTATAAGTGTTTTTATAATGGGGAATTGTTCATGGCCATGAAACAGAGTAAAACTGAATTCTCTAAATGGCGATTAGACTTGTGTTCATCTTTATCACTACAGTGTATCCAAGTAAGTGAATTAAATAATACACACAATCACGGAGGAAAGAGATTGTGACTGAGACCAATTTATATAATTGGTCTAATAAGTTTCCTGAATGCTATGGGGATAAGCAAGAAACAGTTATTTTTCTCTCATTAGTGCCTTCAGCCCTCTACTCCCCTTGGATGATATCTTGGGAAGCTAAGTGTTACACAGTAGAGAGTCTTAGTCCCACAGGACAAATCAAATTCCTATTCTCGTCAGTTAACTAGACTATATGTCCATGCCTTTTCCTATATAGTCAGGTAATACTTTTTTTTTGAGGGGATAATATTTCTATTTAATATAGACCACTCTTTTTCTATTTTCCTTATAGCACTTATTAAATGTTTATCCTTATATATGTTTGATCTTTGTTTCCCTCACCAGTCTGGGGTCATATCATGCTTGTTCACTGTTTTATCCATAACACCTAGAGTGGTGACCATCACATACAAAATAATTGAACCAACAAATGACACTTTCTAGTTTGAAATGCCATTTGCACTTTCTAGACTACTGTAGTAGCAGTACCTATACCTACCTGTCAGATAATTCCCATTTTTAGTAGCTGCTTCTTTCAATCTATCCTCTTTCCTGCCCCTGCTATATATTCTTAAAACACAGGTATGATTATGTTACTTATGTCTTAACAAACTGAATAATTCCACCTACCAAATAAAGTTAGAGTGCTTGACTAAGTCTCATAACCTGGCCTCAACTATATTTTCTATCCTACTTCCTAGTATACTTCTGCCTCCATGTAGCCTCTATGTACCTGTACTCTGTCTGCACCAGAGTCCGTGGGGACCAAAATCCCAGCACTTTGACACTTCTAGGTTCATGTTTAGGCTATTCCATTGGCCTGGGATGTTCGCAATCCCTTCTCAGTCCATAGAAATGTCATGGCCTTTCACAACCAACCCTGATGCTACGTACCTCTTTAAGCCAGTCTGTTAAGGTTCTTTTCCATTCAGAATTGACCTCTCTCTCTTGGGTTTTTTCACACCTGATTTATGCCATCTCACTGCCACAGCCAATTTGGATTATAGTTATTTCTTTATGTCTGTTTCTACCATAATAGTGGTCGAGGTCATGGAACATACTGATATACTTCCCAACTCTTCTAATATAATAGTAAGAGATAATAAGTGATAACATTTGTGTGCTCCTGTGGAGTAGAAGGTTGAAGTTACTCATGATTAGAGATGAGTGTTCATGGGGCAGTAGTTGCTCCAGGTTCCACAATTACAGCTCCAGGGCTAAGGGGATTAATGGCTCAGCATATCCACGGTACATTCACACGCACCTGTGCCACTTATGCCAACCGGAAAAATGCACATAGCACTTTACACAGAGCAGATACTAACTAGTTAAATTTTAAAAAAGAATTTCAAAATCAATGAATAGATTTTATGTTCTGCTCTTCTCTGTCAATTTAATGACTTCAAAATAAGTAAGAACCCTACTTAATCAGTCTTTCTGCATTTTGTTAACTTACCTAAGCAGTTACCAAGAGTCAACTGTCATATATTTTAGTTTAACACATAGTATCTACAGCCAGTGTATAATTACCCTTTTAATTTTTCTTTATTGATGATTTTAGAGAGACAGAAAAAGGAAGAGAGAGAAACAGAGATTGAGAGAGAAAATATATCCATTTATTGTTCCACTTATTTATGCATTCATTGGTTGCTTCTTGTATGTACCTTGAAGGGGGATCAAACCCACAACCTTGGCACATTGGGATGACACTCTAACCAACTGAGCTACCTTGCCAGGGCCTAATTACCATCTTATTATTTCAGATGTTTTCCCAAAGAAAATCTTTATCATGTGAAAATATCCCAAAAGATTTCAGCACACCATCTTCAATATTAAAGGTATGATGATTTTTCAGTTTTTATTATTCAAAAGAAATATTTATCTTACTAGTAATAATCACCACCTGTGCATTTTTGTTTTCCTGAAATATGGGGCTGGTTGTTTCATCCAGAGTTGACTGAAAGTTTGGATTTGAGTGTGTATCTGGTAGCCCATGTATGATTGTGGTTGGTGATTCCAAGTTAAAATTTTCAGTGGCACATGGAAGTGTCTCATAGTCATAGTTTGACTTTACCTGGTATATTATAAATCAAGTCACTTACAATATTGAACTACACTTGCATCATGCGCACAATTTTAAAACAAAGCAATGGTCAGAAAGTGATAAATGGAAGAGCAAAAAATAAATAGATAAATAAATAAATAAATAAATAAATAAATAATAAATCCTATATAATAAAAGAGAAACATGCAAATTAACTGTCTCTCTGTTATGCTCAAGCCATGCCCACAAGCCACGCTCACCAGCCAATCAGGAGCGAGCATGCAAATTAACCCAACTAAGATGGCGGCAGCCATGGAGCTGGAGTGAGCAGGAGGCTTGGGTTGCCCTCGGCGATGTAGGAGGCCAAGCTTCCCACCTGCCCTGGCCAGCCCTAGGCTCCGCTCAAGGCTACAAAGTTTCAAATATAGAAGATAAATAAATCCCAGATACCTGCTTCCAGCTGGCCATGGCCTCTGCTCAAGGAGGGGCTGGGCTCTGCTCAAGGCTACAAAGTTTCAATTATAGAAGATAAATAAATCCCAGAAAAAAAAAGAAGAAAAAATGAAGAGGCTGGGAACTTGGGTCGCTTGGGGGCGTGGCCAGCCTGAAAACGGCTATCAGCCCCTCACCCAGTGGCCAGGCACCCCAGTGGGGACCTCCACCCTGAAGGCAGTGTGGCCAGCCTGAAAATGGCCCTCAGCCCCTCACCCAGGCTAGCCACACCCCCATTGGGTGAGGGTCCCTGCTGGGGGGTGAGGCCAGCCTGAAAATAGCCATCAACCCCTCACCCAGGCTGGCCAGGCACCCCAGCGGGACCCCCCACCCTGAAGGGGCTGTGGCCAGCCTGCAAACAGCCATCAGTCCCTCACCCAGGCTGACCACACCCCCATGGGCTGAGGGTCCCAGCTGGGGGGCTTAGCCAGCCTGCAAACAGGCATCAGCCTCTCACTGAGGCTGACCAGGCACCCCAGTGGGGACCTCCATCCTGAAGAAGGTGTGGCTAGCCTGAAAACGGCCCTCAGCCTCTCACCCAGGCTGGCCAGGCATGCCAGCGGGACCCCTACCCTGATCCAGGACACCCTTCAGGGCAAACCAGCCAGCCCCCACCCATGCACCAGGCCTCTATCCTATATAATAAAAGGGTAATATGCAAATTGACCATAACAGCAGCATGCCTGGGAATGACTGGTCACTATGACACACACTGACCACCAGGGGGCAGACGCTCAGTGCGGGAGCTGCCCCCTAGTGGTCAGTGGGCTCCCACGAGGGGAGCTCTGCTCAGCCACAAGCCAGGTTGATGGCTTCCAGCATAGAGGTGGTGGCAGGAGCCTCTCCCACCTCCTCAGCAGCACTAAGGATGTCCGACTGCAGCTTAGGCCTGCTCCCTGCTGGCAAATGGACATCCCCTGAGGGCTCCTGGGCTGCCAAAGGGATGTCTGACTGCCAGCTTAGGCCCGATCCGCCGGGGAGCAGGTCTAAGTCAGCAGGTGGACATCTCCTGAGGGGTCCCAGACTGCGAGAGGACACAGGCTGGGCTGAGGGACCACCCTGAGTGCACAAATTTTTGTGCACCACGCCTCTAGTAAATAAATAAATGCTAGAGCTAGTACTTTAAACCCACACCTCTTCTTACCAAATGAAATGGACTTTCTCTTTACCAAGAATTCATAGGCATTTCTGAGCAGCCTGTTCTTACTTCAGTGGCATTGAGCCCTAGCTCCAAGGTGTTTCCACGCTCCCCCTCCCCACAAAATCTGATAGCTTTCTTGATTCTCCACATCAGTTGCCTCTAACCTGCTTGTAATTTGCCTAACTTTATCCTGCTTCTTATTATATTTCTGATATTCTTCTTTCTTACTGACTTGTTGATTCCTCTGTTTTGTATCCCTGGGCACTGACACTATTCTTAAAATTTATTTTATTGACATATAACATATTAGTTTTAGGTATACAATAATTATTTGATATTTGTATATACTGTGAAATAATCACCACAGAAAGTCTAGTTAACATCCATGACCACATAGTTATACATTATTTTCTTGTGGTGAGAACTTTTAAGATCTACTTTCTTAACAACTTTGAAATATGCAAGACAGTATTTGATGCTATAATGCTGCACATTACATCCCAATTAACTTTATAAACTTTTTAAGAACATTAAGAATACATGATTTGCCCTAACCGGTTTGGCTCAGTGGATAGAGCATCGGCCTGCGGACTGAAAGGTCCCAGGTTTGATTCCGGTCAAGGGCATGTACCTTGATTGCAGGCATATCCCCAGTAGGGAGTGTGCAGGAAGCAGCTGGTCGATGTTTCTCTCTCATCTATGTTTCTAACTCTCTATCCCTCTCCCTTCCTCTCTGTAAAAAAATCAATAAAATATATTAAAAAAAAGAATACATGATTTAAATTTTTTTTCAATAGTGACCAAACTACATTAATAGTAATTGTAATTAAATTAATTTTAAATGTACATCAACTAAATTGATTTTATTTTTTTCTGCCTCTTTGTTTCCTCATTAAGAAGAGAACAAATTCTGCAGTTGAATTGATTAAGGAGAATACCAAAGCTCCATTAGAGGTTAAGAATGACATGGAAAGCAATATAAAAGAGGTGCTGTTTCAAAGAGCTAAGGAGTTGGAGCGTCGTCAGAAGCTTGAGCAAAATGAATCTGAGGAAACCATCACTGTGAAAGAAAATATAGACAACATCTTAGATACCATGGAGGACAGTCACAGTCTGAGAAATCTGTCTATTTCTCTCATTGAAGCATCTAGAAAAGCTGGCATTAGTTACATTGTTTACCCCAAGAAAAAGAAGATAAAATGGAAGAAAGCATTGAAATTCTCTAAACTTTCAACTGTGTTGGCTGAGTTATCCAAGCCTCCAAAAATTCTAAGCAGGTCTTGTTTAATCAATAATTATTATATTTAAGAAATGCATTGTGGTTTTGGATTTAACTTTATAAACACACTCATTGAATGTGGGGCTGATATAAGGGCATGAAGTAAGACTAAATCAATTTGATGGCTAAATGAAATCTTTTAGTAGAAAAAAATAAAATCTACTGTTATTTTTCTGAAGTTAGTTAGGACCAAAACCCAACCACTGCTCCAAACAAATACCACCCATTCAAAAGCCAAAATAGATTGCTGAAGTTGAATATTTAAAAAAATTTTAAACTATTGAATTGGGTAATAAATCCAGATAGACAAATTGTTTTTTTGTATGTTATGAGCCCTAATTCAGAGATCAACACAAAGAAATAATTTTTCTTCCACCTTGGAAGTATTAGTATCATGTTTAGAAATATGGAGGGACCTAAATTAACAACAACTGAAAGTCCAGGTATGTTAATACTTAAGTGTTCAGGACATAACTTTCTTATGACCCAGGCATTGTCAAAATAGTTTCCAAAAAGCTGTGGGCTTTGTTCTCTTTCAGTATCCCCAAGTTGCAATAAATACTTCATTAAACTTATGCCCTTTTGAAAAGTAAAGACTTTCCTGATGATAAGAGAGTCACAAATGTGTTGTTCACTTTGTAAATAATTGCTAATTCTGAAAAGGGTTCATTATATGCTAGTGTGGTAACTTACTGTCCTTTAGAAGACTGCGGCTGGGAATAATCCTATGTAGGTGTAAGCAGATAGAAATCAACCTTAGTGGAGAATGCCATTCAAGCACCAAGTTCTCTGTGCACTAAAGTTTGTTTCCCCTGCAACAAATATATCTGGAAGGTTTTTTGTTAGATCATTTTTAGAAGACTTTAGGTAGGTTTTTCTATGTTGACAAATGTTTTGGATCTGAATCAGAAGATTGCTTATACATTTTTGGTACATTTTCTCTTTTCAGAGTATTATGAATTTCACCATCCTAGAAAGGATACTACACAGCACCATTTTGGCTGTGCACCTGTACTTTGGCTGTGCACTGAAGTGATTTCTATCTATTAGTATATAAAGGATAATAGCAGATTCAACACTGCTTTGGTGGGATGTTTTCCTGCTTCCTGGTCCTTTGTCATCCTATCTAACAATAGACAAACATGGTAATTGACCATACCATCGCTACACCTCCCATTGGCTAGTCAGCGAGGTATGCAAATTAACCACCAACAAAGATGGCGGTTAATTTGCATACCTAGTCACGAAGCGGCAGAGCAAAGACTGTAGAGGCTCCAGCCGGAGCAGCGAAGGCTTGAAGGCGGCTCCGGCTGGAGTGAAGGCCTGGGTCCCGGGTGCCGGAGGAAAACCGGTGCCGGCAGCCAGGGGAAGGGAAGGCCTATTGCACAAATCTTTTCGTGTAACAGGCCTCTAGTTTTGATTATAAAGTTTAACACGTAAAGAGATTTATTTGCTTTTTGCCCAACTGCAGGCTTAGTAGTTTACGTCATGGTTCAATTTTCTATCAGGGCACATACTCATGTTGTGGGCTCGATCCCACATTGAGGATGATGCAGGAGAGAGCTGATTAATGATTCTCTCTCATCACTGATGTTTCTATCTCTTTCATCCTCTCCTTTCTTCTCTGAAATTAATAAAAATGTATTTTTTAAAAATAAAGAGATTTATTTGCTTTTTAATAACTAAATTTGAAATTTGTATAGGCAGAGATAGAGGCAATAAAACAAACTATGGGAATATTGATCTAAGATAATACATTGGTAGAGCTATCCTACTTTCTTTTTTTTTTTTAAATCTTACATTAAATTACCACAGAATTATAGTATGAAATAATTGTTATTTTAAAACAAATTTATGAAGCAACTTCAAAATTTTTTTATTTTTATAGGTTGAGATCTTTCTTTCACTAACCTTAACTTGGTTAACACAGAAATACCTTTCTTACCATGTTATATCAGCTCTTTAAGCTTGTTTAATCACACTCATTCTTGGCTAGCTCCCAAACTTGGCTAGCACTTCCAAACTTGACCTCGTCCTGAAAGTGAATCTGTGGTTGCAATCCTGGTTTTCTTGGCCTGTCTTGCTTCACTACACAAGACAGGCAGATTTATTTTCTACAAGGAGGAGATGACTTATATTCCTAAGTACCATTAATCTGTAATTTTCCTAATGGTCAAGTATTGCTTTTAGTATATTATGTTGGTGGACAATATGGGATGGAATGGGTTAGATCCAGAGATTTCCATTTAACCTTTATTATCATTATCTCCCTCAGTGTACAGCTTATGTAGTTATTAATTGATTTATTGCCACTACACATTCTAGGACTAGGGGAATTATCACAGGATGGTTCCATGTCTCATTAGATCCACTGTTAGGTGGTTTCAGGCCAAGATTCTTTCTACCACTTGGTCTTCATAATTTCCTAATTTCATTGATGGATTTCAGTGGCATCCATAGTGGGTATCTGTAGATCAGCATAAGTTTTAGAGCCAGTATCTAATAATTCCCAGAAGGGTTGGGTATTTACTCTTTCCAAGATCTTTGGAAGCTTTTGGGGAATAAGTCATTAAATATAGGGTGTCCCAAAAATGTATCTGCACACTTGAATAATTAAAAAGACAGTGTTTATTAAAATACATTTCATTTTCAAAATTGAGTTATTAGTTGTTAAAGTGTGTATACATTTTTTGGGACACCCTGAATAATTTGGCCACATAGCAAGATCCTTCCTCAATGGGGCCTGGCCTCCCTGTCAGGTAAGAGGCTTTGGACTGTGAACTGGCTTAGGTCTGAAAGTTGGGTAAGAGGTTTCACCTAGAGGTGAAAACCTTCTAGATGTTCTTAGATAAATAATAAGTAAAAGAACACCTTAGCGGGCTGCCCATCTATCTCATTTAGTTATTGCCACAGATCGTTGCGAGTTAAAATCCTGTGATTACTGTTCTGTCCCTGTGGTTTATTTTGGTAATTGTGACCACCAAATCCAGCTAATACACCAGAAATCAGTGTTTAACAAGTCTCTGGGTGACTTTGGTGAACAACAGAGAAATGGTAATTTTGTTTGTGGTTGACTTGATTTATTGATTATAAAAGTAATTATATTTCTGTAGATTAAAAAGATTACTCTTTAAAACCTAGGTCAATGTCTCATGGAATCCTTCCAGAACAGAAGAAATATTTGCTCAAACTTCCTTTATATGATCGTCAATTTCGGTGCCCCAGCTTGCCTGCATATTTAAATTTTGACAAATTTGCCGAAAGTAAGGGAGGAATTCCAAAAAATGGTGACTTTCAAACATGGATTCTTGATATATTCTCTAAGAAAAAACCTCAGAAGACAACCAGAAAAGAGAAAGTTGTTAGAATAATTGTTCAGAAAGATGTGCCTGTCAAAGAGAAAGGACCACCAAAACTAGAACTGAATGATTCTTTGAAGTGTGATCTTCCTCCAGAAGTCATTAAACATTATGAATCTGAAGTGGAGATCTTGACCGAAGAAATAAATAACAAGAAAACATACTCTGCATTTTCATATTGTAGGCGTGGCGCTCTGTATAGGAAACTGGGCAAGTTACAGAGTGCCATGGATGATCTACAGGAAGTAAGTTTTATTTAATCAAAATAACAATGTTAACAATTTAAACTTGCATATAATTATATAGTGATTTTTACTAAAATTTTAAACAATTAATTTGTAGTGTACCTTTGAGATTGTAAAATTATATTTATTGACATTTTCAAATAATAAATATCAAAAGTACTAGATCTTATTTGTCAGATTGGGAGGTACTATTTTATATCATACACATACAAAGCCATTGGGATCAATAGTGCTTGAAATCTGATAGTATATTTTCCTTTAGTAAATCAACTTTAATTGAATTTATACATATATTTTCTAGGCTATATTCTTGGAACCATTGTTTCTCAATGCCTATTGGCACCGACATCTCATTTATCTTTTCCAAGACAAATTTAATGAAGCTTTGGATGATCTGAATTATATAACTAAATATAATAAAAATAATGCAGGTGGGTTGTCTGTGCAGACAGTTATACTAATTATATCTTTACCAAATCTGTGGTCATTTAATGGTACTATAAAGATACATAAATCAATAGACCCAGGTCTCCGAACAGGTTGTGACACTCCTAAGTTAAATTTACTACTGACATAAATTTAAGACTCATATGATCCTACATTATTTTCAGAATAATGGTTTGAAATGTGAAGTTTTTGGTATACATTACAATAAATTGGTTGCTTACTGTTTATCCCAAGAGAAAAATATGTCTTTAAAAATTTTTAGCTATAGAAGTGAGTCACAAGTCTTTTCTTTTTTTTTTTTAAATATATTTTATTGATTTTTTACAGAGAGGAAGGGAGAGAGAGATAGAGAGTTAGAAACATCGATGAGAGAGAAACATCGATCAGCTGCCTCCTGCACATCTCCTACTGGGGATGTGCCCGCAACCCAGGTACATGCCCTTGACCGGAATCGAACCTGGGACCCTTCAGTCCGCAGGCTGATGCTCTATCCACTGAGCCAAACCGGTTTCGGCCACAAGTCTTTTCTTAACCACAAATCTCTGAATTAGATTGTAGTGTTCCTAAGACTTTTTGGTTGGATGAAATCTACACATTTGACCTTCTGTAACATATTCTAACCAACTCAAACTACTGCCCATGAAACTTTTTGGGAATGAGAAAATGTCATATTCATCTTCGTATCCCAGCATCCACCACATATCCCTAGAATGTATCATGAGCTTAAAACTGCATAAAATTTTGTGCCATCAAAATCTAACTTTTACTACAAACACTAAAAGATTATGAAATATTTCAGACATTCAAAAAAGAAATAGTTAATTTCTGTTACTTTAAATTGAAATTGAAAATGTTTTCAACCATAAATGATTATTTATACAGACTTTGAGAACAAATTTTTTATTGTTGGGGGTGGGGAACACCCCACAAAATCCTTGCCATAAATGGTTAAGAAAGTATAATATTCTAAGACTGGAGTTTTGGAGAAAGAGGGATTAATCTTTAAAATTTTTCCTTTAAAAGGACTGTACTACTAAATTGTGCCTTTTATATTGTCTTTAGAGGCATATTTGTCAAAGGCAGAAATTTTCAGGAAAAGAAAAGAAGTTACTCTGGCAATTCTAAATTATACCAAGGCAATCAAGTTGAAGCCCATGGATGCTGATATATATTTCAGGAGGGGTGAGATGTATGAGTTAACAAACAAATTCCTGGCCATGGATGACTTTTCTACAGTAAGTTGTATCACATATAATGCTGCCATTATTTATATATTTTAGTTTATGATATTCTCGTCCTAATATTATAGCAAAGTGTTGTATAATCAAAATTAATTTATTACAGGTTAGGACCCAGGGCATTCATTATGGAATTGATATTACTACTATGTCAAATAATATTTAAAACTATTATTATTAGTGAATGAATAGATTCAATCAAAGAGTTGGATTTTGGAGATTTGAGTCAATCCTGAGGGGGGTTTGACTTTTCCAGGAAACCTTTGAAAATTGCTTCTTCCCTTTAAACAACAGAGGAAACCATTTTCCACTTAACTCTTGAGACACAGCTGATTCTCTTCTGCCGCAAAACCATCTGCTTCTAAAGAAGCTGTGCTTACTTGCTCTCTCATTCATTCACGAACAAATATTTATTGACTAAGGCATTCTATAATGTAGTGAATAAATCTTCATGAATAAAATAGACATGCTTCTTGCTTATATGGAGCCTATAGTTTAAAGGACAGACATTAAAGAAATAAATACATAGGTAAATATATGATTACAAATTATGATAAGTCCTATTAAGAAAATAAAAAGATGGGGGAGTAATTTATATTTGGTATGGGATATCAGGGAATTTCCTTCAGGAAGTGAACTTTTGGCTGAATTGTACATTGAGACTCTATATAATCAGGCAAAATATTCCTCTATTGCAGAATAATTTTAACCCTGATCTCCTGACTTTTAACTCTAAATTCTTAGTTCTTAGTACAGTTGTGAATTTAGAAGTTATTTAAATAATTTATCTTTTCATTTTCCCAACTGCCATGTTTCTTAATCCTTGATGATTAGTCATACACTTGATATTATTTTTGCTTCAAGAGATTGTAGGTTTGATAACCTCTGGTCTTAAATAAAATCTTTTCAATGCTATTTTCTTTTGAAAATATTGAAATCATTAGATTACCTATTTTATTCATTTCTTCCATCTGGCACCAATAATTTAAAAATTGACTAATGAAGTAACATAAGGCCAAACAAACTTCAATATCTTTAGGTTTTTTTGTTTCCCTATTTTAAAAATAATAATAATTATTATTATTATTATTATTACTTGATAATTTTTATACTTCTCCCCACCCTCACCCCTAGTATCAATGGTGAGGAGCTTTATAACTGAGTATACAATGATTTAGTCTGTTTACTCTATTGTCTATATGTCAATATGAAATGAATAAGTCATACCAATTCATTTGCTTTTACCATTTTAGGTATTAGATTAATCCATATTTTATTTGATAGAATCAGCCTTGGTCTATTCAGTCTAATATGTAGACAGTCTAATATGTATTATCTTTAATTGGGATAAAATGCTGAGAATATATTGGGGTAAAATTGATAGAGCCAATATAACACTAAGTGAACAATTCACTTATGAAATTTTATCTGTGAAAATGTCAGTGGGGTGAAGCCTTAGTTGCTTGTACATGCCATTTTAGTTCTTTCAGAAAACCTCCTCTTTCTAGAACTTTATGATAAGTGAATTTCCTAAAGACGTGGTTTTTAAATGCAAATCTAAAAATTTTTGCATCTGCAATACTTTGCTTTTATATAATCTGAAGTTTAAAATGTGGCTGTAGTCCATTTAATTTCTATGGGGTTATATATTTTTCTTGTTTGTCCTTTCCCCATTGTGTGATTTGTTTTTGTTTCTCCCCTCCAACCTGACACCCCTCCCCATGCAGTGCATTTTTTATGATCCCAAAAGAATAGCTGCATTATTGAAGCGTGGAATGTTTTACTATGAAAATGAAAACTGGAATGCAGCCATACACGATTTTACAGCCTTGTTAAATGTAGATCCCCAAAATTCTCAAGCAAGGTAAGAATTATTTTACATGTAATTTTTGAAATTATAATATTTTTTGAAATACATTCTCAGGAAAGCAAATTGCTTGAAATACATCAGTCAGCCTTTTAAAAATATGTATCTATTTTGAGTGACCTCAGTGAAGAAAATCTTTACCCTAACAGTAGTGGTTAATTTAATTTAATAAGTCATAAATTTAGAGTTTCATTAGCATTTTCTAAATATTAGTTACATACATGTGCTGAGGGATGGAAATGGGCCCAGAGAGGTCAATGGGGAAAAAAGGATATATATGTAAAACTTTCAACAATAAATAATTTAAAAAGTAAATCAAAAAAGAGAAAAAATAATAAAAATAAAATCTTTAAAAATTGAACTATAAAAATAAAGAAATAAATTCTAGTTACATTACTAATTTTTAATGCATTGGCTTATGTTTTTATTCTTTGAATATATTTTTATATTTTTTGTATTCAATGAGTACAGAGAACTATTCATTTAGGTTTCTGTAATACAGTGGGGCCTTGACTTACAAGTGTCCCGACTAACGAGTTTTTTGAGATACCAGCTGTCTCTCGGCCGATTTTTTGCATTGAGTTGATAGAGTAATTTGAGTTAACGAGCTCCTTAACAAGCTCGGTCTCAGAACAAATTAAACTCGTAAGTCAAGGCCCCACTGTATCTTTTATTTTTATCTATCTATCTATCTATCTATCTATCATCTATCTATTTATTTAGAGGAAGGTAGAAGGAGAGAGAGATAGAAACATCAATCGGCTGCCTCCTACTGGGAAGTCGAGCCCACAACCTGGACATATGCTCTGACCAGGAATTGAACCTTTGACCTCTTGGTGCATGGGATGACACCCAACTAACTAAGCCACACGGGCCAGGAATAACAGAATTCTCATTTTGTTGCTTTTAATATAAGTTTTGTTATGAAGAGGTTTAAAAAATGTGTATATAGTCATAACTGCTCATCTTTTCACTCACAATTTTTGTTTAATATTAAAATTTTTATAGTAAAATAAAGCATCCATCCAGAAAAGCATACAAGATACAAATGTACAGCTTAATGACTTACCACAATAGAAATACCTGTGTAACTATCACCAGGTTAAGGAACATTTCTAGCAACCTAACAATCCCTTGTTCCTTTGCTTCCCCCAGAAGGTTACCACTGTCCTGACTTTTATTTTAATAATTTCCTTGTAGTTCTTTATAGTTTCATTATGTAAGTATGTGTCCCCAAACACACTTAGTTTAGTTTGCCTGTTTTTTTGAACTGCATATAAATAGGACTAGAGGCCTGATGCACAAAATTTGTGCAAGGGGCTTGGCCCTCACAGCCCCGGCTGCCTTGGCCCTTGTAGCCCCAGCTTCGTCCAGACAGTTATTCTGCTGTTAGGTCTAATAAGCATATTAGCTCTTTATTATATAGGACTAGAGGCCCGGTGCACAAAAATCTGTGCACTTGGGGGAGTGGGGTCCCTCAGCCTGGCCTATGCCCTCTTGCAGTCTGGGACCCCTCGGAGGATGTCCACCTGCTGGCTTAGGCCCGCTCCCTGGGGGAATGGGCCCAAACTGGCAGTCAGACATCCCTCTGGAAGCCCGGCAGCCCTCGGGGGATGTCCACTTACCAGCAGAGAGCAGACTTAAGCTGCAGTCGGACATCCTTAGTGCTTCTGAGGAGGCAGGAGAGGCTCCCACCACCACTGCTGTGCTGGCAGCCATCAGCCTGGCTTGTGGCTGAGCAGAGCTCCCCATGTGGGAGCGCCCTGACCACCAGGGGACAGCTCCTGCATTGAGCATCTGCCCCCTGGTGGTCAGAGTGTGTCATAGTGACCAGTCATTCCGTTGTTAGGGTCAATTTGCATATTACCCTTTTACTATATAGGATAGAGGCCTGGGGGCAGGCTGGTTTGCCCTGAAGGGTGTCCTGGATCAGGGTGGGGGTCCCCACTGGGGTGCCTGGCCAGCCTGAATGAGGGGATGATGGCTGTTTGCAGCTGGTTACACCCCCTTCAGGGTGGGGGTCCCCACTGGGGTCCCTGGCCAAAGTGGGTGAGGGGCTGATGGCTGTTTGCAGGCTGGTCAAGCCCCCCCCTGCCAGTGGGGATCCTCACCCCATGGAGGTTTAGCCAGCCTGGGTGAGCGGCTGATGGCCGTTTTCAGGCTGGCCAAGCCCCTCCAGCAACGGAACTTCCCAGCCTCTCCTTTTTTTCTTTTTTTCTTTTTTACTCTGGGATTTATTTACCTTCTATAATTGAAACTTTGTTGCTTTGAGTGGAGCTTAGAGCCGCCGTGGCAGCTTGGCTTCCTCCATCATTGGGTCAAGCAAGCCTCCTTCTTGCTCCAGCTCCGTGGTTGTTGGCCGCTATCTTGGTTGGGTTATTTTGCATATAGTTGCCTTGATTGGCTGGTGGGCGTGGCTTAAGGCATAGTGAAGGTACGGTCAATTTGCATGTTTGTCTTTTATTAGTGTAGATCATACCATAGTGTTCTTTCACACTTTTTTGGCTGAATATTATGTATATTAAAGGTGACTCTGGTTTATACTTTTCATTTTTTACTAGAGGCCTGGTGCACGAAATTCATGCACTTGGTGGGGGGAGTCCCTCAGCCTGGATTGCAAGAGGGGCCAGGGAGAGATATGCGAGGTTGGCTAGCCAAGGAGGGACTGTGGGAGGGATCCAAGGCATGTCTGGCCCATCTTGCTCAGTCCTGATCGGGCGGACCCCAGCAGCAAGCTAACCTACCAGTCAGAGTGTCTGCCCCCTGGTGGTCAGTGCACATCATAGTGAGCAGTTGAGCAACCTTAGCATATCATTAGCATATTATGCTTTGATTGGTTGAATGGACGACCGAACACTTAGCATATTAGGCTTTTAATATATAGGACGAGTAGCCCTGCACATGAATCCATGCACCAGTAGCTCGCCAGTAGCTCGCTGCTGCCCTCCAGTAGCTCTCCGCCTGCTGCCCCGCCCTCCTGTAGCTCCCCCTGCCCCCCACCTCCCCTCATAGCTTGCTGCCCTGCCTCCTCCTGTACCTCTCCACCACCCGCTTATAGCTCGTTGCCCCACCCTCCTGCTGATCCGTGATCTGGTCGTTACGCGGTCGGTTGTTATGCTTCATGGCGTAACAACCATTTGCATATTGCATCTTTATTATATAGAATAGTATTCAGTTGTATGAATATAATTTACTTATCCAGTCTACTGTCAATGAACATTTGAGTATTTCTAGTTTTTGATCATTATGAATATTGTTTCCTTCAACATTCTTGTACATGTGTCTTGTACACACATATAGTAGTTCCCCCTTTTATGTGGTTTCACTTTCCTTAGTTTCAGTTACCTGTGGTCAGCCGGGATGTAAAAATTGTAAATGGACAAGCCCAGAAGGAAACAATTCATAAGTTTTAAATTGCATGCTTTTCTGAGTAGTATGATGATATCTTGTGCTGTTCTGCTCCATCCTGCCTGGGACGTGAATCAGCCCCCGTCCTGATTGGTCATTACATGACGGCATCCCCGCCAATTTGCATATTCCTCTATTATTAGTATAGATTCCTGTTTCAATTTTTTTTTCTGTGATGTACTTCTAAGAATCTCATGCTCACAGGTTAATTTTGAAATCTGATAAATGCCTTTTGATCATTATATGTTTTTAGATAGGATATTATTAAATTATACTGAGTTCTCTTTGTCTTTTTTAAAAGATTTTTTCATCTATATTCATAGTAAAATTGTTCACTAGTTTAGTAGTCAGACTTTGATTTCAGAATTTGACTACTTTCTGAAAATGAATTACGCCTTTCATCTTTTTTTCTTAGAAATATGTCCTTTAGGATTGGATAATTTTTCTTTCTTGAAAGTTTAAAACAACTCACTTCTAAAAGTATACCATTTGAAGAGATGGAAAACGTTTTTGAACCTCTTTAAAAATTATTCTCTAGTTATTGGTCTATTCTGGTTGTCTGCTTCTTGATTGAAAGGGGGATTAGTTGCAGGAAGGAATCAAATTAGTTGGAGAACTAGAAGGTTGATACAAGGTATTGTAAGATGCTGTTATCTTGTGGACTGGGCTTATATCCCATTTTAAAGAATTTGGCTTATCCCATTGTCAAAGGGGAGCTGTAAAAAGTTTTTGAAAAATAGATCTGTATTATTTAATGATCAAATACTACAACTCTAGAACTAGGAATGGAGACAGAAGTAGCCCAGGTGTGAGCTGAGGGTCACTCTAGGTCAATACTTCAGATGAGGATCTGAAAAATTGAGGTAGTAAAAATGAAAGAAGGAACAGAGGGAAAAGTCAGTATGTTTACATAATTGACATGATTTAATGACATCCCAAAAATATTACTGGAGGTTTATTCTGTAAGATTTTAAGTTCAGGATCATATATATTTAGTAATATTTTCTAGAAATCAGAAATAATTAACAAATAAATATAAAGCCCTTGTTGGTGTTTCTCAGTGGTTAAAGTGTTGGCCTGCATATTGAAGGTTCATAGATGCAATTATCAGTCAAGGGTACATACCTCCTTTGCAGGTTTGTTCTGCTGCCTGGTCTGGTTGCATGTAGGAGGCAACCAATTGATGTGCCGCTCTCACATCAATTTTTCTCATTCTCTCTCCCTCCCACTCATCTCTTCCTTCTTCCCATCTATTCCCTCTAAATATTGAGGAGGAAAAAATACCCTCAGGTGAGGATAAAAATAAACCTATCCATACTAATTAAAGGATAATAGGCTAATTAGACTAGATATCTTCCAGACATCCTTCCAGGCAAAGCCATGGTGGTGGGGCCGAGGCAGAGGCAGTTAGAGGCAATCAGGCCAGCAGGGGAGAGCAGTTAGGAAGAGCAGTTAGGGGGATCAGGCCAGCAGGGGAGAGCAGTTAGGGGATCAGGCTGGCAGGCAGGTGAGCAGTTAGGAGTCAGTGGTCTCAGAGTGAGAGGGTGCAGGTTGGGCTGAGGGACCCCCCTCCCCCGTGAACAAATTTCATGTACCGGGCCTCTAGTCTAATCTAATAAAAGAGAAACATGCAAATTGACTGCACCTCTGCTACGCCCCAAGCCACACCCACCAGCCAATCAGAGTGGCTATATGCAAATTAACCCAACCAAGATGGCGGGTGGCAGCCATGGAGCTGGAGCAAACAGGAGGCTTGGTTGCCCCGGCGATGGGAGGAAGCCAAGCTTCCTGCCTGCCCTGGCCAGCTGTGGCCTTCGCTCAAGGCAACAAAGTTTAAATTATAGAAGATAAATAAATCCCAGATACCTGCTTCCAGCCAGCTTCCACTGGAAGCTTGTGTTGCTGGGGTCCATGGCCAGCCTGCAAACAGCCATCAGCCCCTCACCCAGGATGGCCAAACCCTCATGGAGTAAGGGTCCCCGCTGGGGGGCTTGGCCAGCCTGTAAACAGCCATCAGCCCCTCACCCAGGCTGGCCACACCCTCATGAGGTGAGGGTCCCCGATGGGGGCTTGGCTAGTCTGCAAACAGCCATCAGCCCCTCACCCAGGCTGGCCAGGCACTCTAGCAGGGACCCTCACCCTGAAGGGGGTGTGGCCAGTCTGAAAATGGTCCTTAGCCCCTCACCCAGGCTGGCCAGGCACCCCAGTGGGACCCCCACCCTGATCCGGGACACCCTTCAAGGCAAACCAGCTGACCCCCACCCATGCACCAGGCCTCTATCCCAGTGGTCGGCAAACTCATTAGTCAACAGAGCCAAATATCAACAGTACTTCTTCAAAATAGACTCACCCAGGCCAAAAACCAACTTCTGCGCATTGACCACGAAGTTTCAATCGCACTGAACCTGCATGCCCGCAAGTGGTATTTTGTGGAAGAGCCACACTCAGGGGGCCAAAGAGCCGCATGTGGCTTGTGAGCTGCAGTTTGCCGACCACTGCTCTATATTATATAATAAAGGGTAATATGCAAATTGACCCTAACAGCAGAGCGACTGGGAATCACTGGTCACTATGACACACACTGACCACCAGGGGGCAGACGCTCAATGCAGGAGCTGTCCCCTGGTGGTCAGTGTGCTCCCATAGGGGGAGCTCTGCTGAGCCACGACAGGCTGATGGCTGCCAGTACAGTGGTGTTGGTGGGAGCCTCTCCCGCATCCTCAGCAGCGCTAAGGATGTCTGACTGCAGTTTAGGCCTGCTCCCCACTGGCAAGTGGACATCCTCTGCAGGCTCCTGGGCTTCCAGAGGGATGTCTGACTGCCAGCTTGGGCCCGTTCCCCCAGGGAGCAGGCCTAAGCCAGCAGGTGGTCATCCTCCGAGGGGTCCCAGACTGCAAGAGGGCACAGGCTGGGCTGAGGGACTCCCCCCTGCCCCGAGTGCACAAATTTTTGTGCACTGGGCCTCTAGTCCTATCTAATAAAAGAGAAACATGGTAATTAGCCGTACCTCCGCTACCCTTCCCATTGGCTAATCAGGGCGATATGCAAATTAACTGCCAACCAAGATGGCGGCTGGAAGCCAGGCAGCTTGAAGCTAACAGGAGGCTTGCTTGCTTCAGTGACAGAGGAAGATAACATTCCCTGCCTGCGGCTGCTGGCCTCTGAGCTTGCAGTTTGAAAAATTGTTACACATATAGAAGCTAAACAAAACCCCAGAAACCTGCTTTCAGCCAGCCGGGATCTCAGAGCTGGAGTTGAAACAGTGTTTCAATTATAGAACCCAAACAAACCAGATACCTTCTTTCAGCAGCCGAGGCCTCAGAGCTGGAGCCAAGCCTCAGAGCTAAAGCTGGCCCAGAAAAAGAAAAAAGAAAAAAAGAAGTGGTTGGGAGCTTCAGTCACCCGCTAGCCTGAAAACAGCCCTCAGCCCCTCACCCAGACTGGCCAGGCACCCCAGTGGGGACCCCCACCCTGAAGGGGGTGTGACCAGATGCAAACAGCCATCATCCCCTCATTCAGGCTGGCCAGGCACCCCAGTGGGGACCCCCACCCTGATCCAGGACACCCTTCAGGGCAAACCAGCCGGCGCCCACCGGTGCACCAGGCCTCTATCCTATATAGTAAAAGGGTAATATGCCTCCCCGCACCGGGATCAGCGTGACAGGGGGCAGTGACCAAATCCCCTGATCCCCCTGCGGCTCTGTGTGTGACAGGGTGCGGTGCCCCAACCCCCTGATCGGCCCTGCTCTGTGCATGACAGGGGTGCGCCGCAACCTCCCCATCGACCCTGCCTTGAGTGTGACAGGGGGCGGTGCCCCAACCCCCCCAATTGGCCCTACCCTGAGCGTGACTAAGGGTGGCATTGCAACCTCCCAATCCGCCCTGCTCTGTGCATGACAGGGGGCGGTGCCCCAACTCCGCAATCAGCACTGCTCTGAGCCCGAACAGGGCTGCACCTAGGGATTGGGCCTGCCCTCTGCCACCCGGGAGCAGGCCTAAGCCAGGAGGTCGTTATCTCCTGAGGGGTCCCAGACTGGGAGAGGCATAGGCCGGGCTGAGGGATCCCCCCCCTCCCCGCCGAGTGCACAAATTTTTGTGCACTGGGCCTCTAGTACATATATAAAAGCCTAAGCGACTGTTCGACTGTTCTACTGTTCGACCAGTAACTATGACACACACTGACCACCAGGGGCAGATGCTCAATGCACTGGCATGGAAACATGGAACAGACTGATTAATCTCAGCGAGAAGCGGGGAGGGCAGGAAGAGATTAACCAAAGATCTTATATGCATACTAGAGGCTTGGTACATGGATTCGTGCACCTGTGGGGTCCCTCAGTGTGGCCTGTGGGGATCGGTCCAAATCCGTGCACTGGGCCTCTGACATCTGCCTAGGGATACCAGATTGCGAGAGGGTAAAGGCCAGGTTGAGGGACCCCACAGGTGCATGAATCTGTGCACAAGGATGCTAGTAAATAAATAATACTTGTATTCATTAGAAAATAAATTAGACGCCTTTTTAAAATTTTTTTTTAATTAAATTTTTATTGTTGAAAGTATAATGTATGTCCTCTTTTCCCCCCATTGATCCCTTCTAGTTCACTCCCATCCTTCGCCCCAGGCCTTCACCACCCTATTGCCTGTGTTCGTGGGTCATGCATATATGCATACAAGTTCTTCGGATAATCTCTTCCTACCCACCCACCCTTCCACACCTTCCCTCTTAGATTCTGAATTCTGTTCTATGCATTTATGTCTCTGGATCAATTTTGTTCATCAGTTTATTTTACTCATTATTTTACTCCCACATATGAGTGAGATCATGTTGAGTCTAGTTTTTTTTTAATTGAGCAGAATGTAAGAGTGATTTTTTTCCTGGGTTCTTGTCCAGATGGATTCGAAAAATGAAGCCATAGACAAAAGGTGGTAGGTGAGAAGTACAGAAACTTTATTGCAAGCAGAAGAACTTGATTGCAAATAGATACTATGTCTAAAACTCCTAATTTTAAGCTTTCTAATTCTAAGACTCTGTCTCTCCTAAGGAGGTTGGCCACTGCTTTCTTTGTCTTGAGGCATTATAAAAGCTGTAGTTCTTTGTCTCCTCATGACACTTTTAATTGGACTCTTCCCCAACTTAGGACCCCTGTGCTTTCCTCATTGGTCACTCTACAAAGGCCAAAGCCCTCATGGTGCCCCCACTCCTTCTTTCCCCTTATTTTGCAACATTCCTCTATCCTAGGTGAAAATGTTTCCTTTTTCCTGATATTTTGTGTCTTTTCTTTGTCCTTCACATATTCATCTTATCTGTTCAAGTTGGAGTTACTTTGACCTACCTTATGGTACCTAGCAACCTTATCCTGCCAAACATTGAGACTGAAACTGCTGGCTTCTCAGCTTAGGGAATAAAACGGACCTTTTTTCCTTTCTTCCTTTCCCCCTCCCTTTCTGTTTTCTCTTATTAGGGTGTTTTTTTGTTGTTGTTTTTTAACCATTTGCTAATGTCCTTGGTTTATGGCTGTTTTAATTGTTCAGGCCAAGATGCCTCTATCCTCTCTGGACCCCTACAGGAAGTCATTCATTGTCTTCACTAGCAGAGAGGTGTGGACAAGAATCCCTGAAGGCTGGCGACCCTTGAGCTCTGACAATGGTCAGGGCTGTGCACCCACTGTCAGTCCACACAATGGTAGCTGAAGCAACTTCCCCATTTACTATTATGTAAATCCTTGCTGATGGGCTAGTCTGCCTATTACTGGAAATTGCCTGCCTAAGGGCTATGGGTGTACCCCAAACCAATAAAAGGTTGGTGAGGCCTGAGCACCAGTGGAAGTCCTTCCCCTTGAGTTGAACTTGCCCGCCTGACCCCCAGTATTTCCAAATTGTCTCTTCTCTTTCATTTGTGTGTGGCTCCTCTTCCAGATCCTGAACCCTGAACCACGCGGGACGTGGGGGAACAAACTTTACACAGACCTCCTCCCTTTCTGTTTACCTAATTAAGCTAGCTAGATACCCTTATTAATGTGATACTTGTCAGACTCTGACTGGCTTATTTCTCTTAACATAATACTCTCTAGGTCACTCCATGCTGTCTCAAAGGTAAGAGATCCCTTTTTTTAACTGCTGCATAGTATACCACGGAGTAAATGTACCAAAGCTTTTTTATCCACTCATCTACTGATGTTCACTTGGCTGTTTCCAGATTTAGCTATTGTAAAATGTTCTGCTATAAACATAGGGATGCATATATTCTTTCTGATTGGTGTTTCTAGTTTCTTAGGATATATTCCTAGAAGTGGAATCATTGTATCAAATGGCAGTTCCATACTTAATTTCTTGAGTAAACTCCATACTGTTTCCATAATGGCTGCACCAGTCTGCATTCCCACCAGCAGTGAACGAGGGTTCCCTTTTCTCACATCCTCACCAGCACTTGTCATTTGTTGATTTGCTGATGGTAGCCTTTATGACAGGTGTGAGGTGATATCTCATTGTTATTTTAATTTGCATCTCGTAGATGATCAGTGACTTTGAGCATTTTTTCATATATCTCTTGGCCATCTGTATGTCCACTTTGGAGAAGTGTCTACTTAGGTCCTTGGCCCATTTTTTAATTGTATTGTTTGTCTTCCTTTTGTAAAGTTGTATGATTTCCTTATACATTTTGGATATTAAGTATTTATCCAATGTGTCATTGCTAAATATGTTCTCCCATACAGTGGGCTCCCTTTTCATTTTGTTGATGGTTTCTTTTGCTGTGCAGAAGCTTCTTATTTTGGTATAGTCCAATGTGTTTATTTTCTCCTTAGTTTCCTTTGCCCTAGGAGATGTATTGGTAAACATATTGCTATGAGAGATGTCTTAGATTCTGCTGCCTATGGTTTCTTCTAGGTTTCTTATGGTTTCATGACTTTATCCATTTTGAATTTATTCTTGAATTTGGTGTAAGTTGGTAGTTTCATTTTTTTTTTTTTGCATGTATCTGTCCAATGTTCCCAACACCATTAATTGAAGAGATTATCTTGACTCCATTGTGTGTTCTTGCCTCCTATGTCAAATATTAATTGAGCATAATGGCTTAGGTCGATTTCTGGGTTCTCTGTTCCGTTCCATTGGTCTATATGTCTGTTATTATTCCAGCATCAGGCAGTTTTGATTACAGTCGCTTTGTAGTATAACTTGATGTCTGGTATTGTGACCCCTCCAACTTTGTTCTTCTTTCTCAAGATTGCTGTGGCTATTTGGGGTCTTTTTTGGTTCCATATAAATCATAGGAGTATTTGTTCTGCATCTGTGAAATATGCTGTTGGTAGTTTAATAGGGATTGCATTGAATCTATGGATTGCTTTGGGTAGTATGGACTCTAGAATGATGTTAACTCTAGCAGTCCATGAACACAGTATATACTTCCACTTTTTAATATCTTCCTCTATCTCATTTTGCAACATCCTATAGTTTTCAGAGTACAAGTCTTTTGTTTCTTTGGTTAAGTTTATTCCTAAGTATCTTGATTTCTTTGTTACAATGGGAAATGAGATTATTTGTCTAGTTTCTATTTCTGAGAGTTCATTAATGCTGTATAAAAAGGCCATAGATTTCTGGGTGTTAATTTTGTATCCTACTACATTGGCAAATTCATTTATTAAATCTAGTAGGTTTTTGCTGGAGTCTTTGGGTTTTCTGTGTACGATATCATGTTACCTGCGGATAATGACAATTTTACGTCCTCCTTGTCCATATAAATGCATTTCATTTCTTCTTCTTGTCTGATCACTAGGGCTAGGACTTCCAGTACCATGTTGAATAAGAGTGGTGAAAGCAGACATCCCTGTCTTGTTCCTGTGTTTGGGGGAAATGGTTTTAGTTTATTTCGATTGGGTATGATGTTTGCTGTATGTTTGTCATATATGGCTTTTATTATGTTGAGATATGATCACTCTATTCCCATTTTTTTGAGAATCTATATATATAAAAGCCCAGCAACCAGAATGGCGGAACGACCAGAATGACCAGAACGACTGATGGCTATGACACACACTGCGGCAGCCAACCAGCCTGATCTGGACCCCAATTGCCCACCTCCCCCCTCAGCTGGCCTGGCCCCCAATTGGCCCCAGCACCTGGATTGGGGGCAGGGCCGGCTGCCAAATGCCCATGGCCCCTCTCCCTGGCCGACCCCACCCCCTATTGGCCTTCAACACCTCGATCAGGGTAGACCAGCCAGACCTTACCTGTGTACAAATTTGTGCACTGGGCCTCTAGTTTTAATATAAAAAGGGTGTTGGATTTTGTTGAATGTTTTTTCTACCTCTATTGATATGATCATGTGATTTTTGTCTTATGTGATGTATCACATTTATTGATTTGTGAATATTATACCAGCCTTGCATCACTGGAATGATTCCCACTTGGTCATGGTGTATGATCTCTTGAATATATTGCTTGATCTGATTTGCTAATATTTTGTTGAGGGATTTTAGCATCTATATTCATCAGGTATATTCGCCTGTAATACTCTTTTTTTGTAGTTGTTTACTAGTAGCTGGCCTTAAAATTAGGATAATGCTGGCCTCATAAAAAGAGCTTGGAAGTATTTCTTCCTCTTGAATTTTAAAAAATAATTTAAGGAGTATAGGTGTTAGTTCTTCTTTGAATGTTTGGTAAAACTTCACTGTGAAGCCGTCTGGATCTGAGCTTTTGTTTTCTGGAAGTGTTTTTTTTTTATTACTGCTTTAATTTCATCAGTTGTTTTTTGCCTATTCAGGTGTTCTGATTCTTCTTATTCAGTTTTGGTAGATTGTATTTTTCTAGGAATTTGTCCATTTCATTCATGTTGTCCAGCTTGTTGGCATACAGTTGTTCATAGTATTTTCTTACAATCCTTTGTTTGTCTGTGGTGTCAGTTGTTACTTCTCTGCTTTAATTTCTGATTTTATTTATTTGGGTCCTCTCTCTTTGTTTCTTTTTTTTTTTTGTTTAAAGTACTAAATATGTCTCCTTTTTCCCTTATTGACCACCCCCACCACACCCTCCCCCCAGACTAGCCCCCACTGCCCCAGTGTCTGCATCCATTGGTTATGCTAATATGCATGCATACAACTTCTTTGGTTGATCTCTTACTCCCCTTCCCCCACCTTCTCTCAGAAGTTAGACTGTTTGTTCAGTGTTTCTTAGTCTCTGGATCTATTTTAGTTCATCAGTTAATATTGTTCACTGTATCCCACATATGAGTGAGTTCATGTGATATTTATCTCCAACTGGCTTATTTCTCTTAGCATAATGCTCTCCAGGTCCATGCATACTGTTGCATGTGGTAAATGTTTCTTCTTTATAATAGCAGCATAGTAGATGTATCACAGTTTTTAATCCATTCATCTGCTGATGGGCATTTAGCCTGTTTCCAAATCTTAGCTATTGTAAATTATGCTGCTATGAACATAGGGGTGCATATGTCCTTTCTGATTAGTTTATCTGGTTTCTTGGGATATATTCCCAGAAGTGGGATTACTGGGTCGAATGGGAGTTCCATTTTTAATTTTTTTAGGAATCTCCATACTGTTTTCTGTAGAGGCTGAACCAGTCTGTTTTCCCACCAGCAGTACACGAGGGTTCCTTTTTCTCCACATACTCTCCAGCACTTGTCCTTTGTTAATTTGTTGATGATAACCATTTTGACAGGTGTGAGATGGTACCTCATTGTTGTTTTGATTTGCATCTCTCAGATGATTAGTGACTTTGAGCATTATTTCCTATGTCTCTTGGCCTTCTGTATGTCCTCTTTAGAAAAGTGTCTATTTAGGTCATTTTCCCATTTTTTGATTGGATTTTATTATCTTCCTTTTGTTAAGTTGTATGAGTTCCCTGTAAATTTTGGAGATTAAACCCTTATCTGAGACTAGAGGCCTGGTGCATGAGATTTGTGGACTTTGGGGAGGGGGTCCCTCAGCCCAGCCTGCACCCTATTGCAGTCTGGGAGCCCTTGGGGGATGTCCGACTGATGGCTTAGGCCCGCTCCTCATGGGGAGCGGGCCTAAGCCGTCAGTCAGACATCCTTAGCGCTGCCACCGCTGCGCTCAACAGCTGTGAGCCGTTAGCCCGGTTTCTAACCCTGCATTGAGTGTGTGCCCCCTGCTGGTCAGTGCACATCATAGCAACTAGTCGTTCTGCTGTTTGGTTGATTTGCACATTACCCTTTTATTATATGGGACTAGAGGCTTGGTGCTTGAAATTCATGTGCGGGTATGGTCCCTAGGCCTGGTCTGCGATCAGGGCCATCTTCCCCAGCTGCCCGCAGCCGGCCCTGCCCCCTGCCACCACCCACCCCCAGTTCCCCATTCGCCATCGGGGGATTGGTACCTGATGGCCAGGGGAAGGGACCGAGGGGTAGGCAGTTCCCTCCCACTTGCTGGCCCTGCCCCTGAAGCAGGTAGCTATCAGGTGATCAGAGTGTGCCAGCTGGGGAAAGGGACCAAGAGGTGGTCAGTGCACCTCATAGTGACTAGCCCAGCGGTCATTCTGGTCTTTTTGCCATTAGGGTCAATTTGCACATTATCCTTTTATTATATAGGATAGAGGCCTAGTGCATGGGTGGGAGCCGGCTGGCCTGCCCTTAAGGGGGCCCTGGATTGGGGTTCAG
>NW_005871070.1:1700956-1702480 GCF_000147115.1 Myotis lucifugus | reverse complement strand
AGAGGCAGGGGCAGTTTGAAGTCAGCCACACCCCCGATTGGGTTGAGGATCCCTGCTTGAGGGCAGTGCCTGTCTGGGTGAGGGGCCTGGGGTGGTTTGCAGGCTGGCCACGCCCCCTATCAGGGTGGGAGTACCCACTGGGGAGCAGTGCTGGCCTGGGAAAGGGGCTGCAGGCAGTTTACAAGCTGACCACGTCCCTGGCGTTGTCAGGAAGGACATCCAGAAGACGTCCGATCTAATTAGCATATTACCCTTTTATTAGTATTGATAACATTGGCAGATATGTTCTCCCATGCAGTGGGCTTTCTTGTTTGTTGATGGTTTCTTTTGCTGTGCAGAAGCTTTTTATTTTGATGTAGTCCCATTTGTTTATTTTCTCCCTAGTTTCCATTGCCCTTGGAGCTGTATCGGTAAAGATATTGCTACGACATATGTCTGATATTTTGCTGCCTATGGAGTCTTTTAAGACTTTTATGGTTTCCCATCTTACATTTAAATCCTTTAACAATTTTGAGTTTATTTTTGTGTAAGGTGTAAGATGGTGATCTAGTTTCACATTTTTGCATGTATCTGACCAATTTTCCCAGCACCATTTATTAAAGAGACTGTGTTGACTCCATTGTATGCTCTTGCCTCCTTTGTCAAATATTAATTGAGCATAATGGCTTGGGTCAATTTCTGGGTCCTCTGTTCTGTTCCATTGGTCTATATGTCTGTTATTGTGCCACTACCAGATAGTTTTGAGAACAGTGGCTTTGTAATATAGCTTGATATCTGGTATTGTGATCTCTCCAACTTTGTTCTTCTTTTTCAGGATTGCTGTAGCTATTCAGGGTCTTTTTAAAAAAAAATTTTTTTAATTTCAGATGGTTTTTTATTTTTAATATATTTTTTATTGATTAAGATATTATATCTGTGTCCTTATCCCCACGTTATCCCCTACCCCCCCACCCCTACTCATGCCCTCACGCCCCTGTTGTCCGTGTCCATTGGTTAGGCCTATATGCTTGCATATAAGTCCTTTGGTTGATCTCTCCCCCTTACCCCCACTCTCCCCTACCTTCCCTCTAGGGCCCGACAGTCCAATCAATGCCTGTCCCTCTCTGGATCAGTCCTTGTTCATCAGTTTATGTTGTTCATTATATTCCACAAATGAGTGAGATCATGTAGTATTTATCCATATAAGAGTATCCTTCAGCATTTTCATATAATACTGGTTTGGTGGTGATGAACTCCTTTAGCTTTTCCTTATCTGTGAAAGCTCTTTATCTGACCTTTATTCTGAATGATAGCTTTGCTGGATAAAGTAAATCTGGGGTTGTAGGTCCTTGGGCATCATTCACTTTTGAAATATTCTTGCCACCTCCCTTCTGGCCTGCGAAAAGTATCTGGTTGAGAAAATCAGGCTGACAGCCGGAAAGGGGAACTCGCCTGGAAGGGAACTAAATGTTTTTCCCCTTGCGCGGATTTTAAGAATTCTCTCTTAGTTTCTTAGAGCGCTTGGGACTTTATATTTTTTTTATT
>NW_005871070.1:1657688-1700529 GCF_000147115.1 Myotis lucifugus | reverse complement strand
GTACGTTTGAAGTTGTCCCAGAGCTCCTTACACTATCTTCATATTTTTGGATTCTTTTTTCGTTTTGCTTTTCCGGATAGGTGTTCTTTGCTTCTTCATATTTCAGATCTTTGACTTGATTCTTGGGATCCTCTCGTCTGCTGTTGGATCTCTGTATATTATTCTTTATTTCAGTCAGTGTATGTTTAATTTCTGACTGGTCCTTTTCCATCTTTTTTGGCATTTTCACTAAGATCCTTAAAGGTCTCATTAAGTTACTCAGCAATTTCTAGAAGATTCTTGAGTAACCTTATAACTGTGGTTCTGAACTCTATGTCCTACATTAGTTTGCTTTCCTCCATTTCTTTCATTTGTGACATGTTTCTTTGTCTTCGCATTTTTGGCTGACTGCGAGGAGCCACTGTGTCTATAAGAAGAACTATTGTGCTGGAGACACCCTTATGGGCTAGGACTTGCTTCAGTGGGGCTTTGGTGCTCACTGAGTCTGCTTCTTGAGTGTGTCCCTTATAGATGTGAGGAGTTGAAATCTAGTATCTGACCCGGAGTACCCTGGCTCCTGGATCTCCAAGTCAACCACTGTGTGGGTCCACCCAGCAGGGGCTACAGCAATATCAGCAGATTTCTCCTCTTTGTTTGGAGTTTGGAAGTTTTGGAGCTCTCTGATTCACTGCAGTTTGTTAGGCTGCAAAAGCACAGATGCGTCATTTGTGCCGCCGAGCACAGCTTGGGAGGGGATGTAGTGGGGCGGGGTCTCAGAGAGTTCCCAGGGCGGGGCAAACAGCAATGGTGTCGTCAGCGACCCTGCAACTCCGAATCCACAACTCCCCGAGTGCCGTGCGCCCCCACAGCAACAATGATCCCTGCGAGCAGCTCTGTGAGAAAGTCACCGCTTTCCGACCCGCTGCAAGACAATCCCGTTTCTCCCCGTAGGAGCCTGGGACCCCAGTGTCTCGCTGTAAATGAGTTCAGTGCGTTCGAGAGCTTGTCCCCTTCCGATGGAAAAAAACCGCGCACCAAGGTGCAGCAGCCTCACGTGCGTGCCCCTGTACCTCTGTTCTTGGCGCCTCTCCCCTCCTACTCGGTCTCAATGTGCTTTTTTCTTTCCTTCTAGTTGTAGAACTTCCACTCGATCAGCTTTCCCATGGTTCTGGATGATAGCTGTTTTGTCTTATAGTTGTGGTTTTAATGTTGTAGAGGGCAGCACTTACAGGTTTGTACCTTATGCCGCCATCTTGGTTCTCCTTCAGATGGTTTTTTAATTGTTTTCCTTTTTGTTTCTCTGATTGAGTGATTTTTCCAACCCTATCTTCTAATTCATTGATCTGATTCTCAGCTTCCCCTAATCTGTTGTCTATTCCTTCATATTGTTCTTTATTAGTCCTGTGTCATTCTTTGTTTCCTCTCATTTTTTGTTCTCTTTTCATAGTTACTGTATCTTTTCCCATGCTGTTGAACATCTTTGCCATCATTATTCTGAACTCTATATCAGATAAATTTCTTATCTCATTTTCATTTATCTCTTCTTTTGGAGAATTCTCTTGTTCTTTCATTTTTTTAAAAAAAAAATTTTGTCCCCCCATTTGGGCTGCTTGTTTGGGTTTGTGTCTATGCATTAGGTAGATCTGCTATGACTCCACGCCTGTAGTGCAGGACAATGTTAGGTGTTGTTTCTGACTGGCCCTGAGTATCCTGTTTGTGTCTGTCAGCAATCCACAGCTTGTGGCTCCCTCTGTTGGGACAGGATGTCTTTGGAAAGGACCAAGATGTGCACCAGTATCTGCTTTTCCTAGCCCCAGGCAAAGACTCAAAGTCTCCAGAGATCCACCTTTGCCTGAAGTCTGACTGTTATCAGCCTTGATTGGCCTCAAGCTATTGACCTCAGGGTGGGGTCATCCAAACAGGTGTGACAACTGCCTTTCCCCCAGGCCAAAACCACCTGGATAGCACGATTTATCAAAGAAAAATGTCCTCTGCAGAGTGAGGGAAGACTTAGCCCAAGAAACCAGGGTGTTTGCCCTCCAAGCTCCAACCCCAGAGCACCCAACCCAACATTCTCCTCACACAGCTAGCTCCAATTCACTCTCTCCTCCTTCTGCCAGAGCCCAAGGTGAGTGGCTACACATGAAATTTTAATTGGTCCTTTAAGAGGGTGCCTGCTGCTTTTTACAGCCAGGTGTTATGTGCTCATCTTTCTTAGTTCTGGTGCTCTTGGTTGGGGAGCCCACCTTGGGGTTTAAGAGCCCATAGTTCTCAGTGGGAACCCCTTACAGCAGAGATATCCCTCTGGACCTTCAGCTGCTGTCTGTGGGAGCCTGGCCACCCCTTTCACATCTCCATCTCTGCATACCAGTCTCTCATGCAGTCTCCATTTTCCATCCTAGGTTATCAGTTAGTCTTCAGTAGATTTTTCAGGGTGTTTTTTCTGTATTTTGGTTGTATTTCCTGTTTGGTGCTAGGAGAGTGTCTTAGTTTCCACTTACTCCACTGCCATTTTTAATCTCTCCAACATGTCTTCAAGTTTAGGTAAAAAAATATTTTGCTCTAGGATAAAATATCCTGGCTGTCAGGTGCTTAGTGCTTTTGAAAGACCTCTGTTACTAGTCTACCAATATACCGGCTATATCTTTTTTATTTTTTAAACTAGAGACCCGGTACATGAAAATTCATGCACTGGACGGGGGGTCCCTCAGCCCGGCCTGCCCCCTATCACAGTCTGGGAGCCCTCAGGGGTATGGGGTGACCCGGCGATCAGGAGAAGGCAACACCCCATCACACCTCTGCTGCTGCCACTGCCAGCAGTGCAAGCCTTGGCTGGCCCTGGTTACCTGAGCCTTGGGAGGCCCTGGGTGGCTGGGCAGCCGACATCTGAGACTTGCCTGGGCCTCGGGCCAGCCCTGGGTGGCTGGGGGGCTGAGAGACTCCAGAGGCAGGCACAGCAGGGTCAAGCCTTTCTGAGGTTGGGCCCAGCTTTGCCATGCGCCTACCGCCCTGGCAGGGCTGAGGGGACTGAGTGTTGCCATCTTGTGGCTCTGGGCACTGCCATCTTTGAGTGCGGGGCAGTCAATTAGCATATTCCCTCCTTATTGGCTGTGAGCGCTGCCATCTTTAAGGGCGGGGCAGTCAATTAGCATATTCCCTTCTTATTGGCTGTGGGCACCACCATCTTTGTGATGGTGTGAGGGTCAATTATCATATTCCCTCTTTATTAGATAGGATTGATTTTTAGAGAGAGGAATTGAAAGACAGAGATTGAAACATCACTATGAGAAACATAGATCAGCTACCTCCCATGAATGCCCTGACCAGGAATCGAACTCACCACCCTTTGGTATATGAGACAATCCCCCAACCAACTGAGCCACACTGACCTGGCTGCATTCTTTTCTCCAAATTACTGTTGTTTTCCTAATATAACCTTTTATAGCATCTTTTATATTTTCCCTGAGTTTATTTTCTTCAGAGCAGACTAGCTATTCCTCCTGTTTTACCTTTATTTCTAAAAGCTGAATTGCTTTAAATTAAGTGGTTGAAGATGGGATTTTCAGGAATTGATATAGTTGTGATAATTTTGAGTATAAGTCAATAATAATGATAATTTTGAAATTGGAGTCAAAGTTATTGGAGATAGAATCCAATTCACGCAACTGATATAATAGCTCTTATCCATGTAGAGCAGCTTCCCATTTATGTGGGCATATCTTCACTGTCAGGAGAAAGTACCATAACAATTCTACCCAGTGACAATGATGCCCATTTTATTCAAAATGGATTGTTTGATTTTTCTACAAAACAATCTTGTGTAATTTAGGGCCTTACATTTGGGTACTCAAAAATAATAAAAATGTCAAAATCGGATACTTATTTTTATTGACACACCTCTCTTATAAATATAAAAATATAATAATAGTAGTAATAAAATAATTAATATGGAGCATATTATTACTAAGCATCATATTATATATAATAAAGTATAATTTATTTATTTATAAGAAGTTTATATCCTTTTTGCTATTAACATTATGATCAATCTTTCTTAGAAATCAAGGAGAAATAATCACTAATTATTAATTTATTTTAATGAGAGAGAAAAAGGGAGAGTGAGAGGTTTGTTGTCCTACTTATTCATGCATTCATTTGTTGATTCTTGCATATACCCTGACCAGGGATCAAACCTGCAACCTTGGCCAATCAGGATGATGCTCTAATCATTGAGATACCTGGCCAGGGCCAATTACAAATTTTTAAATATGAAATTAATTGTATAGATTTGCCAAAAAGAGAAAATATCTGTTCTGCAATACATGTTAAAATGAACTTCTTTTCTCTTTCTAGGACATACCGAGGGAGAGCATATTTTAAACGGCAGTTTTATAAGCAAGCAACTCAAGATTTTTCTGTTGCAATTCACTTGGATCCTAATAACTGGCTAGCGTTTTATTATAGAGGCTGCTTATTTAGAAAGAGTAGCCCTTTTAGAGCACTACAGGATTATAGTGTTTCAGGTACTTTGTTTTCAACTGCACATATAAAGGATGATTAATATAATATGTATATTACTAGAGGCCCGGTGCATGAAATTTGTGCACGGTGGGGGGGGGGGGGGGGTTGTCCCTCAGCCTGGCCTGCACTCTCTCCAATCTGGGACATCCCTCTCACAATCTGGGACTGCTGGCTCCTAACCGCTCACCTGCCTGCCTGCCTGATTTCCCCCAACTGCCCGCTCCTACTGGCCAGATCACCCCCAACTGCCCTCCCCTACTTGCCTGATCACTCCCAACTGCCCTCCCCTGCCAGCCTGATTGCCCCAAACTGTCCTCCCCTGCCAGCCTGATCACCCCCTAACTGCTTGCTCCCCCTCACCAGCCTGATCTCACCCCTAACTGCTTGCTCCCCTGCCGGCCTAATTACCCCTAACTGCCTTTGCCTCGGCCCCCGCCACCGTGGATTTGTCTGGAAGGAAGTCAGATGTCGAGGAGATGTCCAGTCAACCCAGTCTAATTAGCATATTACCCTTTTATTAGTATAGATTATATAGTTATATATATACTTACATATTAATTTATATAATACATATTCATATATACGTAAAAGATACAATCATTTAGCTAAAAATGTTTCTGATATGCCCTTTTAATGTATGTGAGTATATATGTATTTACCCGGGTGTGTAATTGTGGCAAAATGAGAATATCATACCAAAAAAATACCTTTCTACATCTTGAGTCCTGAGGATATTTCTGGAAATTAAGATCTATTTCCTAGTCAGCTTGCTAAATGGTAGTGGATTATCCTGGTGGGCTATGTCCTACTGCATAAGTCAAGCCCATGGATTAATCAAATTAAGAATTTTTTAATCCTTAAACTAAAAATGGGCTTTGAGAATCTTCAATAAGAGGATGGGAACAGCCATTTCCTCCTTACCCTATTATCCGTGCATTCTTGGTGTATGAATATGCCCAGCACAATTCTGGGCATAGAGTAAGTGCTCAAGAAACAATCCCCATCTGAATAAATTAGCCCATTCTAACTGGCAAACTCCACCCAACACTCCAAACATGATTATGGTCACCTGGGTGCAAAGTGCTAGAATCCTAGATGAGGCTATATCCAGAGATTAAGAGAAGACTAGACTCACAAAGCAATACAGAGCTCCTCAAGGCAGGCAATCTAAGGTGATTGTTACTTGATGTCTCTAAATCCATTTGCTTTCTGACGTCACCCTTTCCATGAATATTAAAATAAAATAATGCAAATCTCACTCTACATGTTGAGAGGAGTCTAGTGTCCTTCCTTCTATTTCCAAGATTTCTTGGAAGAGAGGGCTGCGGATTCCTGTTTAATTCTCTTGTAATCTTTGTAGCTAATTTTTGCCCTCTGATTCTGCATTGTTGTTGTTGTTGTTGTTGCTTACCCACTTATTTCTTGTCTGTTACTGAACATTTTAGCGTTCAGAGGATAAAGTTAGCATAGACAATTTAATTTTGAAGGTCAAACCCTCTATTTCTGTAAGTTTATCTAACTCTGTTAGCTCTGTCCACCTGCCATCTGGCTGAACCTCTTCCACCCTGGTCTCTGAAGGCCTCTTCCTCATGTTCCCCTCTTCTCCATATTTTGGGCTTCTCACCCCCTCTTTTCTAAGCTATCACAATAATATAAAATCCTTGACATTTAATTATTCAGGAAAGACCAGCTTGATTTGGGCCGCAATTCTTTCCTAAGGAGTTTTCTCTTCCACAATCAAAAAGGATCTTCAGGGTATTTTTTCTAAGCTACTAATAACATCTAACATTTATTGGACATTTTTAATTTGTAAAGCATTATTCTAAGTGCTATATCTGGAGTGTCTCAATTAGTATTCAAGATAATGCTGTGACGGGGGTATCAGTATAATTCCCATTTTACTGATGAGAGAACTAAGGCACAGAGAAGTTAAGTGATTCTAATAATAGTTTCATTAGGAAGAATTTTTCCATGTTTCTAGAGCAACCACCAAAACTGCAACCCACTTTCTCCGTGCTAGCCAGTCATACTGTGAACTGGGCAGTCAGATTTCCTTCAAGTGATTATTTACTTAATCTATATGAGCTTTTGTTTCCTTTTTTTTTTTTTTTCTTTTTTTTTTTTGGTAGTATAATACTGTGAATATTTGTGTCCCAGACTGTGAGCACGATGCACCTTTTTTTTGGTAAAACTTTCCCTTCTTAGCTGAAACAAGCTTGAGAAGCTTAGAAGACATAGATCAAATAGTGTGGGAAACCCATCTAATTCAGTAGCATGTGTTTGAAAGTGGAAGGGGAACCAGTAATCGGAAAGACATGAGGTAACCCTTAGACTGGTCACTAATGAGAGCCACAGACCTGGAGTGTTGAGAGGAGACTATTTGCCTGATGTTTCTGCTGTTTGGGACCCGCAGCGTCATCACCTGCCTTAACTCCAAGTTCTACTTCCATCGGAGAAGCCTCTTTGAGCGCCAGCCCTCTGTGTGTGTCAGCTGGAACTCTGCTGTGTGCCCAGCCTGCACTTGTAGAGCCGGTTCTTTGGTGACCAAGGGTAATGGCACCCTTCTGACTGCAATCCACCGAAATGAATCAGAAGTCAGATTTTAGATTCTAGGCCCATCTTTGCCCTTGATTTACATCACAAACATGGCCAGTGTCCCCAGCCCCACCCCACTGGACCCCAATCTCTCCATCTATAAAGTGAGTGGCCTATCGTAGATTTCCACCAGGATTTCTTCCAGCTCTAATGAGTTTGTGAACCCTCAGAGACACATTGTTACTCATAAACAAATACATTTTATATGAATACTTTATACTTCAAAGAAGTACACTCATTGTATACATGTTTTTCTTTATATAATGTTTTTAAAAAAGTAGAAAGGGTATAGACTAAAATATAACTCGGATATGTTTGTTCAGAACCTGAATAAGAGACATATTTTTATTTTTAAGCTCTCATAAATGATGGCTATGAGAATCTTGGTTGTTTCCTACATCGGGGCCTACTCTATGCACATCTAAAAATGTGGTTGCTGGCAATTTGTGACTTTGAAACTGTTATTTCTCTAGAAAGGTAGGTTTTCCTTTCCATTTTTACTAATATCCTTTTTGTGTAAAATTTTTAATAAACAGTGAAAGAAAAAGCTTTTCCCCCTCATCATTAATAACTTGCTAAAAATGTTATGATTATGAAGTTATGCTAGAAGTAATTAGGATATTACTTCTAAAAATAAGATTACTTCTAGCCGAAACCGGTTTGGCTCAGTGGTTTTGCCTCAGATGGTTTTGAAAACTTTAGAGACTGAATGGGTTTATGAGGAATTAAATCCATGAATGAAAATCCCCAGTGGGAGATGTGCAGGAGGCAGCTGATCGATGTTTCTCTCTCATCGATGTTTCTAACTCTCTATCTCTCTCCCTTCCTCTCTGTAAAAAATCAATAAAATGTATTTTTTTAAAAAAAAAAATAAATAAAAAAATAAAAATAAGATTACTTCTAAAATAAGACCTGTTGTTAACATCTGTTTTGCCTCAGATGGTTTTGAAAACTTTAGAGACTGAATGGGTTTATGAGGAATTAAATCCATGAATGATAAAATAAATCCCACAAGTTTTTTAAAAACAGGTTGAAGGTGCCCAGGTTAGAGCTTTTTGAAGTTAACTTTATATAACACTGTCATCAAGTTTTAAAATAATGAGAAAATATTCTGCTTGATATATCATTGCTATGCACAACACACAACTCAATAGAAAGAAACCTCTATTTAGAACTTCTGACTTCATTTAACTTAGTAAAGCAAAAGGAAAAGAAGCCAATAACATTTCGAACTAGTGTGTATAAGGAAGGAACACAGATTGAAAGCTATATACACTAGTCAGAAAGTTAAGCTATAAAACAAAATTTAATTAAAGATTTCCCCCCTTTCCCCAATGAAGCATTTATTCAAATGGAAGATGTCAGAAAGAGTAATAAAGCAGGGGGATTCCATGCCAACCCCCAGACTGTTTACTTAGCTTATCAATAAGGCACATTTTGCACTTGTCCGGGAAAGTCATGGTGTATGGCTCCATAGCAGCCACGGTGCTTTTCTTTGGGATATTTTTGAGCCAGAAATGGAAAGACAAGAGTTTCAGTTGCAAAAAGCTGAAAGATGGGCAATAAGAACGTGGGCATCTTGTAGGTAAGGGGTCAGGGCTCCCATGAAGTTGGGCTGTAGGATGTGTAGTTTCCTCATTTTGAAACAGGGGCATTGAATAGGTAATTTCTAAGGTCATTTACATATTGAAAATTGTTTTACTCTAAGAGAGAAAACATTTATTTGCTCTAGAAAAGAAGCTGGGTTAATACCTATGTGAAGAGAACATTTAACCACAAGCCTTGAGACTATCATTATTTCTCATTGTTACTCATGGTGAATATAATAGAACCTGAGGCAAAATCTTTTTTTTAAATCCTCCCCTAAGGATGGATGGATATGGTTGTGTGTATGTTTTAAAAGAAACATTGACGTGAAAAAGAAGCATCAATTGGTTGCACCCCAACTGGGGATCGAACCTGCAACCTAAGTATATGACTTAACTGGGAATCAAACCTGAAACCTTTTGGTATATGGGAGGACACTCCAACCCACTGAGCCACCTGTGGAGGGCCCAGAAATTTTTGAGTTTTGGAAAACCAAGCTTGTAATTCAAGATAAATCAAGATTAAGTCAAGGAAAAGTAAAGTACTGCTAAGAGTCAGACCTCAGGAATTCTGTTCCTAGCCCAAACTCTAAAAATGTTCATTCCCTGCTACGGATTTTATAAAGGTGTTTATATGATTTTTAACAGAGTGTTTAGTTAACTTACTTTGCTTTAGTAAAGCGTTAAAAGAAACCTGCTATAAAAAGATGTATTTCATTAGGTTCATTCATAATTGAAGAACGTTTGGAGTGGAGTAATTAAAATGTCTAACAAGATTTTGCTTTCTCATTTTTTTTAGAACTATTACTTTGGCTTATATAAATATTGGCATCATAGATCTGCTACACTTAGACAACTACACGGATGCCACTTGGTATTTTTCTGAGGCTCTTAAACTTGATCCGTCATCTATTCGAAGCTATATGTGTCTAGCAGAAACTTACAATAAGGTATTTAAGGTTTGAGAACCTTGATTTTAAAAAAAGTTTTAAATTTCTGGATATTTGTTCAATATAATTTAAAATTTGTTAATGTATATTTTTCAGATAATTACAGTGGCTAATGCATTTATAAGCAATACATATTAAGTAGATATAGTTAACTATAATTGCCCAGTTATAAAGACTGTATTGATGAGGTATGACTTTTTGTCTCATTTTCTTTTAAAAAATACATTTTTTCCTAATTACAAAAGTAACATATATTTGTTGCATATAATACCTTTACCTGTATATAGTCACAGATAAATTTAAAACTACCAATGATTTTATTCTTTAGGGATAACTGCTATTAACATTTGGGAGCCTATCAGTTGTGTGTTTGTGTGTGTGTGTGTGTGTGTGTGTGTGTGTGTGTGTGTGTGTTCATGATAAGTGGGTTTTGAATGGAATTTGTGCATAAAATGGGATCCTACTCACTCATGCTTTCCTTTAGATTTTGTTTAGATTTACATGTTATTTGAATTAAAAATGTAGCATATCCTTTATGTAACAAATTCAAACAATACAATAAACAGGAAGTCTCAGCTGACTCCAACCATATCTGACTTTCCAGAGAGAAACAGTGTTAACTGTTGTCTCTGCCTTTCAAAATAGATAGCCCTTTCCACTACTCCACCGCTAACCAAGACCCTGTCATTCTCATTAGGACTATTGCAGTAGCCTTCTGGTCTTCTTGCTTCTGTTCTTTACTCCTTTATGATGGATTTCAACACAGCAGCCATACTAATCCTGTTAAAACATGCCAGATTATTTCACTTCTTTGCCCAGAATCCTTCAATAGCTTCCCTTTGCACTCAGAATAAAAGCCAAAGAAAGGCCTGCAAGAGCCCATGTGAATTGGCTTAATACTTTTTTGCTCTCGTCTCCTACAAGTCCTCTGGTCACATTGGTTTCCATTAGATTAGGTAAGTTATGATGTGGGGGGTGGGGGGTGGGGAGTGTGGCGGGGAGGAAGCCACAGAAACAAAACACCAACCCCACAAAAACAAACATAAAACTCCACTTCAAAATTACTATTAAAATAACAAAATGGTTTTTTTTTTCTTCCTCACACTGCATCTCCTAGGAGATTTGACTAGAGGCTCTGGTCTCCACCCTTTACATCTCAGGACCCAGTGTGACTAGACTCCCATTGAGAGCTCTTACCTTCCTGATGATGGAGGTGGAAGACCCAGGGCAGGTTAGGGTTAGGATGGTCCCCAGGGAAAGTTTGCTCTTGACCCTGCTGGGAAAGGGATGGGCATACTTGTGGTGTGTGGTCCTTTTGCTTCTACATGTTGTTGGAGCTGAAGGCTTCTGAAATTTCCTTTGAGTGCACTTAGAAACCCAAAACCCCAGCACCATGTCAGGGTATAAGGACATGCATTCAAAAACTCATTGTTCTGAGGAGGCAAATATTTCTGCACAGTAGTGAATAAATTATGTTGTATTCACACACAGAATGTTATGTAGTCAATAAAAAAACAACTAGAACTATATCATATGGTATCAGAAGACGACTAGGTTTGGGTAGAAAGCAAGTGATGTAATATACAGATAATGTACTATACAATTGTACACATGAAACCTTTATAATGCTATGAACCAATGTTACATCAATAAATTTTAATTTTAAAAAGGAATATCAGCTGACTGGTATAAGAAAAGCAAGATTCAGAAAGGAGTATAAAGTATGTACAATATAATTCAATGTAAATAAAACAATCACAAATCAAACCACGGCATACAGTATAGAAGAATACATATGCCTACTCTGTGGGCTCAGCCCAGGGTGAATCTAATCTAAGGCTGTCTGGAGAAGTCCAACCCAGGTCAGCTCATAAAGATCAGAGAGTGAGCCTCCATGTTTCCCAACCTGGGTTCCAATGTATAAATATTTACGGATGGAACAGACATATGACTAGGTGATTTAATACTTACACCAACCTGAGCAGGGTCAGCTTGAGAAGCAGCAGGCCTGAAGTCCCACAGAAATTCTCAATTAATTTAAATACGTCGCAAACTCTCTCCTTTTGGGTTCCCCTTTTTGACCCCACTCATTCTTTCCTCCAAACAGTTGTACAATTTCCGCTTCCATGTCTGCTTCTATGCACAAATTACTGCATTCTCCTTTCTGTTTCACCATGTCAGTGCAGTAGACGAGCTGTTGCTTATCCAGATTCATTCTGCTGGGGTTTCTGTAGAACTCCTTTTATAATATTCTCAGTGATAATAGGCTTTTGTCCCTAAATTTGTACAAATCCAGATTATGCTGCTGTGACCAGTATTAAGGAAATAATCAATGTTTAAAACATTCATATTGATTTTGAGCAGTCATCTTTTTTCTTATTCTTTTCTTTTGTTTTATTTATTAATTTACTTATTAATTTCAGTGCAAGCTTCTTTGTTCCTCCTAATTTTTAAGTGGAATTGATTTTTACTTTAAATTTTACCCTTCTTTGCATGAATAAAGTTTGGTGAAAAAGGTATTATAGATGAGGGAGAAAAACTGAAAAGCTAAACAAAAAAGGAAAACAACCCAAAATGTTGGATATAATTACATTTATATAAAACTAGAGGCCCGGTGCACAAAAATTTGTGCACTCAGGAGGGTCCCTCAGCCTGGCCTGTGCCCTCTTGCAGTCTGGGACTCCTCAGGAAATGACCACCTGCAGGCTTAGGCCCGCTCCCCAGGGGATTGGGCCTAAGCTGGCAGTCAGACATCCCTCTGGCAGCCTGGGAGCCCTCAGGGGATGTCCACTTGCCAGCAGGGAGCAGGCCTAGCTGCAGTCGGACATCCTTAGCGCTGCTGAGGAGGCGGGAGAGGCTCCTACCACCACTGCTGTATTGGCAGCCATCAGCCTGGCTTGTGGCTGAGCAGAGCTCCCCTGTAGGAGCACACTGACACCAGGGAGCAGCTCCTGAATTAAGCGTTTGCCCCCTGGTGGTCAGTGTGTGTCATAGTGACCCAGTGATTCCCAGTCGTTCTGCTGTTAGGGTCAATTTGCATATTACCCTTTTATTATATAGGATAGAGGCCTGGTGCATGGGTGGGGGCCAGCTGGTTTGCCCTGAAGGGTGTCCCAGATCAGGGTGGGGGTCCCGCTGGGGTGCCTGGCCAGCCTGGGTGAGGGGATGAGGGCTGTTTGCAGGCTGGCCACAGCCCCTTCAGGGAGGGGGTCCCCACTGGGGTGCCTGGCCAGCCTGGGTGAGGGGCTGATGGCTGTTTGCAGGCTGGCCAAGCCCCTTCAGGGTAGGGGTCCCCGCTGGGGTGCCTTGCCAGTCTGGGTGAAGGGCTGATGGCTGTTTGCAGGCTGGCCACAGCCCCCAGCCACCCAAGCTCCCAGTGGAGGCTGGCTGGAAGCAGGGATCTGGCATTTATTTAGCTTCTATAATTGAAACTTTGTTGCCTTTTGAGGAGGCCACAGCCGGCCAGAGCAGGTGGGAAGCTTGGCTTCCTCCATTGCCAGGGCAACCAAGCCTTCTGCTTGCTCCAACTCCATGGCTTCCGGCTGCCATCTTGGTTGGGTTAATTTGCATATAGTCGCTCTGATTGGCTGGTGGATGTGGCTTGGGCGTAGCGAAGGTATGCTCAATTAGCATCTTTGTCTTTTATTAGTGTAGATTATATATGTGGGTATGTGTGAAAATTCTTCAACATTAAAGATAACTGGTTTTTAAAAACCAAAAGACTGCCTCACAAGCTTTTCTTTTTACTTCTTTGTATCCCATTTTCTGTGGTAACTATTTTTTAAACAAATATGTTTTCATTGATTTCAGAAGGAGGAAGGGAGAAGGAGAGAGAGAAAGAAACATCAATGATGAGAGAGAATAATTGATCAGCTGCCTACTGCATGAGCCCTACCAAATGCAATATACTTATATATTTTAGTCATGTGCAACCTGGGCATGTGCCCTGACCAGGAATCAAACCATGACCTCCTGGTTCATGGGTTGATGCTCAACCACTGAGCAACACTGGGCTGGGCTGCTATGATAATTCTTAAGAAAAACATGTATTAGGAAATGTTTCTGCAAAATTTCTGTATTGAAGAATGGCAGGGGATAAACACCAGAAAGGAGTGTTATTATGAGCTAAGTTTCTGTTTATTAATCAACAGGTGAATAAATTGCAAAAGGCAGTAAGAGAGATAACTCGTGCTATCCACCTTCAGCCAGATCAAATCGAATTATATATAATAAGGTATTGGCATAGAAATCAAATTCTTCAAGTCCTCTCTTGATCCTACCAGTGTCCTTTTACATTTAATCTTTCAGTGGTGGCCAAGACCCAACTACCAAGTCAGATATAGTTATTGGTTTTGTTAAGCTTGAACTAATTTATAATATAAGATAACCAGATCTTTCCCTTTGCTCTATCCTTACATCAAAACACAACAGTTTCATGTTTTAAATTATGTTAGGCCTCTCCACATTACTTGTTATGTAATTATTACAGGGCTCATGAAAGTAGGATAATATTTTGAACAATTATTTGATTGTGTCCACAGAGGTACCAAATGTGAACCTCAGCTAATTCAGTGGGGGGAAAAGTGACACATTGAATTGTATTTCAAATGTCATAGAGTTTTCTATAAAGAGACTCATTGAACATTGTGAGTTATCACCCCCCCAAAATGTTATTGTCTCTAACTCAGGAAATGGACATATAGATACAGGAAAATGGACTAGAACAATGCTTTCTGATAAGGGCTTGCTTTGTTTTTAAACCCTTGAACCACATTTTAACAATTTATGTAATACTTTTCCACTTTTCTGTACCTTGAACTGTGTTTATTTTTTTTATTAATTTTTTAGCAACAGAGTTTAACATTTTAAATACAGTAATTGCAAAAAGATTTGAGGTTTTTCTTCTTTCAGCTTCATATTTCCTAAATTGCTTTCTCATCACATCTCCAAACTAATTGGTTCATTTAGACAACATAAAATGTTTATAATTTTCACAATGTTTTTATCATACATATTTAAGTATACATAAATGTATTATAATTAATCTAATTACAAGTAACTCGTTCTAATAAACTTTGTTGTGGAAAAATTTTTTTTAACTGCTTAGAATTAAAAAGGCATTATTTCTTCCAGAGGACAATATCTTCTTAGGATGAAATGTTATGATCTTGCAAAGTTCACTATTTACCAAGTAGCAGAAATGAACAAAGGTAAATATAATTAATGCAAAATTATAATTGCCTTAACATAAAAGTTTTAAATGGTTCTTTAAAATTTTTATGGTATTTGCAAAAGCTATGCATAGATAGCTTGAAGGGTTCACTTGAAAATCGAAGTTAGATTTTTGAATCTTTAAAAGTTCCATTTCATTTGTACATAATCAATTAGTAAAATGCTTCAAAACAGTGAATTTTGTGAGAGAGGTTATTATAGGAAATACCAGGCTTACACTTTTAATTTTTGTGTGTGTGTGTTAGAATGTCTTATTGTTTGTTGATAGTAAATAGATTTTAGTATCATATTGATTTGTTAACTCACATTAAAATATAGATCATTGATTAAAATATTACATGTATTCTAAATCCTAGATACTTGGCAAAGGTATTGATAAGCTTTCCTTTTATTTTAGGTCTCATTGAGATGAGTCCTATACAGCAAGCTCTCATTTATTCATTTTGTGAAAACCATGACAAGGCCATTCAGGTGTTGGATGGGGCCACTTTGAATAAGCCTGAGATCAACATAATTATTCTATTAGCAAAAACCCAAATGAAGGCCAAGAGAACCAAGGTACAAAGTCTTGAGTAAGCTTACTAAGTCTATTAATGGAATTTTAATATTTTGCTTAGAATGACTGCTTGCATATCTTTTTATAAAACTAAATTATATCATTTATTTATTGATTCTTTTGTTAATTAACATTCAGGTTGTTTCTTTTTATTATTTTTCCCCCTCTTAAGAGTAGGGCTGCCCTAACCGGTTTGGCTCAGTGTATAGAGCACAGGCCCAAGGACTGAAGGGTCCCTGGTTTGATTCCAGTCAAGGGCACGCATATGTGGTTCCTGGCTCTTATAGGGCCCTGGTTGAGGCACCTGCAGGAGGCAACCAATAGCTGTGTCTCTCATATCAATGTTTCTGTCTCTCCTCCTCCCGTCCACTCTCTCTAAAAATCAATAGAAAAATATCCTTGGTGAGGATTAACAGCAACAATAAAAAAGTAGGGTTACTAAAAATATTCTTTTTCCTGTCTTCTGTTAACACGTGGAATAGTTTCCCAGGATTTCCCAGGAGTGGAGTTGTTGGTGTGTAGAGAATGTGAATGCCTAACTTTCAAGCTAATCATACATTGTTCCATAGGATTGTATCAATTTATTCTCCCACCTGCAGTATGAACGTCCTGCTAATCTGTATCTTCTACAATAATTGGTGTTGTCATGTTTTATTTTTGTCAGTTTGGAGGAGAAAGACCACTCCTTGTGGTCTTAATTCACATTCCTTAGTTTGAGCACAGATTTAACTTCTTTATATATGTTCATTAGGCACTCATATTTCCTAGTCTATCAATTTCCTACATACAATTTTTATCTTTTTCTTATCAATTTTAGGCATTTTAAAACTAAATTCTTTTATTAATTCTTGGTTGGCTATATGTTTGATACATATCTTCTTGCAATTTGTGGCTGTCTTATTTATTTATTTATTTATTTCATCATCCCTTTTGGCGAAAAGTTCTTAATTTTAATGTGGTTGAATATATCTATGTTTTATTTTGTTGTCATGACTTTTAAAAAAGTTGTTTAGGAATTTCTTCCCTACTCCAAGGTCATAAAGATAGTCCTATATTTCCTTCTAAAAGTTTATAAGTTTTACTTTTTCCATTTAAGACTTTACCTTAAATATATATTTTGAGTAGGAGACGGGATAAAATTTCATTTTTACCATATAGATATTTGTGTATCATTATCATTTATTGAAATGTTCTCCTTAACCCAAAGATCCAAAGTACAACATCTATCATATTACGTTTTTATATATGCATGGATCTGATTTTGATATCTCTATCTCTATTTTGTTCCTTGGGTCAATTTTTCAATTACTGGCCCAAGAGTATGATGTCTTAATCACTATAGCTTTATTGTAATTCCTGATATCTGGTAGAACAGGTGCCTACACAGTGTTCTCCAGGCAATTTCTGGTTATTATTGGGCCTTTACTTCTTCATATACATTTTAAATTCAGCTTGTCAAGATCCATTAAAAATTCCTTTGGAATTCTGATTGAATTTTATTGAATCTCTAGAATATTTTAGGGAGAGGTGACACCTTTATGATATTGATTCCTTTCAGAAATGCTACTATATTAACTTTAATCTCCCCTCATGCCCTCATTGCTCTGCTAGAAAACTGGGGTAACCTTTGATTGCTTCAGTGGATAGAGCATATGCTATCAATAGTGATGTTCTCTTGGTTCTGTATTCTAAATATCTCTCAACTCTACTTCCTCTCTTGATTTTTATGGTCATCACTCTAGTCAGAACATATTTATTTTATTTTATTTACTTTTATTTTATTTATTAAATTGATTGGGATGATATTGGTCAACATGAACATATAGGTTTCATGTGTGGGTTTCTATGTTAGAAGATTGGTATACTGCACCTTGTGCCCACCAACCAAAGTCAAATCTTCTGTCACCTTATATTAGGACCCCCTTCACTCCCCACCCCTTCCCTCTGACAACCACGACACTGCTGTTTGTGTTCATAAGTTTCAGTTTTATATCCCACATATGAATGAAATTATATGGTTCTTAGCTTTTTCTGAGTGACTTATTTCACTTAGTATAATGTTCTCAAGGTCCATCCATGTTGTTGCAAATGATGCTATTTAATCCTTTCTTATGGCTGAGTAGTATTCCATTGTGTATATGAACCACATCTTCTTTATCCAGTCCTCTATCGTGGGACACTTTGATTGTTTCCATGTCTCGGCCACCATGAATAATGCTGTGATGAACATGGGGGTGCATATATCTTTGTGAATACATGATTTTGACTTTTTCAATATATACACAAGAGTGGGATTGCTGGGTCATATGGTAGCTCTGTTCTTAATTTTTTGAGGAATCGCCAGACCCCTTTCCATAGTGGTTGTACCAGTCTGCATTCCCACCAGCAGCGAATGAGGGTTCCCTTTTTTCCACAACCTCTCCAACACTGTTATTGCTTGTCTTGTTGATAATGGCCACTCTAACAGGTGTGAGGTGGTATCTCATTGTAGTTTTAATTTATTTGCATTTCCCTAATTGCCAGTGAGGTTGAGCATCTTTTCATATATCTATTGGCTGTTCATATGTCTTCTTAAGAGAAGTGTATTTTCATGTCCTCTGCCTACTTTTTGATTGGGTTATTTGGTGATGAGTTTTATGAGTTCTTTATATATTTTGGAAATTAAACCTTTGTCGGAGGTACTATTTGCAGATATCAACTCCCATCTGGTTGGCTGCCTCTTTGTTTTGTCAGTTTCTCTTGCTGTGCAGAATCTTTTAGTTTGATATAGTCCCATTCATTTATTTTTTCCTGGTTCTGATATCACTAGTTCTTTCCTCTAACTGTTTGGTTCTGTTTTCTATGCTCAACAGTTTACTCTTAATCTCTTTAGTTGCATGCTTCATTTCCAGGATTTCTGAATGATTCTTTTTTAAAGTTTCATTTTCCTTGGTGAAATACTCATTTTGTTTATTGATTTGTTTTCTGAGTGTACTGAATTGCCTGTCAGTATTTTCTTATACCTCTTAGAGTATTTTCAGAACTGCAGTCTTGAAATCTGGACTTAGGGAATTATGTCAAGTGTGCTTTCTGAGGGTTTTTTTATTTTCTTTATGTCACATAATTCCATGTGTTCAATTGTGCTTTCTGGGGATTTTTTATTTTCTTTCTGGTCATCGTCATTACTGTGGTTCTTCATTTATTTGCTGTCCTCCTTTGTTTTTGCATTTATCTCTAAAGAGGTCTTTCTACTATTCTAGTAGATGGCACTGAATTGCAAGATTTTTATCTCTGTGCTCTCCCAGATTTGAGCCTTGGAGGCTTCCATAGGACAGTATCCACAGCTGCTTGGGAGTGGGGTTTGTTTTGCCCACCCCTGACCTCCATGGGTCCTGCCCCAATCACCCCCCCCCCCACCCCCGGAGATCAGTCACAGAGGGAAACAGCAATTCTACTGCAACAGTTCTCAGGTTACAGATAATATGCTCCTGGAGCCAATTCCAAGGACAATGGGAGGTGAGTTTTGGGAGTCTGTTCACTTTGTGATCACTGTTCACTTGCACTGCTCATGGGTATGACTTGGATACTGTTCTCTGGCCTCTTGAAGTTTGAAGTTCACCTGCTGGGGTGCCCTTCTGCAGCTCTCTGTTCCTCCTGCTGAAGGAAGTGCCTGCTACCACCAGCTTTCTCCCCTGAGCTTCTGGCTGCAGGGCCGCATCTGCGGACCGTCTATGCTTTCTTCCCTTCTAGTTTCCCCATTTATCCCCCAATGCCCAGCTTTAGGTGTTATTTTGCTTGAATTATAACAACAGTGTTGCACCCTTCCAAGTGTTCATCTACACAGCAGCTGTAGTGCTGTTTTCAGAATGTAAATAAATATGCCTTACCTGCAAGCCCCTAAGAGGTATTGAAAAGACTTTTCAGAGCAGTGAGAGAGAGGTGGACATCAGCTAGAGGAGGAAGCAGGAGGAAGTGAAGATGTATTCTTTTACATTTAAATGAGAGGAAAGACTTTATGGACTCATGGGGACAGTGAAGGGGCAGAGATCCAAAAGAGGAAGGACATTACAGGTTGTACTCAGGTCAGGCAATGGGGTGTAGGGCACAGCTTGAGTTAGCTCTGAAAAGATGAAGAAAGGAAACCATTCGAAGACAGGAGAGAAAGAGATGGAAACGGAGGAAGGAATAGATACATGAAAAGTTAAAAGGAAGGAAATTGAGGTGATGATTTTTCTTATGTCCAGGTCAAATGTTGAGGGTGGGGATGGAAAGATGGATGCTGCGGTGGGATATAAACATGTGGAGAAAATGCTAAATTTTTTAAATCGACACTTAGCATATCCAAGTTAAATCTCACTGTTTCTTTTGCAATGTAATAGAATTAAGAAAATGGGCTAAAGGGTCACAGGATTTTTGGTTTCTAAGATGTACTTCAGTTAGCTAATTTTGAAAAGGCATTTCTATCTGAAAATGTGAATTTTTCTCATTAATGCCTTTCAAGTATTTTGATTAAATAGTTTAAATGGGTGATTTTTGATGTTAGTTTATTTTCTGGTGTCAGTGGAACTCTATTAACAGCACAGCAGGACAAAACAAAGGCTGAGTAAAACCACGTCAGATATTATCATTGGAGATTTTCTACTCCCTAAAAGCTGCCCAGTATTCCTTTCAGGAAAATTATAGGAAATTGGTCATAAACTAGTCTACAGGTTTAAATATAATTTAAGACTACAAGAAAATAATCCTTAGAATTTAGAAAGTGTAGTTCCAAAAGTCCTCATGGATCGCCTGCTTAAGCACTGGCTCTAGGATAGGCACCTCATGGGATGTGCTGCGATCAGAGAGGCAATGGTCTTCTCACGGTGTATGGACAAGATCTGTACGTGAGCAGGGCTATGTGCTCAGGACTCCTTTTAACGTTTAAGGTTGTCATGTTAAGTAAACAGCAGGAAGAAACGTTCTCAGCCCCCTCTCTCTTTACCCTGTAGGAGGCTGTGAAGCTGTTTAAAAAGGCGTTGGATGTCTGTTCTCATTCTGAGAGAGGACCCCATGCCTTAGAGGCGACAGTGGACTGTCTGTATAACTTGGGTCTTTGTTACATGGATGAAGGCAATTTGCAAACGGTATTTTGTATATTTAGCAACTTAGGTTACTTGTGATTTTAGAAAATGCTTGCATTTAGTTCTATTTCAGAAGGTTACTTCTACAGGAAGTAACCAATACAGTAGACCAATGCTTCTTATAAGGTGTGGCTTGTTACAGACAATATGTATCCTACAATACTACTGCAGTTTTATTTACCCAACATGTTTTATTTGATGCTTATTTGTCAATAGTATTGTAAAGACTAATGTATGTTTTTCACCAAAACAACCTAACTGTAAGAAATTATTATAGCAAAATAATTTCATTACATTAATATAAATTTACCTATTAAATTTAAGTACTTTAAACTGGGTGATTCATTCTAATGTAGAATAAGTGGAAAATGATTAGCACACTGATTTCTCTTAATGATGACTAAAAATTCAAAGATTGAAACTGGTTATTTAAATAGCCAGATTATCCTTGAAAACCAGTTGAGTCAATATTTACATACTTATTCAATATTTGGCTATTTTACAGAAGCCCCCATTTCAAAATTGTCCAATATGTAAAATTATTGTTATTTTCTAATGGCTAATGTTGAATATTTCACAACTGTATCTTCATACACACACACCATTCCTATCCTTATGTTCAGAGGAGTGGACGGTGTCTAAAACTTGCATCTCAAACCTCGAAACAGAGTTGCACTTGATTAGTTGTTCCATTAAGAAATTCTAATAAGTATAAGATTGATTACAAATCTTTTCCATGTTTTTAACCCTTTTGTTCAACCAGCATTAAAACTAACTTTGCTCTACAATGTTGGGGAAAATTTTGGGGTTCTATCATTCTGAAATTTCATAGCTATGCATCTGCTATGAAATGTTTGGGCCCCCTGGAAGACAAATGTGCTGGTTGTGATTTCTTTGAAGGAACACAATATGAAGAATAATGATTAAAATTACACGCAAAATTACTGAAATCTAACAACTTGGACTGTACAGACATTAATCTGGGAATAAGGGGCTAGGAAGTTATAATACTAAACCTGACTTGTTAATGCATATTACTTTTGTTTGCTCCACAAGTTTCACTGGGGAAAATGTATTTAAAATGACCAGAAAAGATGGAAAACTTTCAACAACAGCTATATATTGTAATTTATTAGCATTGTAAATTAATAAATTCTGCTCATTAAACCATTTGCTTTGTAACAATATACTCTTCTAGGCTTTTGAGTCTTTTACCAAAGCTGTGAAATTAAATCCCAATTTTGCAGAAGGCTTCCATCAACGAGGGCTTTGTAAAGTAAAACTCCACAAGGATAGCTCAATCCTGGATTTTAATCGTGCAATTACCCTCAATCCAAATCATTATGAGGTATTTAAATGAACACTTCTGGTGATTTAGAGATTATGTTATAGATTTGCTAAAACTATTAAATCCTTCATATGTCATTGTTATTAGTTAGCAACAATTGATTACTTATACCTACTTTTCATATAATTGTTTTAATAATGCATATATCTGTATTTCTCTTTGAACTGAAAATATTATCTCCAACAGGAATATTATATATGTGTTTTATAAATTGTGATGTACATACATATTGTTAATATTTTAACGTATCTATTTTACATTTTTATATACTATGTTATTAATTTTATTTACTCTTGTTTTGCTGTCACATTTATTTCTTACTTTTAAGAGACTAAAGAGATAACACAAATTCAATAGGTGAAGTTTTATTGAATCCTGATTTTTAAAGTCTATAAATTTTAAATATGGATCAAATATTAGATGTTTTTAGGGAAATACTATGTTCTTAGATATATTATGATAGTGTGATTGTACAAAAAGAATGTCTTCTTCATAGGAGATGCATACTGGAGACCTGCAGTGAATTGTTATAATGTCTACAACATATTTTTTTTACAGTTCAGGGAAAAGTAGGTACAATAAATATTGCAAATATATTAATAATTATCTAATCTAGGTGGCAGATATATGGATGTTCATTGTACTATTTCAATTATTCTGTATGTTTGGAAATAATACTACATTTTATGACATCTTTGGGTGGCATAGATTTGTCCAAACTATCATATCTTTTGGTATAATTAATGCTTTGACTATAACACACATTCCTGTTTTCCTCTTCTCTTTCTCTGAAAAGGCGTATTTAAACCGAGTGGCCTTCTATGGTTTGAAAGGCAGATACTCCAAAGCAATCTTGAATTGTAACGAGGCCATCAACATTTACCCTCAGAGTGTGCGGGCTTACATCTACAGAGGCGTTCTGAAATACCACAACAGGGTCGGTGATTTCCTGTCTTGTTTACAGAAAATTTAGAGTGAGTGATGCTTGGATGCCAGTAGGGACGCACTTCCTTCTTTAATCTGTGAGAGAAGAATTGCCATAGTGTTAAGGGCAGAGCTGCATAGAACACCTTACACTTCAGGGTACATCAAAAGGCTTACAAAATAGTGGGTTTGTGTTTTTTTTGGAGATTTACATTTTAAGTGGCACATTATTTAGAAAGCAATATATTATTCATTGTAAAGAATTTGGAAAATACAAAGAGGGAATAAAGAAGACTAAAGTCACCTATTATCTCACCATCAACTGAAAATTTCTGAGAGCATTTGTTGTATTTGCATTGTCTTTTTTTTATATTTAACAATATATATTTATATATATTTTCTAAATCAGTACATTCAGTTTTAATTTGTTTTTTCTTCACAAACAGAAAAACTTTTACAATAGTAGACTTTCTAAAATAAATACTATTGAAATAGAGCTTCAAAATAAATATTCTATACAAAGGGGACCTTCTGTGGTAACTTTGTTGTGGGGTGAGAAGGGGCTACAGTGAGGGGGGAGTAAGTCAGAAGTGCGGTGGGATGGGAACCTCGGACAGCTTTCCTGTTTGTAACAGAAAACCAAACTGCGGCAGTTGCATTGTCTTTTTTTTTCTAATAATATATGGTATATATTTTCCAAAGTGGGATTATGCTACTTATTTAATTTGTGTTGTGCCCTTCTTCTCACACTTAACCTTTAAAGATACCATTTTTAATGACTGAATAATATTCTATCATAGTTTATTTTTTACCACTTGATTGTTGGAAATTTGAGTTTTTAATTTTTTCACTATTTTACACAATACAGTTACTAGTATACACACTGAGAACACAGTCATTGCTTGAATATATAGTTGATTCCTAAAGAGAAGTTAGTAGATCAAAAGGTGTGAGTAGCAGCACTGATATCTGATACTTCATGGAATACTTTATTTTTCCTACTTTTCTGTTCTGAACCTTTTTTGTAGCTATTTCATATGAAATATTTTGCAAATAATACCTTAAAGCAGTGGTTCTCAACCTTCTGGCCCTTTAAATACAGTTCCTCATGTTGTGACCCAACCATAAAATTATTTTTGTTGCTACTTCATAACTGTAATGTTGCTACTGTTATGAATTGTAATGTAAATATCTGATATGCAGGATGGTCTTAGGCAACCCCTGTGAAAGGGTCGTTCGGCCTCCAAAGGGGTCACGACCCACAGGTTGAGAACCGCTGCTAAAGCAAAGCTAAGACCTTGTATTTTGTATTAATTCCATGAAAATTACTATCTATAGAAATGGATGACACAAGGTATCAGAGAAGCATCAAAGAGGAAGCAAAAGAGACTGTAGGTAGAAAACATGACGGTTATGGGATCTGACAGTATGAATGACAGAAGCAAGCAAGCTCTGGTGAATGTTTGCTGGAGGAACATGGCTTGCTTTTCTTTTACCAATAAGAAGTGTAATTTTCTCAACATTGGCAATAAGATAATCATCTAAATTAAAATTCTTTATATATTTAATTTTATTTGCAAGTAACAGAAACTATAATAATAATTCCTACCAAGAGATTTTCTTAATTAACTTGGTGAAAGATGAGCTTGATTGTCTTAATATCACAGATGCTGCACAGAGTGTTCCAAAAACTCTGATAGAATCAATAATTTCTTTTACAATTAAATGACAGTCCATTATGACTAACCCTTCTCACCTAATTATTTTTTCCTTTGTAGACTTATAAGCTAGCGATTACAGATTTAACTACCGCTATCAACATGGACAAAAACAGTTATGTAGCATTTTATAACAGAGCAGTGTGTTACACCAAGATAGGTGAACTTCAGATGGTAAGATGACCATTTTAGTCAACAAAATGTTAAAGCATTTGTAAACATATGTAAAGCACGTGTAAAATATTTTTTATTATCTCTCTTGTAATTTTGAAAAATAATTCTTGTGGAAATATGCACACACACCCCCCTCCACCCACACAACTTGAGAACCCAAAGAACCATTTCAAAGGACATTATTATTTTTATTAGTGCTCACAAAATTGTCTTATACAATCTCATACAATCTCAACAATATCACATGAAAAATTGATTTTATAATGCTTACATAAGCATTTAAAGACATATAAAAATTAAAATGCATTACATAATTCTCATTAGGGTAAATGTTTCTACTGATACACCATTTGCAGTACTTTTTTTTTTAATTAAATCTTTATTGTTCATATTATTACAGTTGTTCCTCTTTTTCCCCCCCATAGCTCCCCTCCACCGGGTTCCCACCCTACCATCCGCCCTTACCCACCCACCCACTGTCCTCATCCATAGGTGCACAATTTTTATCCAGTCTCTTCCCGCATCCCCCACACCCCTTTTCCCCCAAGAATAGTCAGTCCACTCCCTTTCTATGCCCCTGATTTTATTATAATCACCAGTTTATTCTGTTCATCAGATTATTTGTTCACTTGATTTTTATATTCACTTGTTGATAGATGTGTATTTGTTGTTCATAATTTGTATCTTTACCTTTTTCTTCTTCCTCTTCTTAAAGGATACCTTTCAGCATTTCATATAATACTGGTTTGGTGGTGATGAACTTCTTTAGCTTTTCCTTATCTGTGAAGCTCTTTATCTGACCTTCAATTCTGAATGATAGCTTTGCTGGATAAAGTAATCTTTTTTTTTTAATTAAATATTTATTGTTCAAATTATTACATTGGTTCCTCTTTTTTCCCACCATAACTCCCCTCCACCCAGTTCCCACCCCACCCTCCACCCTCACTCCCCACCCACTGTCCTCATCCATAGGTGAACGATTATTGTCCAATCTCTTCCCGCACCCCCCACACCCTTTTCCCCCTCCAAGAATAGTCAGTCCATTCCCTTTCTATGTCCCTGATTCTATTACAATCACCAGTTCATACTGTTCATCAGATTATTTATTCACTTGATTTTTAGATAAACTTGTTGATAGATGTGTATTTGTTGTTCATAATTTGTATCTTTACCTTTTTCTTCTTCTTCCTCTTCTTAAAGGATACCTTTCAGCATTTCATATAATACTGGTTTGGTGGTGATAAACTCCTTTAGCTTTTTCTTATCTGTGAAGCTCTTTATCTGGCATTCAATTCTGAATGATAGCTTTGCTGGATAAAGTAGTCTTGGTTGTAGGTTCTTGGTATTCATCACTTTGAATATTTCTTGCCACTCTCTTCTGGCCTGCATGGTTTCTGTTGAGAAATCAGCTGACATTCATATGGGTACTCCCTTGTAGGTAACTGATTTTCTTTCTCTTGCTGCTTTTAAGATTCTCTCTTTGTCTTTTGCTCTTGGCATTTTTATGATGTGTCTTGGTGTGGTCCTCTTTGAATTCCTTTTGTTTGGGGTTCTCTGTGCTTCCTGGAATTGTAAGTCTATTTCTTTCACCAGGTAGGGGAAGTTTTCTGTCATTATTTCCTCAAATAGGTTATCAATATCTTGCTCTCTCTCTCTTCTTCTGGCACCCCTATAATTCGGATGTTGGTATGCTTGAAGCTGTCCCAGAGGCTCCTTACACTATCTTCATATTTTTGGATTCTTTTTTCATTTTGCTTTTCTGGTTGGGTGTTTTTTTCTTCTTCGTATTTCAAATCTTTGACTTGATTCTTGTGATCCTCTAGTCTGCTGTTGGAACTCTGCATAATATCCTTTATTTCAGTCAGTGTATGCTTAATTTCTAGTTGGTTCTTTTTCATAACCTCGAGGGTCTCACTAGATTTCTTGAGGGTCTCACCACATTTATCAGCGGTCTCACCAGATTTTTTTGAGGGTCTTACTAAATTTATCAGCGGTTTCTAGAAAGTTCTTGAGAAACCTTAAAAGTGTGGTTTTGAACTCTATATCCAGTCGTTTGCTTTTCTCCATTTCTGTCATTTGTGACCTGTTTCTTTGTCTCCGCATTTTTTATGCTTCCCTGTGTTGGTAGAGTGGCTTTGTGTGCTAGGTGTCCTATAGGGCCCAGTGGCTCAGCCTCCCCAATTACCTGAGGTGGACACTCTTGGTGCACCCCTTTGTGGGCTTTCTGCACAGTCTTGTTGTAGTTAAGCCTTGATTGCTGTAGGTATCACTGGGAGGAATTGACCTCCAGGCCAGTTGGCTGTGAGAATCAGCTGTGTCTACGGTGGGAGAACTTCTGTGCTGAAGACACCCTTATGAGGCAAGACTTGCTTCAGTGGGGCTTTGGTGCTCACTGAGTCTGCCCCCTGAGTGTGTCCCTTATGGATCTGAGGAGTTGTAATTGGATGGTCCCACTCTGACCACTGGGACCACTGGCTCTTGGATCTAAAGATGTGCTAATTTAGCCTCTGCCTGAGGCTACCCAGCAGGAGCTACGAACAGATATGCAGATTCCCCTTCCTTGTTTGGGGTTTGGAGTTGCCCAAATGAGGCCCAGCTGTGAAGCAATGCAAGCTGCTGTGGGGCCTTGGGCCTTCTCTTGGAAGTTCTGGGTCTGTCTGGCCCAGCTGCAGTTTGTTAGGTAATTTTCAGATTGCAAAGGGCCAGGGCATTCATATGCAAAAGCCTCTGCCGAAGCTTGGGTGGGGCAGGGTCTCAGGGAATCAACAGGGCGGAGCAAGCAGCTATGGCTGATCCTCAGCCCTGCCCCAAGGGGCCCTGAGTCTCAGCATCCCATGGTAATTGCTGCAAGCACCTCTGAGAGAAAGCTGCCCTTGAGTTCCAAGTTCTGCCCGCTGCCAGACAGTCCAGTTTCTCCCCGTATGAGTCTAGGTCCCCAGAGACTCATCTGGAACTGGAGTTCAGAGCAGTCGGGTGCTTGTGACTCCCTCTCGATTCAAAAAGACAGCCGCGTCCTCAGTTGCCAGCCCTTGCTGCGTGCGCCTCCGTACCTCTGTACTTTACTTCCGCACCTCCTGTGAGTCTCAGTGTGCTTTTCTCTTTCCTTCTAGTTGTAGAATTTCCACTCAGCCAGCCTTCCTGTGGTTCTGGATGATGTCCGTTTTGTCTTTTAGTTGTATTTTTGAATTTGTTGTGGGAGGCAGCAATTTCTGGTGTTTACCTATGCCGCCATCTTGGTTTCTCCCATTTGCAGTACTTTTAAGCAGTGATTGTTAGCAATATTGTTGCTTGAGAATTTGCTGGTATTTTTTGCACAGTGTTCAGACTGTTGCAGAGAACCAAAGAAATACCAAGCAAGCTTCCTAGAGAACAGGAGGGACCCCATTTATTAACACTAGTGTACTCCGGGAATAATTTCCAAATCAGAGTGAAGAAACATGCAGAGAGCCTGTCTATATATATTCCGCTGGGGTCTTTGTCTTGCAGATATGCCGCCTGCCCCCTTCGTGGCCCTGTAGGGAGGCCCCAAGGTGTCAGGCCACATCCAATGGTCCATCCTGGCACCAGCATAACAACCCCCCGCCCCCAGGGCAGTGCATTGTTCACAGTTCCATGGCCTCTGCATTTAGATAACAAGTTCTGCAAGACCAGTTTCCTCCTCAAGACCACAGATGCAGCAGTTTTGAGTGATTTCCAGTGATGGGACCAGTGACCAGTGACAAGTACTGCTTGTGCTCTTTGCAGGCCTAGCTGATGGCTGCAGCAATCCTTTTTCTCTATTTGTCCCGTATAGCTACCTGTGCAAGCCATTTTTTAGAGTTTCTATCTTTCTCCTCTTTCTCCTTTCTTTGTCTGCTTGGTCTTTTTCCAGTCAAGATTCCTCACTGGGGAGCAGCTGGTCTGTGGTCTTCCTAGTGCGATGTCCCCTCCCCTTGTTTCTCTTTCTCTGTTGTCCTCTTGTCTCCCCTCCTTATTTCTATCCAGGCCCACAGTCAATGAGGCATTCCTTTAGCAGACCACGTCACACGCCTGCTGTTGGACATGCTCCCCAGTCTCCTGGAATCGTGGGCAGTGAAATCTGTTTAAAACATTTAGAGATTTTGAAATTTATTTTCTATGGAAGGGACATTGAGAAACATTGTTACTCAAAGGATGTAGAATTCCTAGTAACCAGAGGATCAGGTTTCCTCCAGAACCATTGGCAAATGAATAATTTTTTAACAAAGGAGTTGTTAAGATCCTAAGACTAATTAAGGGCTCCTTTATCAGAGTAACCTGCAGAGCAGGTGTCTTTGATGACTCCCTCCCCACCCCCACTTCCTTTTCTGGGTAACTCTGAAGCCACAAACAATGGGCTGGGTGGGGGCAGGGAACTCCCATTTTTGTTATCTCCGATAAGTAACAGAGCCCCACACTCTGAACAAGGAAAATGAAAAACTACCGAAATAGGGACCTAACTACTAGAATTAATCATATTGGCTATTTTGGAGCTGCCATGTACCCAACCCATTTCATCCAAACACTCATTGTACAGATGAGGAAATGGAAGTCAGTAGCGGTTAGAAACACATCCAAGTCACACAGGGAGTAGAGCCCTGTCTGCTGTTCACAGGTGTGTTTGCTTCTGGTTAACAGTCTGTAGGCGGCTTTGTAAAAACATTTGACCTCCAGCGCGTGGAACGGATGTCATGTAACAGTGTGGCCACCTCCCTTTTTGTCTACCTCCTCCCTTCATGTCTACCTCCACCCATTTCTCAGCATCACTGCCAACGCTACACTGAGAAAACCCAAGTACTTTCTGCAGAAAATGCACTTAGACATTCTCCCAAGATACGGTTTCATAAAAATTAAGAACAGGTGAATTCTGGTTCCTATCACCTTAGTAAAAGTAGTAACAGTTACCACTTACTTAGAGCTAATTGTGTAGGAGGCGCTGGGCTAAACGTTTTATCAATATATCATCAAAATTACTTTGTGCAACAATATGATGAATTAGTAATATCCCAATTTTGCAGATGAGGAAACTGAAGCTAGTGTTAAGTAACTTACCCGAGACTAAAAAGCTAGCAATAATAGCAGAGGTGTGTTACAAATCCTGCTCCTTAACCTTCATGAAACTAATTTTACAGCTTTTGTTTCCTCTTGTGTCACATATTCAGCTGTCTAGTGGATCTTGTGGTATCTTAAAGGTTTTACGTTCTGTGATTTTATGAAAGCAAAAGTGCTAACATTTTAGTTTTGTTTTGATAAGTATTATGAATTATTTTTACAGCCCTGGCAATGTTTGTTATTAATTATGCCACAATGTACATAACTGTACAATTCTTTTAGACACTTGAGTGCCTAATCATGAAATACTAGAGCACCACTGAGCAAACAGCAAAATACTATGTATTTGCATTTTTTGTTAGCATGTGCTATAGGCATGTAAGATCTGGCCCTTTTCTGATGAAATTATATGGCTCTTTTGGACAAAATGTTCAGTAGAAAAATGAGGTAAGAGATTCAGCTCCAACTCAAATTTGGGATGGTCCTGTTACCTGGTACAGAACAATGACCAGTAAAAAATTGTTTATTCAATGAATGAAATAAAAAGCTAAAAGTAATAAAGATTCTCTGAGTTAATTCTAAACTTAATGTCTTTAAAAAACCCTAATATATCTATCATAATATTTTGAAGTAATTTTCCAGCAGGCTTCTTTGTTATATTAAGACCCATTTTCATTGATTCATAATTTATTCTCTCAACAAACATTTATTGATTGCCTACTCTGTGCAGGCACAGTGCTAGTTACTGACTTGTAATGGTGAAAAATAAGAATAAGCTTTGCCTCCATAAAGCTTAGGTTGCCGTGAGAAAAACAATCAAATACTAAAAAGAACTTACATTCCCAAAGATAACAAGTGCTCTGCTTTAATGTGGGCGGTCCTGTGGGGAACTGCAGCATGGGGGAGGCGTGTGGTATGCCTCTTCCATCTACACACAATGGAAATGCTTAGGATGCTTCACAAGAACACGTGAAGTGCAGCCACAGTCGGCCCCACATATTAAAATGCAGCAGCAGTCAAGTATTTAGTTAAGGGGGCCCTTTACATTCAACAAATGATTATTTAGGGCCATGAATTGTAAGTCAAATTAAATACTAACTATGGGTTCCTACTTTGGGCATTAACACATTTTTCCTTGGCCAATGTAGCAAGGCTCTAAAGAGCTGAATCTAGGTTGTAAGTGATTCTTTTATTTTTAGGCATTAATGGATTATGGAATCGTGCTTCTTCTTGATGCTGGAAAAACTGTGGCATTCAATACGTTAGTTAATCGTGGACTCATCTATTTAGGACAAGGGCATCACTGTTTCGCATTAGAGGTAAACCTGAACCCACTTGATTTTTCATGCTCACTTCTGAAAATAGTGAACAAGTTTTTCTTACTACCAAATGGCAATATTAATGAGCAATAACTAAACTTTAGCAATAATTATATTGAAATACTTTGACTGACTAATAGAATTTTTGTAAAATACGTGTATTTTTTACTTTGTTTTGATTACAGGCAAATAGCCAATATGTTTTTTTTTTAAAAGTTTCTAATTTGATGAAAGTTCAAGGCTATCACTTCCTATCTATATACAAAATTCAATTATTTAGCAAATAAAATGATTTATGTATTACTTACTTTGCTGTTTGGTGCTCTCATTTATAATTTTCCTCATTCTCCATTGAAAATATATCAAACTAAATCCATTTGTTTTGTATAGAGTAGAAAATACCTGCTCAAAATAAGCTGCTGAGAATAATGGGAACAGGTGCTCAGGATTGTAGCAGAAGATAGCGTCTCTGTTATGTCACAAAGAAACGTGGTTTCTTTGGTTAAAAAATGCATTTCTTTGTAGAACAATTAAACAAAACTTACCATTCTCATTTTTATCTTTTATCTTTTATCTTTTATCTTCTTATTTGTATTGTTTTTTTAAATTAACTTTGGAGTTAAGATTAAGAGATACAAGACAAACAAAAGTTTGCAGTTGAATATGGTAGTTTTGCTTCTTCTTTGTTTCTGAGGAACCACAACAGAACATTATGTAATGGAATGTTTCCTGATTCTTTTCATCTCCAAAAGTGACTTGTATTATTTTTCTACCTTTGGAGTCAGATTTTGAGGTTCTGCCCCACAGAACTACTTATTATTTTTGCGGATGGATCGTGAGAATTCTCGCTTCATATTACACAGTATCATACTTTAAAAAGATATTGGCTTGTAAAAACATGTAATAAATAACTTCAAAATGCAATGGGTATTTAATTTTAAAACGTGCCTTTAACATTTATGTAAAACTTTTTGTACTCGTTCAATAGAAACTTACCTGGCCACTGGGTAAAACTAGCAATAAAGCTACTGGTCCGCAATGTGTTGAGGAAGTGTCTGAGAAACCAGATTCTAGGCAATTTACACTACCATGAAATGTAATTCCAAGAGTTGAACTCTTTTAGGTTTAGGTAATACCATTTGGAATTTCCTCAGAGAGGGAGCAAAGGAATTTCTTTGTTTGGAGTAGGCAAGAAAGCTATGGAACTGTAGGGAACAGTGTTGGGAGTAGAGAAGTGAGGAAAATGGGGTTGGTAGCCAAAGACCTCAGCTGTTGGATAATTAAGTGCAGGGCCTGTGTTATCTATAAGGCACACATTTATTTGGTATTTAACATTAACATACCAGGTTCTCAACAGTGCTGCACAATTTATAATTGTAACTTATAGATGAGGAAACTGATATTCAAAAGAGGTTAAATAGTCTTTTATCCAGGAAGTGCTAGGGCATGGTTTGATCTCAGGTCTCCCCTGATTCCAAATCCTATGTATTGAAGATGTGGAGATAAATAAGGCAGATTTCCTGTCCTTGAGGAGCTCATGGTCTATCCAAAATCATTCTTGACCCCTCTCTTTCCTCATACTCTATATCCAACAGTTCAGTAGACTCTGCCATCAAAGCATATTTTGAATTCAGTTATTTCTCATTTTTTGTCACTGTTATCTTCCTAATTCCACCCTCAAGCATCTCTCCACTGGACTACATCAGAAGCTTCTCAACTGGCCTCTCTGCCTCTGCTCTTGTCTCTGTCTCTACAGGCTGTTCTTCAAACAGCAGCAGACAGAACTCTTAAGAACATACTGGTAAAGCAGACCATGTTATTCCTTCTGCTCAGAACCCTCCAGTGGCTTCCCATCACACTTAGAACAAAATTCGCACTGTTGACTGTGGCCAACGAAGACCCGTCATTGTCTATCACTCATTGATCTGACTTCATTGTCAAACATTGTTCTTTTCTGCCCTCAGGCTCCTCCACTTTGGCATTTTGCTCTTCCTTGGAAATGCCAGGCTCCCTTCCTGCCCAGGGTCCTCACACAAGCTCTTCTCTGTACTAATCTGTGTGTGACTCATGCCCGTCTTTTATTTCAGGTTTCTGCTCAAATGTGACCTCCTCAGTCAAACAAACAAAACAAAAATGTAGATTAATTAAAATAGAATATTAGAAAATTAAAGTAAACCTGGACAGGGAAAACAAACAGGAAACAGAGGAAAACAGAAGAAAACAAATAATAAGATGGTAGACCTAAATCCAACCATATTAAGAGTGACATTTAGTAGGATGGTAAAAAATAGACCAATTTAGGTAATAAAAATATCAGATCAGAACTTTTTAAAAAAAAGTCTCTGGCTACAAAAGTCACACTTTAAATATATTGATATAGATAGGAAAAGTAAAAGGCTGGAAAAAATATGCCCTGCAAACACAAATTAAAAGCAAAAAGAAAAGTCTCCTTTATGTAAATAAAAAATTACTTGAAAAATTAAATTAGAAAAATGAGAAAGAACCAATGAATAAATATAAGACTGAATAATGGAAGGGCTAGATGAAGAAACAGGAGACAGCAGTCTTAACACTTACCCAGGGAAATTTTTTTAGTGAGAATGATTGCTTAACAGAGAGGTCAAGTGGGATGAGTGCTGACAACATACTAGGTAACTGATCCTTGTATGGCCTTCCTAGGAACCCTTGGTCAGGAAGTAGAGTGCAGCATTTGGACTGGCATTGTTTAGGAAGTTAATGGTTAAGTGGGTTGGATTGAGAACATGTGTTTATCTCTTTGTCCTCTTGAAAACCTACTAGGAAGACAGTAAAGGAATAAAAAAGATATAATTCCACAAGGTTGAAGATAGTAGAAAAGAGATGTTTAGGCACCTAAAACTACCATTCTGTATTCTAATGCCTCTAACTTAAATATGAATGGGTAGCCAAGGATCCTACACTTAAGAGGTAAAATAGAGACTATTTTCTTAGGGATGGTGGGAGAAAAGGAGACGTGCGGAGTGCTGGGGTAAGATAGCTAAATTCTATCCTATATGGGAAGTTAAACATGACAATTCTCATGTTATTTTGAAATTTGAAGGTAAATAGCAGCAAGATGTATACACAATTGTGTTTGGGAGTGGGCTTCAGGGTCAAGGAGAGGTGGAGCAGGGGATTGCTGCAAGCACCGTCAGTTTTCTAGTTGGATTAGACACCATACACTTGGTACATGGGCTACTTTGATAAGAATAAAAGCAAATAAATAAAAACTGTCTTTCGATGCAATTTACAAATGACAAAATAAAATTGGCCTTCATTAAATGACACAAATACTAGGAAGTTGATGGAATTGGGGGGTGTGGAGACCATGAGTGTTAGCTATGCTTTCAAGGAGATTGGTGGTGACAGAAACTAGAAAGACTGGGCCATGTGTAGTTTGTAGCAGGGACGGTTGAGTGGAAGGCATGTTAGGTCAGGGCATGAAACAAGAATTAAAAATACAGAAGGCAGGAATATGATAGAACAAGTTTCCAGAGGAGAACAAAAGGAACAAGGTCAAGAGTCTGTCTTCTGACACAAAGATAGTGTGGGTGAAGGTCCTTACAAATAAGGAATTTGCTTTGTGTATGAGTGGCTATGTGTGGTTTGTTATTTATGATCTTCATATTAGAAAAAAAATTAATGCAGAAGGGAAAAATCATAAAAATTAGTTAGCTTTATTCTAAGTAATGAGAATAGTCATCACATGTTTATTGCTGATAATTATAGAGTCAGGTTGACTTTTGTAAGTTTTATCTGATTACAAAACCGAACTTGGTATTCTCAGTCTTTTAAGTTCTCGATCACTCCTCACAACTTCCAAAATAAATAAATAGGAAAGTTTATAATAAATCTCAATTTCGCTAAGTTTGCTTCCACTTTAAAACAGTCCTCTAAGTCCGGCCAGGTTGGCTCAGTTGGTTGAGCTTCTTCCTGTGCACCGAAAGGTTGCTGGTTCCATTTCTGGTCAGGGCACATGCCTGGGTTGTGGGTTCGATCCCTGGTTGGGGCATGTTCTGAAAGGAACTTCTTTCTCTCTCTCTCTCTCTCTCTCTCTCTCTCCCTCTCTCTAAGCATGCCCTCAGGTGAGGATAAAATCAGTAAATAAAACAGTATTCGGGGGATTTATCTGGTAGCATATTTGATTATATTACATTTGATTAGACAATAGATTTCTTATTTTCTTCCAATAATAGTTCCTTTTAGTATCAAAATATACTTCAGGAATCTAAGTGTGATTCCATATCTACAGATTGGTCTCTGACTGAAACCTTCCTCCTCCAATAGGATTCCAGTGACCCCGCTTGACCCTACTACTCCCTCTGCCTTCCCAATATTTGCAGAAAAGTTAGCCAGCTTCCTCCCTCTGCTACAGCCAGGGAAGGTTTGTGGAAGGGGGAGGAGGAGGAGGGAAAATGAGGAGGGAGAGGGACAGGGAGGCTGTCTGTTATGGTTAGCTCCTCTCCTTCCTCCAGGGTGGACACCAGAACTCAGACACCGGCCCTCTGAGGCTGGAGAGAGGGTGCCAGCCTCCAGGAGGGGCTGGAGGGGGTCCCTCGGACCGTCCAGCGGAGGTGACAGCACTCTCCTGTTCTAGCCTGGCCACCTGAGGTTACAACCAAAACTGCCAGTGAAGGTGCCTGCGGAAGCAGTCCTTTGGGAAAAGCAGCATCATTGCAGTTTCCATGATATTTTATATGTAGATATTCATCTAAATATTGTATTAGTTTCAATTTAGTGCTGTTCTTATTTTGCCTCAGTCCTCGAATATTTTTGTAGGTCTTTGAAAAGCTGATGCACTTTGGACACTGTCTCTGGAGCCTAATGGAGGACAGTGTTCAGGGCCGCAGAGGCAGGCTCTCTCGCAGACTTCTAATTCTCTTAAAACAACCTTTCCCAGGGCCATTCCAGCTAACTTCCGAACTCAAAATCTTGGGGTTTTCCATTGCTCCTTCTCAGGAGGCTTCTAGAATTCTCCCAGAAGTGTGAATTCCAAAGGTAGGAGCAGCCTTAGCTAATCCACAAAAGAGGCCCAAGGCATGTCCTTTTCTGGGTCTGGGTGTGTGTTTGCCCTGTAAAGTCCAAGTTTCTCTATAGGAGAATTTCCATTTCTATCTAGATGGGCAAGTCTCTGGTGGTGTAAACTGAGGGGAAAAAATACAATAAAAAGAAAGTAAATGAGGTCTCATTACACACATCAGGGCAAATCACTGGGAAAGTGCAGACCAGCAGCACAATATTCTGAGTGAGTGTTCAGTTATGGGTTTCCTCTGCTCCATTCGTCCTCACTAGATGTGATACTAAAAGGAAAAAAAAATTTGAAGATGTCTTTGTTAATGCTGTGTTAAGTATATTCATGGTAGACCACAGCTAGAATAAAGTTTAAGAAAGCGCAAAGGATAATGTTGCAAAACTAACAAAAATGTATAAAACTGTTTCAGGATTTTAAACAAGCTGCGTTGCTGAGCAAGACTAATGTGAACCTTTGTCAAGCTACCGCCTTGTGCTATCACAGGTATGCAATTTAGGTTGCAGTGAAAGCAAGTGGGATCATCTAATGATTATAATAGAAAATAGAAAGAGGAAAATGTGGAAGTGACAGGGACAAAAATGGGGAGAGACACAGAATCCCTGCATAGAGGTGGCGAGCACACCTAGGTGTGTCATCAGCACCCTCCTAGCTTCTAATAAGGTGTTTTAACCAAGTCTGCAAGCAGATACCTGCATCCTGGCATTGGATACCCACTGATTCAAGCCCATTTGCTGGGGAAAAAGACCTGGGTGATACACAGAATAAAATCACGCACAGCTTGAAACGTCTAAGAATAAAATTAAGTGATTATTTTTGTTCCTAAAATGAAACTAAACTTTAAAAAGCCTGTTTCCTACAAGAGAGGATGATCTCAAAAAATTAAATATTTTCAAAAAATTTTGCATTTAGAAAACATATTTCTAAATCTATAACTAATTAAAATAATACCCGTGAACATCTACAAAATACAATAAAATCTACAAAAATATATTACTTAAAACATTATTACCTGCTTCTGAGATTACTGTAAGAGTAAGTCAAGTTATAGTAGGGGAGAAGAGAACAGTTACATACACTAAAATACAGAAGATCACTTTATAATTTGTTCTGAGATAGCATTACATAGATTTTTACTAATTATAAGTTTTACATTTCTACATATACATTTAACATCTAAAATTAGTTTCTGGTCATTTTGTGTTTAAAAGTATAGAGATTCTGCATGTGGAGATTTTAATGTGAGATAAAATATATTTGGTTAAGTAGTAGTATTATTTTTTAAGACAGAAATAATAGCAATTACTTGGAGGGGAAATTAGGATAGTTCATAAACTATACAGACTAGGCTGTACAAAAATCCAATTTTGAATTATTTAGGAAATAAATATTTCCTTTTTTCCTTTTTAGAACATAGCATAGCTACATTTCCCTATGAAAGTTAGATTTTTTATTTTATGAACATAATAATGTAATGACTGAAACTTGTGAAGATGTCTTTGGGTTTAAAGGCCTAAATTGGGACCTTTATTTTATATAAACAGCAAAACATAGTCACACCATTTTCTATTGTAATCTAGCAACCTTTTTACAATCCATCTCTTTAAGTAATTGTCATTCTTGAAAAGAGATGGAATAATGATGACTGATGTGTTTGTTTTGGTGGGTGAGTACAGACCAAAAATGTCTGAGGTCATTGCATTCTCTTAAATTAAAAACAGACTCCAAAATTTCTCCCAAACTCATTCCTGTGTTTAGCAACTGAGTCAGTAAATTTCTCTGTGTCTGTTCCCAATCTCTTTCATGAATTGTAATCACTGGATATACTACACGTCGGAGCCTTCTTAAGCTGATACTGCTTTGCAATTCCAAATAACCAACTTATATCAGTTGATTAGAATCTCTATTGTCCCTTAATAAAAGTAGAATTTAAATCACTGGTAAAGCCCTAATAACTGACAGTCCCAATTTCATGTGTTTTGAGTTTTAACAGTTTTACTGAATTTAACAATAAGAAATATTTAGTGACTCATTATATCTATTTCAGGAAAAATATTTTGCTTTTCAAGGTAGTCTATCTATAACATACTTATATCACAGCAGCACAGTTTCTCAGTATTGGAAATTCATTACTGGTATCTTATAGTGGGGAAAGTAAAAATTTTCCCAATTGGAAAACAATTTTAAAAAGGAATAAAATTTGAAATTTAGGGCTTTGATCTTTGAACTCAGGGAGTTGCAGACTTTTGAAGTATGCCTTTGTATAAGTCTGGTTCTCACTCCTGTGGTTGCTAGGAGACAACATTCCTTAGGCTGAATATCTACTTGTTGCTCAATTTGGTCACGAAGAGTGTTGTGCCACAGTTAATTTTTAGATCCCTTTATGAAAGCCATCGTCATATGAAAAAAAAAGTCACAGAGGGAGAGCATGATTACTCAGAGTTACATATCCTAGCCACTTTTTTTTTTTTACCTCAGAACATTGATTTTACTATTCTTATGTTTGCATAAAATATTTTTGAAACTTTGACTCTGCAAGCCACATTCTTTAGTGTGGGGAGGTATTTATGATTTATTTGTATAACTCAGTAGGGCACATCTGGGCACGTATGTGATTAATTTAGAAAATGTGGTGGCCTCCGTCTGTGGCCCAGACTGCAAGCTCAGCTCACAGTCCCGACTGAAGGATGGGCGCTGATGAGAGGACGCACCTCTGTCAGTGATCACATTATTTATACAAACACATCTTATTTTAGAAAAACCAATTTAATATATTTTTGTATTTGTGGTAACTGATACCTAAGACTTTTATGTATTGATGAACATGTATCCTGACATGATACATTTTTTCATTGCTAACTGCCATGTGATCATTTAACAAGAGCTTCAATCTACAGGACACTGTGATATACTCATCTTCAGAAACATGAAATTGCTGTTTCTATTGTGGCACCTGCATCATTTTTTCCGTGTTGATGTGGGGAGCTGGGTGTCTCTGGCTTTGACACTGTCACTTCCCCTGGACTTGATTTTTAGTGGTCACCTGCTTTGAAGTGTTGATAGGTGATTTTCAAGGTCCTTTTCCATGTTAAAGTTTAATAATTATTTACTCTCTGATCCCACGGACTGCCGGCAAGATGGCGCTGAAAGTCAAGAAGCCTAAGAGGACAACCTGGAAGTTTGGATTGGACCTTACCCATCCAGTAGAAGATGGCATTTTTGATTCTGAAAATTTCGGTACCTTCCCTAGTGAATATCTAGGGTTTTCTTCCCTAGTTTTGCATTTTTTTTTCTGTTTTAAAATAGGAACAGTTTCTACGGGAGAAGGTTAAAGTCAATGGGAAAACTGGAAATCTTGGGAATGTTGTACACATTGAACGCTTCAAGAATAAAATCACAGTTGTTTCTGAGAAACATTTCTCTAAAAGATATTTGAAATACCTTACCAAGAAATACCTCAAGAAGAATAGTCTTTGTGATTGGCTTCGTGTGGTTGCATCTGACAGGAGACGTATGAACTTCGTTACTTCCAGATTAGTCAAGATGAAGATAGGTCTGAATCTGAGGACTAGGTGAAGGCACCTTATATAGGCCTTTGCTTATTAACAAAACATATGAAGTGTACCAAGAGAAACATCTAGAAATGGATTTTTATCGGTGAATAAAAAAATGTAACACTGTTAAAAAAATAAAAAAAAATTATTATTTACTTAGTAGAAACAGACTAGATGCTCATTACATGCTAGTGCTGATAACTAGATAGGTATAGAAAAATGGCTTTCTCCAGGCTAATTGAGATTAAATGTAATTATTAGATATGCATATGAGATGGAAAAGTGACTCCTTTATGAAACATATTTGATTCCCTTATCAGCCCTCACCCGCACCACAAGAGAATAAATAGGAAAGAAAAACTGAGTTATTATTTAGTTAAATATTTTTACAAATTAATAAATAAAATGCATTTTTCTTCTTTCCCTCTTTTCTCTTGGTGTCCAAAAAGAAAGGGCCTATCTTTATAGATCTGAAGTAAGAACTCCCATGTATAACATTTTGGTTCCTTTTGTTGTATAAGGAAATATTAAATACATATAAATTCTATCTAATAAAAGAAAAACATGGTAATTAGCCGTACCTCCACTACCCTTCCCATTGGCTAATCAGGGCGATATGCAAATTAACTGCCAGCCAAGATGGCGGCCGACAGCCAGGCAGCTTGAAGCGAACATGAGGCTTGCTTGCTCCAGTGAAGGAGGAAGCCAACGTTCCCTGCCTACCACTGCCGGCCTCTGAGCTTGCAGTTTGAAACATTGTTACAAATATAGAAGCTAAACAAAACCCCAGAAACCTGCTTTCAGCCAGCCAGGATCTCAGAGCTGGAGTTAAAACAGTGTTTCGATTATAGAACCCAAACAAACCAGATACCTACTTTCAGCAGCTGAGGCCTCAGAGCTGGAGCCAAGCCTCAGAGCTAAAGCTGGCCCAGAATAAAAAGAAAAAGAAAAAAAGGAGCGGTTGGGAGCTTCAGTCACCCACCAGCCTGAAAACAGCCCTCAGCCCCTCACCCAGACTGGCCAGGCACCCCAGTGGGGACCGCCACCCTGAAGGGGGTGTGACAAGCTGCAAACAGCCATCAGCCCTTCACCCAGGCTAGCCAGGCACCCAAGCGGGACCCCCACCCTGATCCAGGACACCCTTCAGGGCAAAACAGCCGGCCCCCGCCCGTGCACCAGGCCTCTATCCTATATAGTAAAAGGGTAATATGCCTCCCAGCACCGGGATCAGAGGAGCCACAAGCCTCCCGGCACCGGGATCAGCATGACAGGGGGCAGCGACCAAACCCCCTGATCGCCCTGCGGCTCTGGGTGTGACAGGGGGCGAGGCACAACTTCCCTATCCACCCTGCTCTGTTCCTGACAGGGGAAGGGCCCCAACCTCCTGATCAGGCCTGCTCTGTGCTGATAGGGGGGGAGCTCCCCACACCTTGATCGCTTGCGGTTCTGTGGTGTGACAGGGTGCAGCTCCCCCAAACCCCCCTTGATCCACCCCTGGCTCTGTGCATGGAAAGGGGAAGGGGGGCCCCCAACTCGGACGCGCCCCACTCCCCAATCAGCCTGCTCTGAGCCCGACCAGGGGCTGCACTCGGGATTGGGCCTGCCCTCTGCCACCCGGGAGCAGACCTAAGCCAGCAGGTCGTTATCTCCCAAGGGGTCCCAGACTGCGAGAGGGCACAGGCCGGGCTGAGGGACCACCCTCCTCCCCGAGTGCACAAATTTTTGTGCACTGGGCCTCTAGTTTATTATAATCTGCTTTAAATAGTGTATTCCATTTATATACCTTCCCCCCCATCCCCATATTGGCCACAGATAGCTATTAAAAACAGGTTCAGGAATGCCATGGAGCCCTTTATAATTCTGAAAAAAGAACTCTAGACTATTATCCCAGCATATTCTGCTATGAAAATGGCTCTTACCTCCCTTTTTCCCTTTTACCACAATCTTCAAAGACCCCCTTCAGCCTTTCGTAGGTCACATGGACTCATGTTCTTACTTCCTATGATGGATAGATAATAAAAGTGAAAATTTTTTTGTAAGGGTTAATGTAAATCTTTATGAAAACTTTATATACAGTAAGTACTTAGGTAACTCAACAGAAAGCATCAATAATTTTATTTATTTTCAGAAACAAAGAGTTTGCAGAAGCTGTCACTTTCTTCACATTGGCTCTTAGTATTAATCCCTATTTTTTGGATGCTTATATTGGACGGGGAAATTCTTACATGGAATATGGTCACGATGAAGGCATCAAACAAGCACAGAAGGACTTTCTGAAAGCGCTGCATTACAATCCAATATGCACAAAAGCCAGAGTTTCATTAGGTTATAATTTGCAGGTAATATTACATAAGACACGTTGGGCCATGGAAGTGTTACCAGTGGGGAGAGGTCCTCATTTCTGCCGGTTGCTGGTAGGAGTGGGTTTCTTGCAATATCCTGAGAAAAAGGATTTACTCAGACTTGCATGGAGAACAAGTAATTTCTTATTTGCATGGAATTAAATCCCTGAGTTTCCAAGGTCCCCTCTCCCTCAGTCCTGCCATAGAAGTGTAGCTTTGATTTCAGCAGAGTTGAAATCAGAGCCAGTGTCCAGATGTCCAGGGTTTCCATCTATGTCTGCACACTCCAGCCCAGCATCAGGCTAACTTGACTTGTGCTCCCTGCTGCAGTCCACTAGTCCATTGCCTGTGGGGTCCACATGACCATGGGCCATACGGGCAAATGCAAGAGGGTCAAGAGTGAGCCAAGAGCAACAAGAGAGCAAACTCCTTTGTTTAGGATATTATGTGTTCCCAAATTTTCATGTGCTTGCAGTGGCTTTGCCTATCTACACTAATAAAAGAGAAAAATGGTAATTGGCGTACAACCGCTACCCTTCCCATTGGCTAATCAGCGTATCCTTATGCAAATTAACTGTCAGCCAAGATGGCAGCTGGCAGCCAGGCAGCTGGAAGCGAACATGAGGCTTGCTTGCTCCAGTGACTGCAGACTCCAACGTTCCCTGCCTGCCGCTGCCGGCCTCTGAGCTGGCAGTTTGAAACATTCTAACAAATATAGGCTGGGATCTCAGAGCTGAAGTTATACATTGTTTCGATTATAGAAAGGCAAACAAACCAGCAGCGGAAGCCTCAGAGCTAGAGCCAGAGCTAAAGCTGGCCCAGAAGAAAAAAAAAAAAAAGAAAAAAAG
>NW_005871070.1:1654856-1656769 GCF_000147115.1 Myotis lucifugus | reverse complement strand
GGGACCCCCCCCTTCCCCCCCCCGAGTGCACAAATTTTTGTGCACCGGGCCTCTAGTTCTGGCCAATAATCTCTGTTTTCAGTTTGACTGACAAGCAAGTACCTTCTCTATATCACCCCATCTCATGGGCTGCATCTTATCTCCCTTGTTGACCTCTTCCCCTAGTGATCTGTGGGGAATGGGCCAGTGTTCCCTGGGGAGTGTGAAATTGCAGCTTCCTGGTGAAGCTGTACAGTGACATGCATGTCTGGCCTCTTTTTTTGTGTATGCTTTTCCTATCCTATATAATAAAAGGGTAATATTCAAATTGACCCTAACAGCAGAACAACTGGGAATGACTGGTCAGTATGACACACACTGACCACGAGGGGGCAGATGCTCAATGCAGGAGCTGCCCCTTGGTGGTCAGTGCGCTCCCACAGGGAGAGCTCTGCTCAGCCACAAGCCAGGCTGATGGCTGTCAGCACAGCGGTGGTGGTGGGAGCCTCTCCCGCCTCCTCAGCAGCGCTAAGGATGTCCGACTGCAGCTTAGGCCTGCTCCCCACTGGCAAGTGGATATCCCCCGAGGGCTCCCAGGCTGCCAGAGAGATGTCTGACTGCCAGCTTAGGCCCAGTCCCCTGGGGAGCGGGCCTAAGCCAGCAAGTGGTCATCCCCTGAGGGGTCCCAGACTGGGAGAGGGCACAAGCCAGGCTGAGGGAACCCCCCCCAAGTGCACAAATTTTTGTGCATTGGGCCTCTAGTTATTTTTATTTTTTTAAAAATATATATTTTATTGATTTTTTTACAGAGAGGAAGGGAGAGGGATAGAGAGTTAGAAACATCAATGAGAGAGAAACATCGATCAGCTGCCTCCTGCACACTCCATATTGGGTATGTGCCCACAACCAAGTTACATACCCTTCACTGGAATCGAACCTGGGACCCTTGAGTCCGCAGGCTGACACTCTATCCACTGAGCCAAACCAGTTGGGGCGGGCCTCTAGTTATTAATACAACAGTATCAAAAGCACCTTTTGGACAAGAGTGAGAATATATTTGACTCTTTACTGGTGATGGGGATACCTGCTCTTTCTTTGGTTAGGAACATTTTACCTTTCTCTTACTATTAGTGTCCACAGCAGCAGTGGGAAGCAGTTTCTCAGCAACCCTGCCTGGGGAACCCATCTGGGGGCTTGGTATACTAGTGAAATGAGGATCTTTTGAATCTGGTTTCTTTAACACCTTCACCCCTTTCTACCTCACCCCACATTTATAGACAACTTTTAAAATTTGCCTGATGAGCTTCACATATAAGAACCTGGCCAGCACTTGTTTCACTAGCTCATATCTGGACTTTCATAACTTCTCTCCTATTGAATTAGTGGAAAACTAAAGGGAATAAACAATGTATGAAAGTTTTGAAGTGAACTCCAGCCATGCAATGGGGCAGACAACCACTGTATAGGGACTTCTGAATTTAGGGCATCTTCCAAATGGCAATGAATTAGAACATACTGGGAAGGCAAGACACCCGGCATTTGTCCTTCCAGCAAGATGGAAAAGTGCTACTCTGTGTGAGGCCAAGCAGCTCTCTGAGTGCTTTTTGGGACACTCTGTCCTGACCCATGCACTCAAAAAGTTCTTTGCACTAATAAAATATGTTCATTGTGAGAAATGCTCACCTGTCCGAATTCAAATAACGGCCACAGGGACAGAAGTATGGCAAAAGTGAGACTTTTTAAATTTTATTTTATTGTTTAAAGTATTACAGTTAGCAGTACATATGTCTCCTTTTTTGCCCCATTGACCTTCCCCCGGCATCCTCTGCCACAACGCCCACAACACGAAGGGAAAAAAGATAAGACACGAAAATATTATGTCATAAGGTAGATATTGCATCGATTGAACGGGCGGCTGCGATGCATACAAGTGC
>NW_005871070.1:1605102-1653516 GCF_000147115.1 Myotis lucifugus | reverse complement strand
CAATCCCCCAATCAGCCCTACCCTGAGCATGACTGAGGGTGGCATCGCAACCTCCCAATCCGCCCTGCTCTATGCATGACAGGGCGCAGTGCCCCAACTCCCCAATCAGCCCTGCTCTTAGCCCGACCAGGGCTGCACCTAGGGATTGGGCCTGCCCTCTGCCACCCAGGAGCAAGCTTAAGCCAGCAGGTCAATATCTCCCGAGGGGTCCCAGACTGCGAGAGGGCACAGGCCGGGCTGAGGGACCCCCCCCTTCCCTCCCGAGTGCACAAATTTTTGTGCACCGGGCCTCTAGTCAGGTTATAATGTTCTTTATAAAGAACATTATAACCTGATGAAAACGAGACTTTTAATACATCCATGAGAGCGGGTGTTCATCGCTATTGTATTGGTACACTTGGGGCAGTCAACACAGTCTATTTATTCAGTCTCCCCTCCAGTTCCTCATTGGCCGAGTACTATGGGGTCACCTGTTTCCTCATACATCACCTAGGTCTTGCTATCTTCCATTGGACCATTTAAAAAAATTGGATTGAGGCCCTCTCTAGCCGCCTCTATCTCCCCCTGTCTAGCCGAGGCTGGCACCTGCTGGGGGGAGGTGTGTGTGGGAAAGAGGTTTTCCACCATGATGTTGGCCCACATACACAGTTCTTTGTTCCTATATCCTCTTTCCTCCTCCCTGCATTCTGTTTGCCCTGGGGAAATTGAGCAAATTCCATCAAAAGCTGACCATGCTGGAGATGGATCACAGAGGTCCATTTCCTACATAGTGACTTCCTCGAAATAAAGTGCTGAAAGTGCTGTATTCTCCATGAAAAGGAACTAAATAATCTTAAATTCTCTTTTTATTCCTTTTAATTTCAAAAATTTAAACACTCGGCAAAAAATTATATTCAAATATTGCAAATTGCAGAAATTTCTTTTAAAATTCAATTAAAGTTGATTTTTTTTTCATTTAAAAATAAGTGAGTTTGGCTGGTTTAAGATTACTAATATTGAAAGTGGTTGTTGGGCTTGGTGGTTATAGTGAGATATTCCCAAATTCTTCTTAATAAGGAAAATAAGCTTGCCTTCTAAGAATTAAACATAAAATTAGCCATTATTGGATCACAGTAGAAACTTGCAAAGTCAATTTAAAGAGATATACATGATGACTACCAAAGCATCTAAAGCTGACTGTAACCCAGTGGAATGAGTTATCATCATTTATTGCATTTAATAAGCATTTACTGAGCACGTAGTATAGGAAAGAACTGATCTAGGCCTAGGAATAGAGTAATGAACAAACTATACTTGGTTCTTCTTGGAGTTTACTATCTAGTGGAGAGATGAGCATCAAGTAGTCATATGATTCGTTATTTAGTTATATGCAACAAAGGAAAAGGTTGGGTTTTTGGAACATTTATAACAAGGAAACCAAGTGTTTAGGAGTAAAGGAGGGCTTTTAAAGAAATTAACATTTAAATTGAAGTGTGAAATACTAGTAATTAATCAGGCATAGGAGTTGGGGGTAGGACACAGTGTTAGGATAGCGAAAGAGTTGGAGGGCCCAGGGAATGGAATGTTAGGGATTGTGGGGAGTGACCTGAGGTGAGACTAGAGAATTGAATAATAACTGGAGGTGAAGGCCTTGCCAGTAAGTTAAAAATGTGAGTATCACTAACTAGAGCAGTGACATTCGATTCATGTTTTATGAAGATGTCACTGGATGCATATCAACATGGAAAAGGACTAAAAAAAACATTAGTCTGAGGAAGGATTGAATCAAGAAAGGAAGGACTGAAGGAGAGTTCAAATCCTCCTCAGGGGACAGTGATCATTTGTTCAGTAAATACAGTTTTCCTTACTGTGTGCTTAGCACTAGAGTTATGGAAGTGAGCAAAACAGATGTTGTCAGGAGCTGATGACAGAGATAATCCTACTGTGAGGCTGTTTGCAGCTTAATATTCTAATAACTTAATCTCAGTTTTCCTGATTCCTTGTTATGAAATGAATTTGTGATGGTTGTGGTGAATTTCACATAATTTGCCAAGAGGGAGAAGATTTGCTGGTTAAAGAACAGTGTCTTATTAGTTATATCTGACTAATTATATGCCTTATTAGTTTTATGCAAGAGTCACTGGGCTCATCTTGGTTAATGTGAGTCAGCTTCTGAGATTCTGGCCAGTTGGGTTTTTGAACTCATGGGAATACTTATAAAGGACAGGCCCTGGACCATGTTGAATTCATCAACTCACTGCCTTCCCACAAGGAGGTATTTAGTTGCCAGTTGGTCTTCTCTAGGAAATATTCTGACACCATTCTATACACAATGTCCCTCTCCTGATCTTTTTTCTTGTTTTCCAGTTGTCACTAAGGTTAGTATAAATTGATGCTTCATAGATTTGCATGCATTTTTCATGGAATATGTGTAGTGATCCTAAAATTCCAGGTGCTTGTACAATTTATCAAAATAGGTTTTATACCAGTAGTTTATGCATTTATTTATTCAACACATTTATTTTATTATGTATATTATGCATAACCAGAGATCCAATGCCAAGCAAATAAATACAATTTCTGCCTGTGCATGAAGAGCTCAATTTTGTGGTGATTGTCCAAAGCATATGTGTTTCACATGGTGGCTGTGATTTTATGTTGTCCAAGATTGGTATGAAATGACTCTATTAGATTTATTTTAATTAATTAAAAATTTGGTGTAAATACTCAGAGGTAATTATAGCCTACTTCTTGTTTAAAATATCTTACATTTAGCACTGTATAAATATATGCTTTCTAAAGGTTTTATTTGATTAAGTTAGAATCAAATATCTGTCATGTTATGGATAATTTCCTACTTCATGTAAATGGAAAATTATTTTAGGCCCAAGAAAAATTCCAGAAAGCTTGGAACCACTTTACCATTGCCATAGAAGTTGATCCAAAGAGCTACCTAGCCTATGAAGGAAGAGCTGTGGTCTGTCTTCAGATGGGTAATAACTTTGCTGCAATACAGGATATTAACATGGCCATTAAGGTAAAAATCCACTTAGATTGTGTTATAATTAGCATAAATTAACACCATCAATGAATAGGGTTAAGTAAAAATATCCTGTTATGTTTTAAAGTGATTTGTAGAGAAAATAATATATATATTTTGTTTCAAGAGATTCCTAAAGAATTATCGTGGCTTGTAAGTTCTATAACCTGAATACATTTAAAATTCAAAAAAAAATTCCTGGTAAATGTTGATTCTCTCAGTAAATGCAATTTATAGTTTTATGGCGTCAATATTATTTTGTAATAAAAAATGAATGCAAAAAAAATAATGTTCTGGGTTTGAAGGAACTACAGGAAGAATAATGTAATTCCCAAGATTCTTCTGTAGTGAAAAGGCAAATAAATACCTCAGGTTTTGTATACAATGAAAGAAAATCTTCCTCTTTATTTTCTAGATTTTTGGATTCTGTTTCTGTTGCTTCGGGTAGATGTTGTAATCTTTGAGGTGAGAAAAAGGGAAGACCTGAAAGATAATTGCTGCTGCTTAGAACAAATAAACATGTTAACTATTTAATTTCTTTTCCAGCTTTAACAGAACTATGCAGATAAGCTTTCCTCCATGTTCTTTGGAAAGGAACTGAGTAAAGCACTAAGATTATTTATTTTATTATAACCAAAATCAACAAAGTGTTGACATTGAACCAACTTCATACTGAGACCTCCCACAAAATATTTGCTCTAATAGGGCTTCACCTGAACTAGAAAGTTACTAGCTTCCCACAAGTAGATTTCATAACGTTCATTTTTGCAGATATGAAATCGGAGATAAATACTATTCCCAGATGCTAAATACTCATACTATTAAATTGCAGATCAATACTACAGCAGAATTCTTAACAAATCGTGGTGTGATTCATGAGTTTATGGGCCAGCAACAAAATGCAATGAGAGACTATCAAGCAGCAATTTCTTTAAACCCTACATACGCACTGGCTTACTTTAATGCAGGAAATATCTACTTTCACCACAGGCAGTTTTCCCAGGTAATGTGTTTTCCTTAACATTTTCTTTTTTCATTAAATGCTTTCTTTGTTATATATAGTTTTAAAATTCAGTCCTTATAGCCTAGGCTAATCATTCATTAGTTCTTTTTTAAACAAATGTCCTTCGTAAGAATGTTCATAATTAATTAAATGTTTAACCTCTCTGGATTTATTCTCCTCATTATCACCATCCATTCAACATTTGTCCAGCAAACATTATTTTGGACTTACCAAAGTGTCTTGCTATCCATTCTTTATCTTTTTGAGTCAGAAGCTAATCATTTATTATCACCCTTTCATTTCTATTGTAATAAATTATTATGGTTATGCCTTTTCTCCAAGTACTGCTTTTAGCAGTATCCTACATACTTTGGTCTTTGAAGTTTTAATTTTGGTTTTCCTAAAATTTTGCACTTGTAATTTTATTTCCCCTTTGACTCAATAATAAATTAATAAGGCATTTGAAATGTCCAGATAGACAGACTTTTATATTTTCTAGTTTGGGTTCTTATTGAGTTTTTTAATGTGGTCTAATATATGGCAAATATTGAAAAACATTAAAGGGTTCTTTTCAAAGAAGTATAAGAAACACCTTATTAATTATATTTTTAATTAGTCAATATCCATTCTTCTCTTTTTTTCATTTGGTTGACCTTGGACTGAGAAAGGTTTATTGGTTTGGTTCTATATAGTTTTTTATATTTCTTGTAATTTCTGCTTTATGAAAATTGCTGCTGCATTATTTCTTGTATAGATATTAATACATATTATATATGCACTATATATTGTAACCTTCAGCATTGTAAATGTACTTCTTTGTTTTTTAAAGCTCTTTAGAATAAATCAGATCTGACCTCTGATTCCCTTTGGTTTGCTTTTGCCTGGTATTTCTTTGTCCTTCCTTTTATTTTCAACATTTAGAATTTTTTGTTTTAGATGTGTCTCTTTTGTGTAGCATAGAGTTGGATTTTGCTTGGGGGAGGGCTGAACAGGGTTAACGGGGGAAAAGGGTACTTATGTAATACTTTCAACAATAAGGAATTATTTTTAAAAAAGAAAAAAAAGCCAATTGAAAGTAATTATCTTTTAATAGGTGGGTTAAGCCCATTTTCATTTTGGCATAATCAGTATGTTTGTTTTTGTTCTGTTATTTCTGCTTTCATGTATTTTAGAAGAATTTTGTTCTGTGGTCTGTTTAATTTTTTTCAGTTTTTCTGATATTGAGAAAATTTACAGTTTTGCCCTAGTGGCTGCCTTTATAATAGTAGTTTTTAGAAATAGTACTCTTATTTCCTTGTATTTTTAGTTTCTCTACTATGAACAACAATAAATTACTCTCCCTCTCATCTATTATTCAATTTTACTTAAAGTATTCTCTTTTAAATTTTTTCTATTTATTTTCTTAAATATGCTTGAGTTAATTTATCAGTTTACTATCCACTGTCACTGTTATTCCATTTTCTTGTGAGTTTCATAATTCCTATACTGCCAAAGGATTTAATATTTGCGTATTATTTTGTTACTCTTATTTCAAATTTTCATCTTAGTTCTCCAGTTAAGTATGTTCAATTCACATTACCAGATTTTTTGCCAGTTTCCATCCCAACCGATTATTTCTTGGTTGTCTGAAATTGGTCCCTTAATAGAGTCCTGAGAAAGGGCTCATGCGAACAATATTCCTTGGATTTTTTCATGTTCATCACTGTTTGCCTCTAGCCTTTATATCTTAAGGAGACATGTCTCGGTTTAAAACCCTTGGCCTCTTTTTTTTCCCTTGAGTATCTTGTGTTGTTTCACTGTTTTCTGATATTGTAGGTTGATGTCAAGAAGCTGAATACAATTCAATTTTTGTTATTTGTGACTTTTTTTTTGGTTAGGATAACCAAATGTTTTCAATGAAAAGTTTCAACAATGCATGCCTTAGAGTTGACCATTGGTGTCAAAGTTAATAAGCACACAGTATGTGGTTTCAATATGTAGATTTCAGAAAAGTTTGTTGAATTCAGTGAACAATTTTTTTTCTGTTTCGTGGTTTTGATTTTCTTCATTGGGCAACTCTATCCATCTCCTGTCCTTTAGCTTCTATATATCAACTGTTTTTCTCATTCCTTAAACCTCTTAATTTCTTTTTCATTTTTGTTGCCTTCTTCACTGTGTTTTTTGAGATATTTATTGTCCCCTTGTAGATCTTAGAATTCAAGTTCTCTTTAGATTTTTGTTTGTTTGTTTGTTTGTTTTTGTAGTTCCATCATATTTCCATGTCAGACCTTATTGGCCATAACTTTTCTGAGATCCTTTGTTTCTGAATTACTTTTTTCTTAAATGGAATTGCTTTTATAATGAATTTTTTCTAGTTCATTTTGAAATGCGTTATAATCTTTAATCTAGACTGTAGCAGTACTTTTTTTCTGGTGAGTTTTTACTTTCAAAAAATTAAATTGCTTTCATCCTTGTTTTTGCCATGAAGGCAGGTGAATTACTTTTCTGTTACTCATATTTGAATGTAATAAATTATTTTCCTTTTCTAGTAGCAGAGGTTCTTGTGGGAAATAGGAGGATGGGCCATAGTAACTTTCCAAGTTGAGCTCCCTCTGATGCTATAGTAAAGGACTTTACAATATGTCCTTTCTAGCCTATCTCGGTTTGGAAGGCTATCACAAGGTCTGTGTTTCTCTGAGCTTTTCACAGCCCTTGCCTTCTAAAATAATGCACTCATTTAAAAAGTTGTTTTTATTGCCTGCATTTTTTGAGACCTGTCACCTCTATTTTCTCCTTCACCACTCAAAACTGTCACCACACTTCTTTTTTTTAAATATATTTTATTAATTTTTTACAGAGAGGAAGGGAGAGAGATAGAGAGCTAGAAACATCGATGAGAGAGAAACATCGATCAGCTGCCTCCTGCACACCTCCTACTGGGGATGTGCCTGCAACCCAGGTACATGCCCTTGACCGGAATCGAACCTAGGACCTTTCAGTCCGCAGGCCAACGCTCTATACACTGAGCCAAACCGGTTATGGCTCCACACTTCTTTTTTAAAAAAATATATTTTTATTGCTTTCAGAGAGGAAGGGAGAGGGAGTGAAAGAGATAGAAACATCAATGATGAGAGTCATTGATTGGCTGCCTTCTGCACGCCCCCTACTGGTGATTGAGCCTGCAACCCAGGCATGTGCCCTTGACCAGAATTGAACCTGGGACCCTTCAGTCCACAGGCCGATGCTCTTTCCACTAAGCCAAACCAGCTAGCGCTCACCACACTTCTTAATAAAACAAACTTTGAGGCTTTCATGTGTGAAGAGGCTATGGTTCTTATCTATATTTCGCTGAAAAAATTCAGCAAATATTTCCTGTTTCCACTTAGCTTCTTTCAATCTCCACATATTTATGATGTACCTGCCATGTGATAGGCATTTATAAATGCCCTGAGGATACAGAACTAAACAAGGTATAAAAGGATTCTTTTATGATGTAGCTTACATTTTATTGGAAGAAGAAATATAAAATAAATAAGAAAATATTTGAAGTGATATATGCCTAATACAGTCTCACATAAGCATTATTACACCAGTATTAGCATATCTGTGAGACTATATAAGATAACCTGGTAACTAGTATAGATGAAGAGAAAGGGTTTAAGGAGCAAGTCCTGGGTAGCACCAATGTTTAGAAATGAAGCGGAAAGGAGAGGCCAGAAAGTAGACTGAGGCAGGAGCATGCAGCCAGGATGAGCGGGAGAGCATATCACTCTCACGGATAAGTGTTTTGAGAAAGGAAAAGTGTCCTGTCAATGCTGCTGAGGTGTCAAGGACAAGGAGGATGGAAGAGACCATTGAGGACTTGGGCAAGAACACTGTGGGAACAGCAGTGCAGCAGAGGCTGGAGTGGGAAGGGTTGGGGAGAAAATGTGAGGTGAAGACTTAGGGACCGTTCCGCTGGTTCAAGACATTCTTCTGTGAAGAGTAGTGAAATGGGAGTAGTAGCTAGAGTGGGTTAAGAAGTGTTGTTGTTGTTGTTGTTGTTTTTCAGATGTGGGCTAATTGATTCATGCTTCTATAATAATGAGAAGGGTCTAGGACCGTGGTCGGCAAACTGCGGCTCGCGAGCCACATGCGGCTCTTTGGCCCCTTCAGTGTGGCTCTTCCTAAGCTTTAGGAGTTCCCTAATTAAGTTAATAACAATGTACCTACCTATATAGTTTAAGTCTAAAAAATTTGGCTCTCAAAAGAAATTTCAATCGTACTGTTGATATTTGGCTCTGTTGACTAATGAGTTTGCCGACCACTGATGTAGACTCTAGGATAAAGGTAGAAGTTATTGATGCAGGAGAGAGTGGCAGGGACAATTAGGATCAAAATCTTTGAGAATTTGATGGGGTTAGAGTTTGGAAGTTGCAGGGGTAGCCTTTGCTTGGAGCAGGATGCATGATGCATTATGTCATAAGGGAAGGCAGAGAGGGCACAGCTGAATATAGTTTGGTAAATATTGATAGTAGGCATTCCTACTGGTTATATTTCCTCCATTAAATACAAGCATCAGTTGGCAGTTGGGGGTGGACAGTTAAAAAGAGAAACGGGGTGGCTAGGAGTTTGGTAGAGAAAATGTGAAATGCTTGTGTTAGAGAGTGGTAGGGTGAACACACTAGGGAAATGTAGCAGAAAAGATTAAGTTCTCTTTTTGTCTTTCAGTGCACAATTCTTTTTTTTCTCTAAAATTTCTTGAATTACAGATGACAATGTTTTTATTAGCTTTGGGTGTATAGCATAATGGTTAGACATTTATATAATTTAAGAAGCAATCCCCTCATCTGGCAGCATCCATAGTTATCAGACAACATTAAGCTGTCATTTGAGGTTTATGGTCATGAATTTAAAATGAGATCTTTACTCTGCTGATTTGTATACAATTCTTTCTATACAGATTCAGTGCTACTCTGTGTCACTCCACACTTGTTTCTGAATGTTGATCTCTTATCTCCTCACTCCAATTAGATTGTAAACTTGTAGGGCCAAGAATCAAAACCCTTCCTTTTCTCCCTAGATTTCCTTACTCAGAAAGCTTGTCTGTACCCGTGGTTTAGACTGCATGTCAGCCTCCACCTTTCTTCTGAGCTCCTAACCCATATTTATCACCAGTTGCTAAATCTGGATATTTTACAAGTGCATTAGGGCCAAAACAGAATTTCTATATCCTCTACCCTCCGTCCAGTGGTTCTTCATATAAATCTTCTCTCAACTTAAAGTCACCCTAGTAAAAACACCAGCGTCAACCATGACTTTCTCTTCCTCTTCTCCTTAATCTAATCCAGTCAGTTTTGCTTCTCCCCCCCCCCCCCCCCCAGATTTATCCCTTTCATTCTGTGTCTTCTGACATTGCCTTGGTTTAGCTCTTATTCTTCCCAAGTTAGAGCATGACCCTGAACAGCTTGCTGATCCCTGTGATGAGCCTGGTTGACCTCAGTAGTGAAGCTAGGTGCTTGGACAGAGAATTATTGAAAGTCTAATTCTTTAAGGCATGAATGAGACTTGTAGCTGAGATCTCAGTGGACAGCTGGGAGGCTAATATTTCCCTAGGCTGACAAGGCAGAGTCAATTGATTTGAACTTCATCAAACTCAGACCACTGTCTGGCTAGGTCCTAACAATGTTTCTTTGCACCATGGAATTAGTTAATGAGATGAAGGCCACTAAAATGCCCAGAGCAATTTTCTGTTACCTTAAATGTTTAAGATCCACATGAGAAGAAGGCCTTTACATTTTAAACATATTTGTCATTAATAACTCTGGGCATCATGTATGACACTTTTCAGTTAAATCTGAAGTGTAGTTTGATAAATATTTTTTAATATGGCTCTTTCTTAAAAACTGGGGGATACATTTGCTGGGCAAATATTTTATCTAAAATGTATGTTGCCCTCTGTCTTGATGTATTGGATGATTGGGCTTTATTAAAGACAAGCAGACTTTAAAATAGTCATTCAGCTATATTACTATGCTCTAGGCCTCTTACCTTTGTTTCTGACTATACTGGAAAGATTTATGGTCAGGAGAAAGGGTCCTTCAACAGAGCAAATAATCTCTAGAGGGTTAAAACATGTATGCATTTTGACCACCAGGGGGCGGCACAGAATGAAGGAAGGCCCTGGCCAGCGGCCAGCAGCCAGCAGCTGGAGATGGAAGGCCCCGATCGGCCCTGATACCAGGCCAGGCTTAGGAATCGTACTCATGCATGAATTTCGTGCACTGGGCCTCTAGAATCAATAATAATTTAGTCCTTACTAGATTCTACATATCATTCTCCATACTTTACTATTAGCTCACTTAACCCTCATAGCAGCACTGGACATAGATTTCTATTTGTTACCTTCATTTTACAGATGAGAAAAGTTGAGGAAAAGAGAGCTTTAGTTACCCCAAAGCAGAGATAAGTAGTAGAGCCAGGATTTGAACCTAGAAATCTGGCTCCATGGTCTGAGCTCCTGACCATGCTATCAGGATTTCCTTTCACCAATGATAGAAGTGAACTGAGGGGAAAAATCCCCGAGAAACAGAGAAAACTAGTTCTGTGAAGGACACTGATAGAAAATGATCAGAGAGGTAGGAGAAAAAACAGGGAGGCACCCTGATTCAAGGACAGAGAAAGTTTTAAGAAGGAAGGTGAGGTCAAGAGTGTTCATGCCACAGAAATGTCATGGAAGAAAATAACTAGAAAATGTCCACTGGGCTTGAGGACCTCTTCCACCTTAACAAGAGCAAAACTCATGGAAGAGGGAGAGGTAGGTGGAAGCCAGATTGTGGTGTTGGGGAAAAATCAAGTGGTAAGGAACTGGAGAGAGCAAGCTCTATTGTGGAAAATGACTTTTCCTTTAGGAAAGTTTAAAGTAGGAGCCAAATTTTCATCCATCATGGAGTTAGAGAAGAGATTCTTACCTTCAGTGGTAGGGTGTCTAATCAGCATCTCAAGCCATTGGCAAAGGACCTGTTTGTTTGTTTTTTTAATTTCTAATTTGTTGTTGATCAAGACTCCAATACTGGTATATGGGCCACACTTTGAAGGGTCCTTCCAGCTTGATGATGAGTTATGAATAACATAGAGTCTTTGATCTTCTTGACAAGCTGGTGTTTATCTTCTCTCATCCTTCCTTATAGCTTTTCATAGTATAACCGAGTTTTTAATCCCTTTTTAATATGGTTTAGAACCTTACTTTCAAAATTTATCTCTTTAGCTCTTAGATACTCTGCTTTTATATGAAAAGTGTTAATTTTCTAATATATTTTATCTTCTTATTGGGACCTTATTTTCTAATTTATATTTTACCTTTTTCTTGTGCTGTGTAGGGATTTGGGATTTATGGGGTGGGGGTAAGGTAGTGAAACATTTCACTTTAATAGAGAAGAATATTTATTTTTTAAAACTATTAAATTTATTGGGGTGACAGTGGTTAAGATTACATAGGTTTTAATTGTACAGTTTTATAATACATTATCTGTATACTGCATTGCATGATCAAGTCTCTTATTCTTCATCACTGATGTTGTCTAGAATTGCCTACTTGGGGTGATAACAAAAAGCAGACCATCTGTTGGTCAGTTTTATTACTGTTTTTTGCATTCTCTACAGACAACTCACCTTCTTATCATCTGTATCTGGGATGAAATGCTTCCAGTATCCCCTGGAAATGCCATTGGCCTTAATTTTATATTAAGAGTACAAATACTTCAAATTCCTGTATAGCTGCCAATTAAATTGTATTCAGATTATCATTATCTTCACATTTTATAGGCCAGCGACTACTTCTCAAAGGCTTTAAAGTTTGATCCAGAAAATGAATGTGCTACCATGAATCGAGCTATTGCAAATACAATATTAAAGAAGTATGAAGAAGCAAAAGAAGATTTTGCAAATGTAGTTGAAAGCTGTCCCTTTTGGGCTGCGGTGTTTTTTAACAGAGCACAGTTCTATTGTTGTTTAAAGCAATATGAATTAGCTGAGGAAGACCTCAGTAAAGGTATATTTTTTGTAATGTTTTGGGTAAGATTACAGTGGTTGATGTGTTTTTTAAATAATAAAAGAACAAACCTATCAGGTTTATTGGTCTAGAAAAACTTACATTAGAAATGAGTGTTTTTATATACCATGTCTTTAATGTAATCAATATGAGTTTCTTTATGTAGTAACTTGCAGTATTGGTCAGTATAGATGCAGAAAATTATTAGGGAAACTACACACAAGCATTGGCAGCCTTTCAAAGAAAGACATTGTACTGTTTCCCCAATTTAATTTTCTAAGAAAGATTCAATATTTTAAATTTAAATAGGTGCATATGAAGAAAATGTTTTCAAACAAGTAATACTAAAGTTGTTATATTATAAGATTTTTATTTTAAAAACTGAGACCTTTCGAGTGTTAGCATAAAACACATCTTGCATTTTTTTTCTTTGACAGCTCTGTCTTTGAACCCTAGTGATGCCCTGGTATATAATCTGAGAGCAGAAGTTCGTGGTAAAATGGGTGCGATTGAGGAAGCTATGGCTGACTATAACCAAGCACTTGATCTTCAAGAATATGCCAAGTGATATGATTATAGAGACTGGTTTCTGTAGCAGTTTACACAGCTGTTAAACCAGAAATTGAAATGTATTTGTTGTTTAAAACAAAGTTGCACTATCTTCACTATTGTATTCATTATGTTTCGTCTTCTCTATAACCCTTTTATGCATTTTAACAACACATGTATGCTCTATATTAATTTTAAAACATTTAGATCATTTTATGCATATTTGGAAAAACTCAATAATTGAATTTCTTCATTGGATGCAGAATTTAAATGGGAATGTTTCTTAAAGATTATTAACACTTCAAATATTTTCTTTAAAATAATTCCTTTTGAAATATTACTGCATGATTGTAGAAAAAGTGTCAACCTTTTTCTCAATATCTACTCACAATTAAATTCAATGGTATACAGATTAAAAAATCAATATAGAGCTGATGACTATAAAGAAATTGAAGTCATGTACATTTCCTCTCTCCTCCTTTAAGTAATGCCTATTCAGGCTGGTATCTCTCCTACCGCTCACATTCTTCCAACAGATAAACACATCCCCTTTCTGTAACGTTCCCTCCCTTCCAGAACAGCACCTGTAAGATTCTGAGCACATGGTTCCTTGGGAGTGTTCCCTCTACTTTAATGTAAATTTGTAAACATGCACTTGCAATTGGTGCTTCATACTAGGTGACCAGTAAAAATAAGTTAAAACAGCTAAAAATTCTTTATAGACTGTCTGTTGAGTGAACCAACAGAGAACCCCTTTCTTCATCTTACTGATAGGAACAAGGTCTTCTGACTTTGAGCTCATTCTGACTGGCTTCACTCAGTTTATTTTCCTTGTTCATTTCATTCTCCCAGTACCTCTCCAGCTCCCCGGAGACCTGTGTCCACTGAGATCAGGCATTCTGGGAAAGAATTCCTCTTCCACCGAGCTTCATTTGATGTTAGTTTGATGTGCCAGATTTTCACAGTGGAAAGTGGATTTTCAATGTGGTGATGCTTCACGTTCTTCAGAAAACTTTCTTGACATGCTATGTGGACCCACATCATCTTTAGAGGGGTACTTCAGACTGGTGAAGCACGCACACATTTAATAAGCTGCTCAGGTCCTCTTGCTCTCACTTACCTCCAGTCTCTTAGCCCCAGCCCCAGCCCCAGAGGAGATTCAGACCAACCTCCTGCAGCCACAGACAGCCCCTCCTCTCAGGCACAGCCACACCTGTCTCATCTATTGCCTTGGCATCGCTTCCTGCTGAGGCGTCTGCTGCGGGATTCTCCCAGTGTCTACCCACGTGCACTGTGGGTGTGTAGCAGACCAAAGTCCCTGTCATATGAGCCTTTGGTGATGGGAGAAAGGAGCTGGTAGATAGGTTCTTCTCCCTCCCATCTGTTGGTGGACTGTCCTGAGACACGTGGTTTATACAGCCTCCTGGAGGATCGTACTGGTGCTGAGAGAAGCAATCAGTTGGCATTTATGGCAGCCAGCTTCAAAACTTACCTTGCATTAGTGCTTCTTTCTTTCCTGCCTTGCTCCCCTTTGCCACCACTCCTGCTTTCCTGGGTCTGCACTTCGTGGCCTCTGGCTCTCTGGGGCGTTCCTATCACCCCACTGTGGCCCCCCGTATAACCTCCTCCATTCACACCCTTTGTGAGCTTTCCCCTTCCCTGCCTCACTCCCTGCGTCCTCACACCAAGGAAGGGGCAGTGAAGCTGGGTCCAGAGCAGCACAAAGGCCCATGGGCAGGGGCGTCGAACAGTAAGGTCCTCCGTGCAGACTGGTGTCAGGACAGCGACACAGAAGTGGGGAAGTAAAGAAGCAGTTTGGGGGAGGGCTGGAGCAGAGTTTTTGGAAGGAAATGAGTGGAAAGCATGTAATGTTGTCAGAGTCAGACATGCGGGATCAAGAAGTCACAACTCAAGGAGTTAAGACTTCACTGCCTGTGAGACAGAAGGTGAGGGTGGGCGGGGAGAGTCACCCCTTTAGTCCTTTCTCTCCCCCCACCCTCACATTGATGGACTGAGGCTATTTTAGCATCACAGATAAACATCGGGCCTAGGAGAACTGACCAGCACTCTCCAGAAAGAGGTTGGCTCTGTCCTGTCTGTGCTCCATTCAGGCTCAGTCTTCTCTGAAGGAGAAGGTGCCCGGCGGTGAAGGGAGAGGCTGCAGGTGGAGGCGGATGGAGCGGGCATGTGGACCAGAAGGTGACTTCCAGACATGGGAGCTGAATCAGGCCCTGAGGACCCCGAGGGAAGAAGACAGATGTCTGGATTTTGTCTTTTCCTAATTAGCTTTGTGAGTGTTGACCCCTTCAGCAGACAACTGAGCCTTTGTACTTCCCACCATGGTAGAACTAAGTTTAGTTTATTTACACACAGTTTTTACTAATGATCATCTCTGGGAGGTAAAATCAGAGGGAGAAAAGGATAAGGAGAATTTTACTTTTGTGTGTGTGTCAAGATGGAAGAAGGAATGGTAGGATTAGAGATAGTTTATACTTTCAATTTTATGCATTTCTGTAATTTACAGGTTTTTGTTAATTATATTAATTGTATTTTTGTAGTTGTATTAATTGTACTAGAGGCCCGGTGCACAAAAATTTGTGTACTGGCGGGGGTGTGGTGTCCCTCAGCCCCACTTGTGCCCTCTCACAGTCTGGAACCCCTTGGGAGATAACGACCTGCTGGCTTAGGCCCACTCCCGGGTGGCAGAGGGCAGGCCCAATCCCTAGGTGCAGCCCCTGGTCGGGCTCAGAGCAAGGCTGATTGGGGAGTTGGGGCGCCGCCCCCTGTCATGCACAGAGCAGGGCGGATCAGGAGGTTGCGATGCCATCCTCAGTCATGCTCAGGGTAGGGCCGATTGGGGGGTTGGGGTGCCGCCCCCTGTCACACTCAAGGCAGGGTCGATGGGGAGGTTGCGGCACCACCCCCTGTCATGCACAGAGCAGGGCGGATCAGGGGGTTGTGGCGCCACCCCTGTCACATACAGAGCCAGCCGATCATGGGGTTGGGGCACTGCCCCCTGTCACGCACAAAGCAAGGCCCATCAAGAGGGTTAGGGCCAAAACCGGTTTGGCTCAGTGGATAGAGCGTCAGCCTGTGGATTGAAAGGTCCCAGGTACGATTCCGGTCAAGGGCATGTACCTGGGTTGCAGGCACATCCCCAGTAGGAGATGTGCAGGAGGCAGCTGATCGATGTTTCTCTCTCATCGATGTTTCTAACTCTCTATCTCTCTCCCTTCCTCTCTGTAAAAAATCAATAAAAAATATATTTAAAAAAAAAAAAGAGGGTTAGGGCTCCATACCCTGTCACACACAGAGCAGGGCCGATCAGGGGGTTGGGGAGCTCCCCCTGTCACGCACAGAGCAGGGCGGATCAGAAGGTTGTGATGCCACCCTCAGTCACGCTCAGGGTAGGGCCGATTGAGGGGTTGGGGCGCCGCCCCCTGTCACCCACAGAGCAGGGCCGATCAGGGGGTTGGGGCACTTCCCCCTGTCACACTCAGGGTAGGGCTGATGGGGAGGTTGCGGCTCCACACACAAAGCAGGGCCCATGGGGGGGTTGGGGCGCCGCACCCTGTCACACACAGAGCAGAGCCGATCAGGGGGTTGGGGAGCTCCCCCCTATCAGGCACAGAGCAGGGCTGATCAGGGGGTTGAGGCGCCTTCCCCTGTCATGAACAGAGCAGGGCGGATAGGGAGGTTGTTGCCCTGCCCCCTGTCACACACAGAGCCGCAGGGCGATCAGGGGGTTTGGCGCTGCCCCTTGGTCATGCTGCTCAGGGGCAAGGAGGCCTCGTGCTCCGCTGATCCTGGTGCTGGGAGGCATATTACCCTTTTACTATATAGGATAGAGGCCTGGTGCATGGGTGGGGGCTGGCTGATTTGCCCTGAAGGGTGTCCCGGATCAGGGTGGGGGTCCCCACTGGGGTGCCTGGCCAGCCTGGATGAGGGGATGATGGCTGTTTGCAGCTGGTCACACCCCCTTCAGGGTGGGGGTCCCCACTGGGGTGCCTGGCCAGTCTGGGTGAGGGGCTGAGGGCCGTTTTCAGGCTGGCGGGTGACTGAAGCTCCCAACCTGTCCTTTTTTTCTTTTTTTTTTTTTTATTCTGGGATTTATCTACCTTCTATGGCTGTCACTGGAGCTGAAAGCCAGCTTTAGCTCTGAGGCTCAGCTCCAGCTCTGAGACCTCGGCTGCTGAAAGCAGGTTTCTGGGCTTTGTTTACCTTCTGTATTTGAAACTTGGTTGCGACTCCAGCTCTGAGATCCCGGCTGACTGAAAGCAGGTTTCTAGGTTTTTTTTAGCTTCTATAATTGCAACAATGTTTCTTAAACTGCAAGCTCAGAGCCCAGCAGCGGCAGGTGGGGAACGTTGGCTTCCTCCATCACTGAAGCAAGCAAGCCTCCTGTTCGCTTCAAGCTGCCTGGCTGCTGGCTGCCATCTTGGTTGGCAGTTAATTTGCATACGGATATGCTAATTAGCCAATGGGAAGGGTAGCGGAGATACGGTTAATTACCATGTTTCTCTATTATTAGATAGGATTTTTTTCTTTACTAGAATATAAGCTCTGTGTGAAGCTTGTCTTTTTTTGTTTAGTATTGTTTCTTTTTTATTTAAAGATATTTAAAAATACCTATAGGTATATTTAAATACCTATAATGACTGGAAAGTGACAGATGCTCAAGATACATGAATTTGCTAAATATAAAGCAAATTACAAATGCAATACTCAATGATTGTGTAGCTATTGTGATGAATTGTCTACTTTTCATATGTTCCTTCATATTTCTTTCGTGTCTTCTATATACAGAGAATGAAAGCTAAGAGTTGTCTCCCAAATGTCCTTGCAGCCAGAATTCACAATGTGATTTAGTTTCTGCTAATTTGACACAATGCTGAGACTAACTTGAGGTGGCATCATGCAAGGCCACCTTCTGCTGCTACTATAACAGCAGGCTCTGGATGGCTAGATTGTAGCTGTCAGATTTAGCAAATTAAAATACAGCACATCTAGTTGAATTTGAATTTCAGATAAAAGAAGAGTAATTCATGGCCCCAGTTAAACACATGATTCCCAGTTAAACTTGAATTTCAGATTAACAACAAATTTTTTTTTTAGTATAAGTATGTCATATTGCATGGGATACATTTACACTAAAAATTACTTGTTGATCTGAAATCCAAATTTAAGTTGGCGTCCTGTGCATTATGTAGCAGCCCTACTCTGGAGCCCAGTGATGGCCTGGCTTCCTGCCCCCGGATGGCATGCACATCTTCCCAGATCCAACAGCTGCTGGGCCCATTTCCTGATCTCCAGCTGCTACTTCTTGGAGATCAGCCTCTCTCCCAGTTTGGCTTGTTCTGTATTGTTCTTCTGATGGCCCAGCCTAGACATGCTTGCTTCTCTAGACCTTCCAATGATGAGATGTATACAATGTTTATATTTATTCTTTGTATAAAAAATCTTTCTGCTTAAAATAATAAGAATGGTTTCTGTTATCTATAATTGAATTGAGGGAGGAAGGGAGAGAGAGAGAGAGAGAGAGAGAGAGAGAGAGAGAGAGAGATTGAAGTCAGAAAGATACATCAATTGGTTGCCTCCTGAATGCACCCAACCAGGGCCAGGGATAGAACCTGCAACCCAGGTACATGACCGGGAATGGAACCCTCAACTCTTCAGTATGCAGGCTGATGCTTTAACCACTGAGAAATACTGGCCAGGGCTCCTCATTTATCTTTGCTGGCTAATTCTCAGGAATAGATTTCTTCCCCAACCCAGGGTGGTAGCTTAGATCTTTTGGCTCTAAACTTCCAAAGCATTACTACTTATTCTTTTGGAATACCTTCGATATCTGTATATCCTTGGCTGTCCTCCCCACTAGACCTAGAAACTCTGAGGGCAAGGATTAGGTCTATCTTGCTCACCACTGTATCACCAATACTTACCATATCCATGGCACATAGCAGGTGCTTCATAAATACTTGATAAAGTTACTTACATAAAATGCAGGTCTGGATATTTATATGACCCAACACACTACATATATATGTTTTACTATCCATTTCTACAATGAAGTGAGCATCCTGTGAGATCCCAGGCAGACCCAGAATCTTCAAAGGTTAAAGCATGCATCCTAAATGTTGCTCTTATTTAACATTTCCTGTGAGTAGAGAGTTCCTTAACATCTACACAGCTTTCACAATACCTCTCTCTCTCTCTCTCTCTCTCTCTCTCTCTCTCTCTCTCTCTCTCTCTCATACACACACCTTAAGCCTGCAAGATAAGATGAATAAGCTTAGAAAATGAAATTAGGAAAAAACATGTAATGATTGAGATCAATCTGCTGTAAAAACATGTTGCTGAAAATCAGCTCTGTCAAGGTGATGAAGATGAAATGTCTGAAATCATGATGTATCAACATCTCAAGCCAATCACTGTAATTTTTATAATTGGATGATGCTATGACATAATCTAGTTGTAACCCAATCAAGTATAATGAATAAGAAACTATAACAACATTTTAATTTACAACCTTAGTTTGATTTTTTTACTTTTGACACTTCTGCATTGTCTGATTTAGAATTGGGGAGGGGAAGAGGGAATGGTCAGTACAAGCATTTATATGCATGTTCCAGGCTCTGCCTGCTGAGCTGGTGCTCTAGAGAGTAGACAGGAGCATTCTGATCTGTTGACCTCTTGTTAGTTGGTAAGTTCCCATAAAGTAAATGGAGCATGCCATTGTCAGCCTTAAGGCACTAAGTCATTAGGCAATTCAACCACTTTTCCCTGTCCTGATTCTATTCTAGCCAAGGAGTCTAATAAAAATTTAGTTTTCTATGTGGATATGTAGAATAATATTTATAGTATAATTCCATTTTATTGTAAAATTACACATATAAAATATACCCATTATATTTTCATTAAAAGTCTTAACTAATTTTTATACACCAGTCTTTGTACCTATGGAGACTACATTGCTGGTGTAGGGGTTTTGGTAGAGAGTGTGGGAGGTTTAAGAGAACCTTAGTTTGATTTTTTTACTTTTGACACTTCTGCATTGTCTGATTTATTTGTTTCTTAATCTCAAGTGTGTCTTGGTTTCTAAACAGGAAAAAATATAAAAATATCTCCCTTGGCCCCTAAGATAAACAGTTTATTTGAGGCAACGTGTAAGATGATAAAAGATGAACATCGCCTTTTCCCCTGGGTGCCTCCAGGGAGCTCAGCCCGAGCTGGAGAACAGTGCCCCCTTAGAGGTCCAACAGGTTCTGGCAGGTCTTACCCACAGAGCATCTCAGGTCCAAGCACCGAGACCATCTCTTCAGAAAACGTAGCCTTAAAAATCTTTAAGAAATACATACTAATCATAGTAAAATTTCCAAGGAAAATACCAATTTGCTGCTTAAACTTCAATCAGTTGAGTTCTTTTGTCTTTCCAGCATTGCATTGTAATTTATTTGCCAAAGGAGAAGTTCTTAGTTTGCATGTGCTCATGTAGTGACTTTGCTTTACTTTAGAGCTCTACTTCTCTGAAACAAAGATCTCCAGGGCTTCTGATGGAAAGAAAAAATCACTGAGAACTGTCTGTTAACATATCTACAACTTCATGACATAAAGTTTAATAGAAAAAGGAATCTTAAGAGACCAATGGTTTATGCTGATGATACGTATAATTTTATAACCGTGACTTTAAAGGAAAATATCATTAAGCCAAAAAAGCATAATTTACAGTCCAAATGTAAAAATGCTCCTTAACTTTACTTCAATTGGTTAATAGGTTAGACCAGTGGTTGGCAAACTCATTAGTCAACAGAGCCAAATATCAACAGTGCAACCATTGAAATTTCTTTTGAGAGCCACATTTTTTAAACTTAAACTATATAGGTAGGTACATTGTTATTAACTTAATTAGGGTACTCCTAAGTCTTGGGAAGAGCCACACTCAAGGAGCCAAAAAGCCGCATGTGGCTCGCGAGCCGCAGTTTGCCGACCACAGGGTTAGTCAATTCCATATATATTATATATAATCAAAAGGTAATATGCACCCTAACCAGTTTGGCTCAGTGGATAGAGCATCAGCCTGGGGACTGAAAGGTCCCAGGTTTGATTCAGGTCAAGGGCATGTACCTTGGTTTCGGGCACATCCCCAGTAGGGGATGTGCAGGAGGCAGCTAGTCGATGTTTCTCTCTCATCGATGTTTCTAACTCTCTATCCCTCTCCCTTCCTCTCTGTAAAAAATCAATAAAGTATATATATTTTTAAAAAGGGTAATATGCAAATTGACCCTAGCAGTGGAACTACCAGAACGACCGCTCGAGCAGTCACTATGAGGAGCACTGACCACCTTTGGTCTCTTTCCCCGGCCGGCAAGCTTCGATCACCAATGGCGATTAGGGAACCAGGGGTGGGTGGCAGGAGATGTGGGTGGTGCTAGGCCAAGGTCCCCACCCTACCAGTCGCCCCACACACAGAGGGCAACCCATGGTGAGGGCGGGGCCGGTGAGCAGGTGGGAACTGCTGACCTCTCTGTTCTGCGCACCCCCCCCCCCCCACTGGCAGGCTCCAATCATTTGATGGCAAATGGGGAACTGGGGGTGGGTGGCAGCAGGGGGTGGGGCCGGCTGTGGGCAGCCAAGGAAGATGGCCCTGATTGCAGGTCAGGCCTAGGGACTGTACTCGCGCATGAATTTCATGTGCCGGGCCTCTAGTATAAATATAAAACTATTGGACAGTTTAAAGTACAATTTCTACTTAATGTGTTTCTAAGACATAAGGAATAGATTCCTAATGGCATTGTGTGAAGTATTTCTTTTTTTCTAGAACCTTCCCCAGAGAAGAGCTATGTAAGTCTATAATTCAACTTAGCTTGACTTATAGTTAGAGAAAGAAAAATAATTGAGAATTTAATGTTTTATGGCATTATGACTATTACACAGTAGAAAGTTTATTTTAAAAGCCTGTTATAAATCAAAGGATTCTGAATTTATTAGACTAAATATAATAAATGTTTATTTATTATAAGGTATGAACAAATCTAAATTTCCCCTTTAAATTTGGAGACCAAGATAAGAATTTTAGTGTCTAAATTAAGGTGTTTTATTACACATAAACTAGAGATGAGATCTTTCTTAAAAATGATAGAGCAATGATTTTAAGAAAGTCTTGGAGCCCTATTCTGAAAATTTACAACTTCTACAGTACAACCCTGCGCTTTTGAAATGTGGGAGATACCTCACCACAATTTTCCTGGGGGTATTTGATGCTGAATAATGTATGTATGAGCCGTGTGATGGCTCCTCAGCTCATTCTCATCTCCACGGAACGCTGGCTTCCCTAGTGTTCATCTCCCGCTTTCTATTTCTGTCCTGTGCGCTTGATGGGGAGTAGAAAGGTGGGGGGAGAATATCTGAGAACTGCAAATCCTTGGCAATGCCGGAGGTAGTTTACCTCCCTAGACTTTGCTTTGTGGCTTGGTTGTGAAAATGGGATTTCTGCATAGGGCTTCGCAGTGGTTCTCAACCTTCCGGCCCTTTAAATACAGTTCCTCATGTTGTGACCCAACCATAAAATTATTTTCGTTGCTACTTCATAACTGTAATGTTGCTACTGTTATGAATCGTAATGTAAATATCTGATATGCAGGATGGTCTTAGGCGACACCTGTGAGAGGGTCGTTCGACCGTCAAAGGAATCTCGACCCGCAGGTTGAGAACCACTGTGTCCTTACTTCTAGGGGAATAAGTGGGCAGCCAAGGAATGTCAGTTTTACTTGAGGGTTTTCAGAGGAAGAGAAGAGGGAGAAATTGAAGTCATTTAACTAGAAAGCAATTGAAAACATTTTTAAATAGAAAGATAGAGCTATGTCATGGGATATAACTATAAAAGTTCACATGACTCTGAAAGGTAAAAGACAAGATTTTGGTGACATTTCTCCCTTTGGGCTGCTGCTTTGGGACGTGCCACAGATCATAGGTATCAGTACTCGCTTCCCTCTGTGGCTGGGGATCATGAGACGGCAGCAGCCTCCACCCACAGTGACACAGCAACTCTGTTCCTGAGGCCCCCCTCACAGCAGGGGACTCCATTTTACAGATTGGAAAACTTGGCTCCAGAGAGATAAGGTAGTCCATCAAGGTCCTACATTTAAGGCAGGAGTCACAGTACAAAACCCCAGGCAACCTGAGAAATTTGAAAAATGCTGTTTTGGATAATCCATGAACACAGGCAATAATTCGGTGAAGGCTTAGAGAGGGGGGTGGGAGACAGGTGGAGGGGGTTAATGGGCGGGAGGGGACACCTGTAGTACTTTCAACAATAAAGATATATTTAAAAAAAGAAAGATGCTATTTTAGAAATACTTTGGATTGGGAATACCAATAAAGCAGAAAAAAAAAAAAAAGCTAAAGTTCCTCTTTGAGGTTCTTTAGGATTCTGCTCTAATGAATTCTTGACCAGGTGAAGAGTGGTTCACGTCTCAAAGCGCCTTCAATGGTACAGGTGTTTTCTATAACATTTCAGGTGCCATCTCCACACCTACTTAGATCTGTTCTATGTTATGTAAAATATGTGGAAATATAAAAACACTTAAGGGCTTACTAAGTGTCAAGACCTTTTCTAAATGAAGTTATGATCAACATGCCCATTTCATAGATGAGAAAGCTGAGGTGGAGAGAGATTAGGTAATTTGCTTAAAGTCACACATTGATTACGGGGTCCAGCAGTCTGACTCCAGGGCCTGTGCTCTTTACCCGGATCCTAAACTGCAGAGGGAGGACGGCCACCAAGGCCCGGACTGTAGAAGGAGCCGCCTGGCAGCAGCTTGCGTTGTTTTGGGAGGTCTGTGCCCCGGAAACTCTCGCTTGGTGCCCAGCAATTTCCCGCCTCCTCGGGGTCTCCAGCAGCTCCATGTTTTATCTTCTGTTTGGCATAACCTGGACCCAACGTGCTTTAAAATGAGGAGGATTAGAGAGGATAAAACCCAACTTAAAACCTGGTAATTAACTGTGCTGCAGGGTTGTAGCTTCGACTGAATAAGAACTTTATTTTCTAGGTACCAAGTCTCTCTGAGGCTTATCCCTAAAAATGTGTAGGAAAAAGGACCCTCTGAGAGGAAATGATTGATGGTGACCTAGCTCTCTCCACAGGACAAGCTGTAGGAGGAATTTCTGCCATAAAGCTCCCCGTGACCCACAAGCAATAAACGACGATCCCTTAAAGACGGCCATGGCTTAGCAAATTCTTTGGCATCGGGCAGGGAAGCACTCAGCCATTTCTCTACGCTTGTAATGTCAAGAGGAGCCGTACTCAGAGACCTCTGCTCCGAAAGAGGAATTGCTCCTGGCGATGAAAAGTCCTCCTGGAACTGTCATTAAAACTTAGGAAATGTGTGAGTTCCTTAGGTATCAGCTTCCTGGATCTGATTTTTTTCCCAGGGCATTCAGAATCAAACCCTTTCCTTCCTGACTGGTTTCATATGGATAAACATCCAGCTGTTTTACTTTCTTTTCCTCCCTCTCCGATCTGTTATTGTTGACTCTGTTCACATCCTTTCCTCTTTCTTTCATCCCTCCTCTGAGACAATACTCTAACTCAGTGTCTCTCAGAATGGGGCCGTGGCCCACCCGTGTCAGACAGGCTGGATGCTTATCACAAATGCACATTTCAGTCCTTCCCTCAACTGTATTAAACCAGATCCCCTGGGGTGGCTGGGGTGGCTGGGGGGTGGGGGTGCTGGTGGGCAGGAGGCCAGGACTGTTCATTTCTCTAAGCGCCCGCCCGGGGAGATGCCGCTCCGTACTGAGGCAGCCAGGAGCTAGGCCAGTGGTTTTCCAACTTGAGCGTGGAAAGCTTGTTTCAGCGGAACTCTAGGTCCCAGCCCGGGGGTTCTGATTCAGTGGGTCCCGGGTCGGGGCCAAGAACCTGCCTTGCTATGGAGTCCCCGGGGGGTACTGACGCGGCTGGTTCGCTTGGAGAACTCCAGAGCTTTTTGAGAATCTCTAATCTTTGAAGCCCTGAAAAACCCTTTAAGTAAACATGACCTAAAAGGTTAAATGTTAAGCATTTTGGTTGTAGAAATAAAAACGTTAACAAAAGCACCCACATTTCAATCTATGGGACTGTGTGGACCATTTCTCACTCTGCATCTATCCGTCTTCAGCCCGCCCTCCTCTCCAGGCGGCCCTCCTCTCCAGGCGCCCCGAGTCACAGCTGTGCTCCCCCTCAGCTCCCTGCACCCAACCCCCAACCCGCTTTGCACCGGTGCAAGGGCAGGATTCCTTTTCACATCCGTACAGTTAGTTGTGTCGGGGAGGATATTTCATCTTTTCTGCCACACTGCAAACTCCTTAAATACAAAGTGTGTGCCTTTTCAAATTCTGTCTTGTCTGACAATGGCACTTGGTTGATGCTCAACAGATGTTTGATTAATGAATGAATATTCCAGTGGAAAAAGGATAAATTTAATTCCTTTAAATTAGAGCTAGACTGTTAATGCTTTATATTTTCCATTTGCAATTTCTTTCTTTAGGGCAATGAAGGCCATTCGTTCAGCTGAGACAGTAGGGAGTGTCTGGCATGAACCTATTTACAGTAAAACTTATGGAAATCCTAGGAACCCCACAGGAAGGTGCGGAGACTTTTCACTGGTTTCCTAGAAATATTTCTCTTCTCTGGGTGCACAGGGGTGATTCCTGGACCGGCAGCACTGGCCTCACCTGGGAGCGATTAGAAACAGCATCTGGGCCTCACCCCAGGGTCAGAATCAGAATCTGCAGGTGCGTAGTCTGAGCATTCGCAGTGGAGAAGCACTGCGCCACTCAGAAGTTGCCTTTATACTGAAAAGAGTACTTAAACATAGTGGCACAGTGACAAGTCAGTGCTAGAATCTTTGTTACTGGTGATTATAAGTTTGTTAACATTTTTTTTTTTAACACAAGATATCTTCTGCCAGGGGTTTGTAACCATCATCAAAGGTTCTTATTAAATGGACACCATAATGTGCTAGACACTATTAAAGAAACATAATGAATCTGAGTTTTACCACAAAGCCTGACATCATTGATGTGGGTAAGCACATATTAAGACATAATTAAACATAGGAAGCATACAGATGCAACATCAATACAACACGAGTGGATTTGTTTTTGAAAAGTTTTTAATGCTCATCTCCTATGATCCACATTTCTTTGATAGGAAAGCTTTCAAAACAAGATATGTTTAGATATTTTGCTACAGAAATTATTATTCAACAGTAACCTGGACAGGTTATATAAAGATTGATATTTCTGAGTACTTTTCCAATCTATCTCGATTTGTAATGGAGAAGAATAAATATCCTTTGATATGGAAAATTAGTCAAACTATGTGGTGCCCAAGTAAAGGCATCTTTTCTTTGATTTTCATTTATAATATAACTCATATATAAATGGGTCAGGCATCAAAGGCATAATTAACAGTTTTTAAATAGATTGTCAAAAATAAGAAGTGTTTATGTGCTTTGTATTACAATGTTTACTCATAATTTAGGGTTCAAAGTATATCATTATTATCCAAATATAAAAACATCATTCATTTAAGCTTATTTGAGATGATCATACTTAGAATATTGATCTTTCCTACTCCAGAGTAAAGGGATTATGTAATATTTAATGTGTGAGGCTTACGTGGGATCTGAACTTTCTTGGTTATTAAGATCTCTTCCCTTTTATGACAATTGTGATTCTCAAAAGATGCCCATTAGAAAGGTCAGACTGGCTGCTTTGAGAGTGTGTTGAGTAGGGGATGAGCGTTTCAGCAAGGCTGAAGGAGCTGGGGAGCTCTGTATGTCTTGTTCATCACTGTTTTCGTTTTCATTTCTCTGGGGGGTTTTATGTGACACAACTTAACAAAAGAAGAACAGTGTCATTAAAAAGCTATTTGGGATATGGATGGTACTGGTTGTAAACATTAGAACAGAGGAATATAGCAGTTCATTATATCTTTTTGCATTATAGTATTTAATTATTTCTTTACTGTTGAAGACTTTACTTTGAAATGGTCTACTTATTAGTTATATGACTGCTATGAAACTTGTAGAACATAATAATATATTATTCATGGTAAATTTGTTTCTCTGATGTTGTCTTTATTTGAGACTTGGTATTGAAAACAATGTATGTTACCATTTCAAAATACAATAAGATGAATATGTTCATTATGAGCAGAAATAAAACAATACCCACCTCTTCTTAATGAAAGTATTCAAACCTCTTCAAATTTGATATGCATTTTTTCTAAGGTACATGAACACTAGTGTTGTAAACAGTCAGTTCTCTTATCAGCTCTTTCCCCCCAAAAGGAAAATTTCACTTTCATTCTCTTCCTGCCCTCAACATAAAAGCCAGGCTGTCTTCAATCAATAATGGATTGCACAGCACATAGTAGGCATCTGATGAGTGTTTGTTGAAGTCAATTAACTTACTATTTGGGGGGAAATTTGACCTTTCAGAGAGGAAGCAGAATTTAAAATGTGAACATGGATTTCAGTAATTCACAACACAGTTGGTGTTAACTGCTGGGATATAGAAGGTAGTCATGTATGTTTGGTATTGGTAATAATCAACTGACGTGCATTTCTGTCTTATATTAATGTGCTTTAATATTAAGAATTATAAACCTCCACATAAATGCATATAATTTCCTTAATCTAACTCTATGTTTTTTTGAATCAAAGCAAATTTAAAGTAAAATAAGGTTGTTCCCAGAGATGAAATAGCTCAAAAGACTAGGGCGCTTTTTTTTTTTTTCTAAAGTACATATCTGGACTCAGGTTTAGAATTGCATGTCTGGAAAAACTATTCATAATCTGCTTTTCTCCCCTTTCTTTTATTTTTGCGTGTATTTATTTTGGCCAGCTGGCGAGACAGATCTTTTTCAGGGCTCAGCCTTCCAGTCTGAGTGGTTCTCTCCCAAACCAATCTGTAGATCAAATTCCTGTCTTACTCGCTCCGGTGTCTGAGCAGTGTTGGTGTCACGGGGGCACGGTGACCCAGTTGTCTGTCCCAAATGCCTGGTGGCTTGCCAAGAAAAGAGCTTAGTCAGGTAGCCACACACTACCACACCTCGGGAGGGGAAGGAGGCTGCAGTACAAGCCTTAGGCAACCGGTCTCACCTTTGCATCTCCCATGGTAGCTGTTTAACATGAAGGTAGACACAGAGGTTTCCTGATAAAATAAATGGCCCCTCCTTTCCTTCCTAGCTTGGTTGTCACCTCATCAATAGTCAGTCATAGGAGTCAGGGGCTGGAAAGTAATCCTTGTCCTGGAACTATTCCATGGCTTTGATTCTGGAGGAAAACTATAAAATTTGGTGGAATTTGTTCTAATGGGGTTTCAAGATTTTTTACTAAAGTTGGGCCCTGTGTGTCACAGCCTTAGAGATTCTCTTTTTTTCTCAGAGATGCTGAAATCCCAGACCCAAGCATTCCTAGAGAGCCAGTGGGATTCGTTGACTGGGAGCCAATGTCCCCTGGAGTTGGAAAGGCTGAAAGAGGGGCTTTTCATTTCTCTGTCAGCTGCCACATTGGCACACAAACTGCAGGAGATTTAAGGGGTTCTATGCCCCAACTGCGGTGGTCCCAAATGTGGAGGTCTCAGCTGATGTGGTCACAAAACAGACATTCTTCTATTGAACCCCGTGAGCACCTCACTCTCCTTCCTTCCCCTGTGGCCATCTACAGACTAAAGGACCACTTTTTAACCTTCCCTACTTGAGACAGATGAGGCGTTGTGGTTAGCAGGAGAGCCTGGGTGTCAGAACTAGGTTTGCTTGTCCCATCTCTACCAGTGTGTCAGCTCAACTGCCCCGAACCTGTTTTCTTATCTGCAGGATAGATCTTCAAGTCCCATCTAGCCGTAAGATCTATGGATTTGATGGGAATAGTATTACCTGCTCAGCCTACCGACTGGGCTGCTGTGGGAATTAAAGGAGATCATATTTATGAAACTACTTTGTAAATCCTCTACAAAAGATTAAGGAATGTAATGCTATTAATTCCCTCTGAAGAACCAAAATAGCTTGCAATTTACTTTTAATCTTCATGACTGTGTGTATACCTTTTGTATTTGGGTCTTTAATGATGTACACTGTAATGCAAGACAAATGAGCAGACTAATCTCTCTCACAGTAGATGTTACTCCAAGTGTCATTCTAAAGCAATGGGCTGGAGAGAAGAATTATTATTATTATTTTTTGAACAGAGGTAAGATTAATCCCAGGTACACAAGGTTCTGGACTTTTCCCCTAATCCTTTCAAAGTTCTGAGAAGCAGGTGAGTTTACCGTGTCACACCAGAGATTGCTTAAACAGAGCTGGGAATGCAACATACCTTTGCAGGAGAAAGTGCTGTAGTCCAGAACTACCCACAGTTGGGGGCTGGGGAGTGCTGATTGCAGGAGGGATGCACTCAGAGCCTGAAGGAAGTAATGGCATCCTTCATACCTGGCAGTAAATTAGGTCCTCTATCCAGTTGTGGTACTAAAAAAATATTTTCCATATTCCAACTCACAGAGTGACACAAAAACTAATGTACCCCAAATGGCTTTTATATCTCTATCCTATCCTATCTATCTATCATCTATCTATCTATCTATCTATCTATCTATCTATCTATCTATCATCTATCTATCTATCATCTATCTATCTATCTATCTATCTATCTATCTATCTATCTATCTATCATCTATCTATCTATCTATCATCTATCTACCTATCATCTATCTATATTCCATTTATGTATCATTTATCTAGATATTTATCAAACATCTACTTATCTATAATTGCATTCAGCTAAGAATAGTATAGAGAAAAAAGAGTACTTTTTAAAGGTGCTGAATTGTTCTCTAATTCTGCATGCACATTAATCCTCTTTCCAGCTAGACTATATGCTGCTTAAGGATGGGCACCATGCCTTTGGCTCTATTCTTATTCTCTCCCATACCTAGCAGCATGAGACCCATCCCTTGGCCCAGAATAGGGGCTTGATAATGCCTACTGATAAAGGGAGGATGGTCAGAGAGGAAGGGAGTAACATTGAGGAAGGAGCCCCCATTCCTACTCCTGCTACTTCTTGTGTTTTGAGAATATGGTTAAAGCTAAGGGTTAAACACTGTCCTTACAACCGCTAGGAAAACTTGGGAAGGTATTGCAAGGTATGCAAAGTGCCCTGGGGACAGGGGTCCTGAGGGAATTGCCCACCCTTTGTCCACTCCTCCAAGTGATGAATTCTGGATCACCTGAAGTTTACTAGCCTTTTGGGAGAAGACACCATTGAAAGCGACTTTAAAAAAGAAAAAGAAAAAAAGAAAAACAGGGCTTCTGGAGAGTGGGGCACATCACATGAAGGGGACCAGCAGTATTTATAATGGTATTGAAATTTAATTTCAGTGCTGACCTTTCATTTGACATTTTAGATAATGCTATGGATGTGCTCAGCTATTTGTTCTTAGTTATTTTGCATCTTTTGGGGGGACACTAATCTACTTAAATTTAAAGTCAATAAAAGAATAAAATAAATTGTTGGTTTTAAAAAATCAACTTTAAAAAAATATTCACAATAGCAGCAAAATATGCAAAGCATATGCATTAACTGAAGCAATGTTCAAGACTAAAAAAGTGCAAAACTTTACAGAGGCGAAAGAAAAATTGAAAAGAAAAATCATCTTCTGAGATGGGAAGACTTCATATTAATATTATATATATATAGGTGCTATTTTTTCAAATAAATATATAAAGTTACAAATTCTATTAGAACTTGATAACAGTTTTAAAGTTGATCTAGAAAAATAAATTGATCAGATTGGAGAAAGTTTAAAAACTTGAAAACACTAAAATCTGGTGAGGCTGTGTAGGAATGAGAACTCTTTTTTTTTAATAATATATTTTTATTGATTTCAGAGAGGAAGGGAGAAGGAGAGATAGAAATATTAATGATGAGAGAGAATCATTAATAGGCTGCCTCCTGCACGCACCCTACTGGGGATCGAGCCTGCAACCCAGGCATGTACCGTTGACTGGAATTGAACCTGGGAACCTTCAGTTCTCAGGCGAATGCTTTATCCACTGAGCCAAACCAGCTAGGGCTACAATGGAAATTCTTATACACTTAGTTTAGCAAAGTAAATGGCAACCAATCTGGAGAACAATGGCACAATCTTATCTAATAATAGACAAACATGGTAATTGACCATACCTCCGCTATGCTTCCCATTGGCTAATCAGCAGAATATGCAAATTAACTGCCAACAAAGATGGCGGCCAGCAGCCACGCAGCTGAGCGAACGAGGCTTGCTTGCTCCAGTGATGGAGGAAGCCAAGGTTCCCTGCCTGCCGCGGCCCAGCTCTGAGCTCCGGAAGCAACAATGTTTCAATTATAGAAGCTAAACAAACCCCAGATACCTGCTTTCAGCCAGCCGGGGCCTCAGAGCTTAGAGCGCCAGTGATGGCAACAGAGTTTCAATTATAGAAGCTAAACAAACCCAGATACCTGCTTTCAGCCAGCCACGGCCTCAGAACTGGAGCCGGCTCTCAGCTCCAGTGACAGCTATAGAAGGTAAATAAATCCCAGAATAAAAAAAAAAGAAAAAAAAGAGGCTGGGAGCTTCAATCGCCCGCCAGCCTGAAAACAGCCATCAGCCCCTCATCCAGGCTGGCCAGGCACCCCAGTGGGGACCCCCACCCAGAAGGGGGTGTGACCAGCTGCAAACAGCCATCAGCCCCTCACCCAGGCTGGCCAGGCACCCAAGTGGGACCCACACCCTGATCCGGATCACCCTTCAGGGCAAACCAGCCGGCTCCCACCCATGCACCAGGCCTCTATCCTATATAGTAAAAGGGTAATATGCAAACTGACCCTAACAGCAGAAAGACTGGGAATGACTGGTCACTATGACACACACTGACCACCAGGGGGCAGACGCTCAATGCAGGAGCTGCCCTCTGGTGGTCAATGCGCTCCCACATGGGGGAGCTCAGCTCAGCCACAAGCCAGGCTGATGGCTGCCAGTATAGCGGTGGTGGTGGGAGCCTCTCCTGCCTCCTCAGCAGCGCTAAGGATGTCTGACTGCAGCTTAGGTCTGCTCTCCACTGGCAAATGGACATCCCCCGAGGGCTGCCGGACTGCCAGAGGGATGTCTGATTGCCATCTTAGGCCCAATATCCTGGGGAGCAGGCCTAAGCCAGCAAGTGGTCACCCCCGAGGGATCCCAGACTGCGAGAGGGCATAGGCCAGGCTGAGGGACCCCTTACCCCCGAATGCACAAATTTTTATGCACCGGGCCTCTAGTACTATATAATAAAAGAGAAACATGCAAATTAACTGTCCCTCTGCTACGCCCAAGCCACGCCCACAATCCACGCCCACCAGCCAATCAGGAACGAGTATGCAAATTAACCCAACTAAGATGGCAGAAGCCACGGAGCTGGAACGAACAGGAGGCTTGGGTCCCCCCCCACGCCCCCAGCGATGGAGGAAGCCAAGCTTCCTGCCTGCCCTGGCCGGCCCTTGGCTCTGCTCAAGGCTACAAAGTTTCAATTATAGAAGATAAATAAATCCCAGAAAAAAAAGAAAAAAAGGAGAGGCTGGGAGCTTGGGTCACCGGGGGTGTGGCAAGCCAGAAAACGGCCATCAGCCCCTCACCCAGGCTGGCCAGGCACTCCAGCAGGACTCCCCCACCCTGAAGAGGCTGTGGGCAGCCTGGAAACAACCCTCAGTCCCTCACCCAGGCTGGCCACACCCCCATGGGGTGAGGTTACCTGCTGGGGGGCTTGACCAGCCTGCAAACAGCCATCAGCCCCTCACCCAGGCTGGCCAGGCACCCCAGTGGGACCCCCACCCTGATCCAGGACACCCTTCAGGGCAAACCAGCCAGCCCCCACCTACACACCAAGCCTCCATCCTATATAATAAAAGGGTAATATGCAAATTGACCCTAACAGCAGAACAATGCTCAATGCAGGAGCTGCCCCCTGGTGGTCAGTGTGCTCCCACAGGGGTAGCTCTGCTCAGCCACAAGCCAGGCTGAAGGCTGCCAGCACAGCGGTGGTGGCGGGAGCCTCTCCTACCTCCTCAGCAGCACTAAGGATGTCCAACTGCAGCTTAGGCCTGCTTCCCGCTGGCAAGTGGACATCCCCTGAGGGCTCCTGGCTGCCAGAAGGATGTATGACTGCCAACTTAGGCCCAATCCCCCAGGGAACGGGCCTAAGCCAGCAGGTGGACATCCCCGAGGGGTCCCAGACTGCGAGAGGGCACAGGCCGGGCTGAGGGATGCCCCCCGAGTGCACAGATTATTGTGCACCTGGCCTCTAGTACCTAGTATAAAACTGAAGATGTGTACCTCCCACACTCAGCAATGCTACTCAGAAGTGTATATCCTTGAGAAGTCCCTACATTGATGGATGCAGATAAGGATAAGAAAGTTCACAGAAAACCGACATAAAACTTCATTCACAAGGCAATGGGTAAATAATTTAAACGATACATTTCATTCATATAATGGATTAGGAGGCAATGAAAATGAAAGACTAGAGCTACATATATCAATTGCATAAACTTCACAAACATGACATTGAACATCTTTAATGTTAAATAAGCCTATAAGTTGACATACACAGTAAGGATATAAAATAAACTAGAAAACGCCTTACTATGTGTGGTGAGTACATGGGTGTTCATTTTATTATACTATGTGCCTTTTAAATGGTTGAAAATTTTCACAACATATTGAGTAAATTAAGATTATGTGCCTGGTAGCTGTGGGATATAAAAGAAAGCCCCCAATCCATTTGAGGTCAGGAGAGATTGTGAGGCATCCAGAACAGCTTCCCAGAGAATGTGCCCCTTGTTCGTAAGCATGGGTGAGAGTCATTTTACATATAATAATTATTGTATTCATTGTGTTCTGCTCTGCCCCTCCCTCCAGTGGACAGACCTCCCTAATTATGATTGACATAGGCTATTGTTTACATGAGTTCACACCCTGAGATATAGAAAACTGATGATCTTTTTGCTTGTGTATGCTACTAAATATTTCTGTAACAGGAGTTACTGTAGTTTGATCATGAACCTGGCCCTGTATGCATGAGTTTTCTTGGCCATTCAACAAATATTGATCTCCCGGAAGTAACCATCTTATCAAGTCATTCTAAATCTTTAATCACTTCCAATACTTTATAACCTGAAAACCTGACTCCTCGAACTGGCACACTGGGCCCTCCATTTCCTGACTATCTCACTTTTCCGACTACGTTTCCCACTGTTTCCTTTTCTGTACACCATTGCCGAGTCAGATGAAACCCTCAGCTCTTATTTTTAAGCACGTCTAGTCTCTCCCTGCTTCTTGAGAATATCTTCTTTACTTCCTTGCATGAATTAATTTTACTTCAGCTCTTAGCTCCTACACAAAACCCTGCCTAGTTCCTCCAATAGGGAGAGCATCTCTCTCCGAGCTCAGGCAATGCAGACTGCATCTGTGACTGTCTAATGACCCCTTTCTGACCTGCATTATAGATATTTGTGTATTCATAATAGTGACTAGTGTGAGAATTAGGTTTAATTTATTTTTGATTTGCAAAGCATTTAACCCAGTGCTTTGTAATACAAACATTTGTTGAATGAATGAATGAATCAATCAAGCAAGCAAGCAATAAAATACCTGACTACGACCGTAGCCACCAAATCTCTAGTTCAGGAGTTCTCAACCTTCCTAATGCCGTGACCCTTTAATACAGTTCCTCATGTTGTGGTGACCCCCAACCATAAAATTATTTTCGTTGCTACTTCATAACTGTAATTTTGCTGCTGTTATGAATCATAATGTAAATATCTAATGATGTATTTTCATTGTTACAAATTGAAAATAATTAAAGCATAGTGATTAATCACAAAACAATATGTAATTATATATGTGTTTTCCGATGGTCTTAGGCGACCCCTGTGAAAGGGTCGTTCGACTGCTGCTCTAGTTCATTTACTTCTGCTTTGCAATTCCTGGGCCACACCAGCAGAGGTAACAGCAGTCCTGTTAACAGTGTAGCACACACTTTTGGCTCTTTCCTCTGTCACTGCTGTGGAGCTTCTCTTTGGGCCCCCTCAGAGGCTCTCACCATGAGTTTTGGGGGTGCTCGGGTACCATGTCATGTGGTTTCATACACAAACCTCAGTGGCTGTTACGTCAGCAGCTGTGATCTGCTCCTCCAACGTTCTGTCTTTCTTTGGTAACTTCTCTGGTAGAGCCACTGATTAAAACCACTTGGGGACTCACCAATGCTGACCGTTGCTATGAGTCTCCTTGACGTATCTCATCCTGGGCCTGGCTCCGTCGCCGTGGTCCTGGACAGTGGGGACCTGGGAGGTAGGGATGGAGAGGAGCCGGGGTTGGACCGCTGCTCTTCCCGCCCCAACAGCATGGTACCCTGCCTGCAGCTTCTTTCATTTATCCCTTTATTCTTCATCTATTTTTCTCATGAGATCTTTGTGCTCACAGTGAGGAGTCTTTAAAATAAAAAACACATCGGCGCCCCCCATTGACTAGTAAGCCCTGCAGTATTGTAGGACAACTCAAGTCAACCTCCTCATTCTGTAAACTATGCAAAGCACTGCAGTCTTCTCACGGACAGAAACATGGGGAGCCAATCTCCTTCCCAGTTGAACCTATTGTTCTGTGTTCTCCTGAGCTGCTGCCGGCCACCCTTTGGCCCACCCTTTGGCAAGTTGGGGGAAGAGAAGTATTTCTCACTAGAGGAGCCCCCGGGGGAGGAATGGCCTGGGAAAGGGAGTCCACCTCCGCAGGGAGGTAGCGCACAGAGGCCTGTCTCCTCCCCAGCGAAGAAAGTGGCTGCCTTCCCGTTTGTGCCTCGTTTCCTTTGAGCTGCTGCCCTCTCCTAGGGCAAGTGCAGGAGTTTGGCAGGAAGGTTGGCAAGCATTTCACAAGACCTTAAAGGTTAAGGTACGGTGGAGGCTGTTTAGTGCAGGATTGTAAATATTTGTTAAAAGGTTTGTGTAGCTGCTTCTTTTGATACCTCTAATCCACCGAGACAGAAATAACTTCAAAGCCATGCCTAGTCTGACTTGGTCCTCAACCAAAGGGAAGGATCAGCTACTGCTAAACGATGTTTTCTCTCACACCAGGCGGCCTGCCTTAGCAGGCGTCCTGCAGAATGAATCATCATTAATTGTCCTTGGGCCTGCTTAGAAACATCAACAGGGCAGGAGCTGAGCTGCATGAATAAATGTGAAGGAGCCTTTAGTTTACAGCGTTCCGTGCTGTCAACAGCGGAACGAGCAGTGAGGTTTGTGTCTGTTCAAAAGGAGGGGCTGAGCCAGCTCCCCTGCGTAGAGAGCAGGACGGCTTGGCCTGGGCGCTGTGCTACTTAGCCTGGAGGGAGAGCAAAGATTCTGCCCCTCCCCCCCCCAACCCCCATCTAGGGCTTCTCTAGGGACTTCAGGGTAGAGATTCCAAAAGGTCCTGTGAGATCAGAGCAGCTGAGGGTTCCAGGCTGGAGGACACAGGGATATGGAGGCTATTTTACAATCGCAAGTGGGTTTTTGAAATTCTGGTAATTTTCCCCCCATATTTTAAATTTCTATAAAGAATCTCATTTCCTAATTTTCTTCCATCTCCAAATTCTACTTTTTTTTAAAAAAAAAAAATCTCAGAATGTCTCATTGTTCTTCATAGCCATGAAGAACAGATGAGTGAATAGCACACATGTTGGCATCTGGGAGAAAATGAATTACATGAATTTTACTATGCCTGACTAATGAACACTATACAAAGTGAAGACATTTTTACACCTTCCGCTATTCCCAATCTCATTGCCATAAATATTTCACTCCTGTTATTATTACTATTTCTATAGGCAATACTACCCTCTACTTACCATACATAAATCATTAGCTACAAAAAGTATAAATTTTACACTAATATGTTTTATGTCTAAGGTGTTAATGTCATACAGCTCAACTTAACAGCTGAAGAGGCTTAAGGAACTTGGGGAGATCTCTGGGTTGAGGTTGGCTCCTTTCCCAGCCAGTGATTCTTGGTGTTGAAGTTGAGGTTCAAGGTCTGGCTGCAGCCTCCTAACCACTTTCACCAGAAGAATCATTCTTTGGAGGGTGGACTCTCACAGTTATTCCATGGGAAAAAGAACTGAGCCAGCAACAGAGCTCAGAGGAGGCAGGAGGAGGTCTGAAATCATGGACCAGGATGTAGGGAAGTCTCTCATCAAGGAAAGTGCTATCAGGTTTTAATGTCTCAGATAACTTGAGAAGAGAGTGGATAAGTCTTTGTGATTTAACAAAAAGAAGACGAATGAGCCTAAGAATAGTATTATTAATGTGTACTAGGAGTTTAAGTTTAGAGAATAAGGTAATCAGCTAGATTGCTCCAAAAGGACTTGTGAATGAAACAAGGCCTGAGCTGGCATTGAAGGATGTATATTGGGAATACATTCTGGGAAATATATTCTAGTTGTGTGTCTTGGGTGGTGGTGCAGAGTAGCTGGCTGTTCACCAAACCTGTGTCCTCTTCCTACTGGACACTCCACTGGACACTCTCCGCTCTGCTGCGTGCCACACCCAGGCCTGGCCCGTAATCATCTCCCTTGTAACCAACTGTGTCCACTCTACTTTTGGAGTGAGCTTGGAAACCACCTGTTAAGGATGGTGGGACTATAAGATAGAAAGATCCTGAATCCTTGAATCAGTCCTGGAAGGAGAACCATATGGCAGGTAGGAACAGCTGATTTGGATTTTTAAGTGAGCAAGTAATAAACTTCTCTCGCGTTAAGCCTCTGACATTCCGGTTTATCTATTACAGCAACTAACATTATCTGGACGTGAAAGACAAGTTAGAAGGGCAAGAAACAGATTGCTGAGTCCGGGTGGGAGGGCCGGCAATGGGAGTAATGGGAGAAAAGGTTGGACAGTTGTGGCAGCCAGCTGTGGAGGACTTGAGTTCCAAGGGAAAGTGTTTTGAATTTTCATAACATCCTTCACATTTGTATTTTCACATGAAAAATGCCCCACTCCCATATATTGTTGAATTTTTCCTTACGATAGCACTATGAGACACAGTAACATCACATTTTACAGATGATGAAATGTAGGCTTCAAGCAGTCAAAGTTACAAAAGTTATTCAAGCACAGAGCTAAGATTTGAAGCCAGGACAACTGATTCCAAGGCTGCCATTCTCTCCACTTTAACATTCCCGGTTCATACGGCCAATTGAAACTACAGCAAAAAGTTTATGTGTTCAAGGCAGCATGTAAGGATTATGGTTGTGGGAGCAGCTGTTTGGATAAATCAGCAGAGCAGTGATTCCAATTAGTGAACGTGAAGGTAAGCTCAGAGCAAAGAGATCAGCTTGAATGAGGATGGTGGAAGGTGAGAAGGAAAGGAAATAGTCAGGATGAAGTTTTAAGAAGGAAAAATGTCAAGCACCTGGTGCCTAGGTGTGAGACGCAGGGTGAGGCAGGATTACACACTCTCCTGTTAAGGTTCAAATCTATCTTGGCGTGTTTATCAAATGGCGAGAAGGCCCCAGAGGAGTTAATTTGCATGGGGACTTTAATTTTTCTTAGAAGGAGAACATCTGTGCCTCTTTTGGTGACAGAAGAAGGGTGTTTATCAATTCCCAGGGCCATGGCCTTGATCTGAGAAGGGTGGAGAGAGGAGAAGTCAGAAGCAGATGAAGATGTTTTCATGCAAAATTTTGTGAGATGTGGGGCACAAGGCAGGCTGTTTGGGCCCCAAAATAAAACGGGGCATGCACGGGCACGAGAGAACCTCCTGCTTTTTGCTGCAGAACCAGAGTGACTCTGACCTATGAGGCCTGAAGGGGACGTGTGTCTTTGGGGTGTGCTAGGGGGAGGAAATGAAACATAAGAAACTTACTGAATGTGTTGGGGGGAGGGACTGCGGCCTGGAAAAAGTTACCGATTGTGTCAAGGGCAGGGACCATAGGAGAGAAAAATTCCTAATTATCTCGCTAGAAAAGCAATGTGTTATGATTGAACCCAGCCAGATATGACCCTGCTCGTAAATTTTATGTAAACTTTTTACCCTGACAGTACCAGGAACGGCTAATGAACAGCTTTGTAGTTGGTTTTTTCTTTTTTTTCTAACACTGTGTAGTTGGCAATAAAAGATCTTGCTGCACACTTGGTCGGGGCCACATGCTCCGAATCTTCCAGAGGGGAAGATAGGTGCTGTGGTCAGCTGGCTAGCTTAATAAAAGGCTTTTAAATTTAAATTCTGAGTCAGTGGTCTATCTCGTTGAGCCAACCCATAACATTTGGAGGCCCGCAGCGAGATACCCGGCAGGGAGGAGAGGGACCCCTTATTTAGGGCTGGAGGCTCTCCCCCGGCAGGGAGGAGAGGGACCCCCTATTCAAGGCAGGAGGCTCTCCCCCACTTGTCGCTGGGCACTCAGCGAGATACCCCACACCTGTGGAGAACGACTACCAAGGAGGCCTCCAGTCCACCCAAAACTTTCAATTCGGAAACAGAGCCACCTGGACTCTCGAGAGAGGTAAGGGACCGGTCGTTAAACAGGAATTGGGACGTCCCATGGAAGGACCTATACGGAGGGCTGGACGCAGCGGTACTCCTGGTCCTGACCCGCGGCCACGACGGTGGCCGGGGTCCCTGGTTCGTGCGGCTGTAGGCTGCACTGGGTTTGTCTGTCTGGTATTTGTTTGTCTTGGTGTTTATTGTCAAAAAGTTGTCTGCTTCTGTGTGCACCCTGCTGCAATGTTTTTTGAAAAATTTTCAGGACTTCAAGGAGCGAGCTGCAGGTTCCGGGCAACCTTAGGTTGCATTTGGCTTCTTTGTTTTGTCTTTGTTCTTTGTTGTCTTGGTCTTTGTCAAATGGGATAGGGTCAGTCATCTTCGTCGACCCTCTATCATTCAGGCCCACTCCGGGTGAGTGGAAGGGGAGCTTGATCACCTCCCGGGAAGCTATAGAGCTCCCTCAGGAATTGGGAAATTGTTAGAAATTGGATGGATTGCTTAAACTCTGAGTAAACATTTGGTAGAAGTCAAAAACTTGAACTGTCTGGTGTATGAATGTAAGTGTGAGAGTCTGTGTAAAGCGAGAGCTACTTTGTGCTGTCTGGCTGTACACATGAGGACAAACCCTGCTTTAAGGGGAAGACAGTAGAGAACTTTTCATTGCTTTTGCTCTGATGTATAATTTTGCTGTGTTAGATTAAAATTTTAAAAATCTAGAGTTAATTTAAAGGTATAAGGTTGCAACCCAAAGAAGTTTTAACAAAGGCCGGCTAGATTCCAAGATTGCTTAGTTCTGAGATTGCTTATAAAAAGCAAGAGAGAAGTCTTTTCAAGTTACTATTTGCTTAGCAAATTAACAAAGTAGTAAATTTCAAAGAACTTGTTATTTATGGTTTTCTTATCTCTTTGGTAAACAGCTCTGCAGGACGGAAAGATTTACTGCCTGTGACTGTGTTTTGTTTAACTTGCTGTTTTCAATTATTTATTAGGATTCTCACAGAGGACATGCTTTCCCTTCCTCCCTCATCCTGATTAATCATTAAAAGATTAAGGTTTCTAAGAATAAAGATTTCTGTCTATCAGTTGCTCTTACCTAGGTTGTAAATTTACTATATTAAAACTAAAGTTCTGAGGTAGATTTAAAGGTTATAATGTTAATGCTTTTGATTTACAGCGATTCTGCGAACGGGAGTGGCCCACTTTCCAGGAGGGATGGCTGGATGCAGGGTCTTTTGATCTGACCACTGCCTACCGGGTCCATTATGTCATAAACGGCTGCCCAGGGCATCCTGATCAAATTCCTTATATTCAGGTTTGGGTTAAACCCCGGTGGGTGAGGGCTTGCCTCCCGAGGGAAAATTGGGACAGAGACAGACAATTCTTTTGGCCGGGCCCCAGAAGGGAAAGGCTCCCCGGTCCTTCAGGGAGAGCAGGAAGAGCCCATTAGCCGGCCGCCCCCTATGGTCCCTAGGCACCGGATCTGGGTGAGCCCCGGCCTCAAGCCCAGGCCACGCCACCAGCTCTTGACCTGGAGCCCCTACCTCCCCCCATGCCAATTGTCTTCCCTCCGCACCCACCAACGGGAGGGGCTTTGTGGTCCTTCAACCCACCCTTTAGTCCATCCCATACTAGGCGGGGACAGCGTATAGAGGGAGAGAGAGAGGGGGGAAGAACCTGCAGGACCCTGCGACATCCACCAGTCCTGCAGTTCCTATGTTGTCACTACGGCAGGAAGGCCCTCTAGATCTGGGGCTAGACAGGCAGCCCTCTGGGGATGCAAGGCAGATAGAGGCGCTATTCCCCAGCTCCAGACCAGATTGGGGAGTGAATGAACAAAGAAGGGGGGCTGGATGCCTGAGCTGCCTGCAGTGGCCCTAAAAAACAAAACACACACACAAAAAAAACAGCAGCAGCAAGAAGGTGGAGAAATATCCCCCTTCTAGTGCACTCCCTTGAAAGAGGCCTGGTTGCTGCTCTGCCACAAAGGGACCTGGTAAAAAGGCAAGAAAGCAGGGCCCTAAGGGTTAACAAAAGGGCACTCCCTGGACCTGGGAGCCATCAGGACTTTGAAATTCTCCAAGAGAGGAGGAGTCTGACTCAGAGACTGGCCGAAACCTCGTTGAGTTAGAAGAACTGGAGGCTGCATGTTGAACTTGTAGACTACAGTTTGCTGGGCAGATGTCTGAGCCCAATTGTGTAGAGATTAGCTGCCTCTGTGCAGCAAACAACTTTCTCCTGTGCCAGAATGCATTTTACGGAGATTGTTCAGACTGTGTTTGCGGCTAGAGAGGAGAAGAATGACCGCCACACACAAGCCCTGACTGTGGCTTGGAGAGAACTGAGCAAGGTGACTCCCCTGCTACATTCCCAGGTGCTGGTTGCAGCCAAGAGCATGGATCACCCTGTATGGCATTAGAGCAATGCCCTACGTGATGGACTTGGCTAATGCCTTCTTCTCATGGACATGGCTCCAGAGAGTCAAGGACAGTTTTGTTTTGTGTAGAAAGGGTCAACAGTGAACTTTAGTTGCCCTCCCTCAAAGGTATTTGTATAGCCCTACCATGTGTCATGTTTGGTAGCATGAGATTTGGCTCCTGAAGCGGCCATGCTGCCAATATTATATTTCATTGTATTAATATGTTATATTAACCTTTGATTCTCTTGCAGGTTTGAATGTAGCTGTCAGCAGTTGCTGTAGACCTCTGTTGGTCTACAGTCCTTGATAGTCTTTGGAAGTAACTGGCAAATGTTCAGTTTCCCATACTGAAGGCCATTGTTATGGCCATATGTTAACTGTCCTGGAAGGGGGCTATGTGGGGTGAACACCAAAAGTAAAGGGTGGCTGGCTGCCAAGAGGGCAGGTGCCCAACTAGGCAAAGAAGAATACCCATTAGATTTTGGCCTCTATTGAGAGACAGTTGACAATTAGCAACCTATATACTGTCTTGCAGGCCTGTGTGACCATGCCCATGTCAGGGGTAGCACAAAACCTCAACTGTAGAAAACTGGGAAAGGCCTGTCTAGAACGGAGGGGGTTAATAAAATGGTAAATACTAGCCCACTGTTACAGAAATTACAAACCCTGTGAGGTCCTGTGACATATAAGACCCTATAAGGAAATAAAGCTCCTTTAGTCCGTTCTAAGAGAACAAGTCAAGTAAGGGAAGCCCTACTACAGGAACAGCTGTAACTGTCTATTTAAATATAGACACATTATAAATTTCTTCTTACCATTTAAAACAGATTAAAGGCTGTATTTCCCTCCAGGTAACCCAACTGGAACCCCAATAGTGACAGGGGAAAGGAGGCTCTCCATCGGTATCGCCAGACTCTATTAGGGAGCATCCGAGCTGCTGCTTGGAGACCCAAAAACCTCTCTAAAATGACAGAGACAGTCCAGGGGCCTAACCCTAATGCCCCGGAAAATCGGAGGGCTGTCATTATTGCATTTGTTTCCCAGTCGGCCCCAAATACTAGAAAAAAATTGCAGAAATTAAAAAGCTTTAAGGGAAAATCAATCTCTAAGTTAGTTAAGGTGGCCCAGAAGATTTTTGACAATCTAGAGGTCCCGATGGCAGGTTTAAACACCTGAATGGCCAAGGTCCTCCTGGCCCTAAACGAGGAAAAAGGCCCAAGGGGCCGGAGAGACAATAAGGACAAAGGAAAGCCTCTCGGGAGAAAAGAAGTCCAACCCAGGCTTAGGAAAAATCAGTATGCATTTTGCAGAAAGGAAGGACATTGGAAAAGGTAGTGCCCTGAACGTGTGGGGGAACCGACTCCCTCCCATGCTGGTGGAGGAGGTGGATTAGAGTTGTTGGGGCTCAGCTGGCCCCCAGGAGCCCAGAATGACCCTGACAGTAAAGAGCCAAAAGGTGAACTTCCTTGTAGAACCCAGCACTCACTCGGGCCCTCTGGTGGGGAAAGGGAAAAAGAATGAACATTTCAACTTTATAAAAACAGCTGCCTTAAACCCTGCTACACTCCTCCCTGACGAGGAGGCAGAGGCCCCTTTGCATGACTGCGAGGAGACACTGACTACCCTCACTTCCCTCCACGAGGACCTTGTGGACCAGCCCCTGCAGAATCCAGATGAAACCCTCTACATGGACGGGAGCAGCATCGTAGAGGAAGGTACCCGGTATGCGGTATGCAGAGGTGGCAGTAGTGACATGAGGAGGGGACAGAGGAGATCTAAAATCAACCAGAATTAAAAAGAAGCCCTGGTGAGCACCCTGGCACTCATCCTGCCAGACCTACTCAGGGACTGCAGGGATATATCTCCTCACACTGCCCTTACAGGAGGACACGGGAGCCACCTTAGAAAGGTCTCCTAACCTCAAGAGAAAAGGACATTAAAAATGCTCCTGAGATACTCAACCTCCTAGCAGCCACATAGGGGCCAAGGAAGTGACTAAAAGACCAGTAGGGCCTCTAGAAGTTTTCATAGCCCTGCCAGCGCGAAGGCTCCCAGAGAAGCCTGCTCATCTGCCAGAGGAGCAGAGGCTAGCTGAGAAATTAGGGCCCCAGGAAGGAAAGGCTGGATGGCTAATTCTGCCAGACAGGAGGCCTATAATGCCAGAAGCCCTGGGGCGGACCATCGCTTCCCAGACCCATCAGAGCACCCACCTGGGAGAAACGAAGCTATCAGAACTACTAGGAAGAAAATTTTACATCCCAGGGCTCCAGAAAATATCCCAAGACTTGGCTAGAAGATGCCAAGTATGTGCCCAGATAAATCAAGGGCTCCCTGTTGTGGCTGCGCCGGGGCAGCGATTCCGAGGTCAAATCCCCGGACAACACTGGGAAGTGGACTTCACCGAGATACCAGGAGGACAAAGAGGATATAAGTACCTGCTGGTTTTCATTGATACCTTCTCTGGCTGGCCTGAGGCATACCCAACCAAGGCAGAGACAGCACAGGTAGTAGTTAGAAAACTCCTCACTGAAATTGTCCCCTGGTTTGGCCTGCCACTATACATGGGGTCCGAAGATGGCCCGGCGTTTATCGCCAAAGTTACAAAATCCATAGTGAAGGCCCTGAAGGTTACCTGGAAATTACATTGTATTTATAGACCACAGAGTTCTAGACAGGTAAAGAGGACAAATCAGACCTTAAAGGAAACATTAACTAAATTAAAATTAGAGACTGGCGAAAACTGGGTAAGTCTCCTTCCTTTTGCTCTCATAGCTAGGTACATCTCGTATGTTTGGCAGGTCGCCACCTCTCCTTCCCCACCTAAGGAAGGAAGATCTTGCCTGGCTGTCTACCCAAAATTTGCTTAAGTCCTTACAGGCTTTGCAGAGCAATGCCACGTCGGCACAATGGGTGGTGAGAGCCGTATGAGAGGAGAACGTGCTGAAATCCAGTCCAACACAGCCTGCCTTCTCTCTGGGTGATCTCATCTGGGTGAAGCACCACGACCCTAGCAGCCTGAAACCTAGATGGGATGGACCCTACCAGGTGGTGCTGACCACTCCAACTGCCATTAAAATCTCAGGAAAGAGGCACTGGAAATTGTAACCCCGTCCTCCTCATGCCTCTTGCCTGGTGGACTAACCAATGGGAAGGAGAAAGACTTGGGAACTAAAACTCTATGTCAGCGGCCGAGACCCTGGCCAATTCTTCAACATCAAATGCCGGACTCTTCCCCAGCGGCTCGACCCCTACATTGCCAAATGCCTCCTCAATTTCATATCGTAGAGGAGGGTGCTGAATCAAAGATTTGATTCGGGCATAAGACCAGTAGGGAATGTGCTAGGGGGAGGAAATGAAACATAAGAAACTTACTGAATGTGTTGGGGGGAGGGACTGCGGCCTGGAAAAAGTTACCGATTGTGTCAAGGGCAGGGACCATAGGAGAGAAAAATTCCTAATTATCTCGCTAGAAAAGCAATGTGTTATGATTGAACCCAGCCAGATATGACCCTGCTCGTAAATTTTATGTAAACTTTTTACCCTGACAGTACCAGGAACGGCTAATGAACAGCTTTGTAGTTGGTTTTTTCTTTTTTTTCTAACACTGTGTAGTTGGCAATAAAAGATCTTGCTGCACACTTGGTCGGGGCCACATGCTCCGAATCTTCCAGAGGGGAAGATAGGTGCTGTGGTCAGCTGGCTAGCTTAATAAAAGGCTTTTAAATTTAAATTCTGAGTCAGTGGTCTATCTCGTTGAGCCAACCCATAACAGGGGCAGCTGGTGTGTTTGCAGATTTGGGGACATGGGCAGTGCACCAGGGCAAGAATGGCATTTGGGAATGGCATTCCCTCAGAAGGTGCCCTCAGTGGGGCAGTGCCTGTACCCGCTGAGGAAGCAGGTGCGGATTTCTCCTCTGCGCACATGAGCCATGTCCAGGGCGTCTCAGGAACACCTGGTTGGGGTGAGGGGAGGGCCCTGCCAGTGGGGACAATAAGTGAGCAAACTGAATTATTGCTATTGATGTATTTATTTGTCTCCCAAGGTTGGTGAGCCCCGGGGACATTTGGGGTCCCATTGGGGCCCACACTGAGAATACTAATGTATAATTTAACGAGGAGACACCTTCCATGCACAAGATAGGATCATTTAAGGATTGAGGCCCAAACAACAAAAGTGAGCTTATTCAGACAGATGTAACTTAATCCTTACCCATTTTAAGCTTCTTATTGTGCCTTGTTACTTGACAGGACTTGGTCTGGCAGCGTCCTTGGTGTTTAAGAGGTTATATTTTCAGAAAATAAGGGATTTTTTTTTTTTACTTGAATGTTTCAAAATGCTTTCATGGTATGTGAAGAAAGCCACTTGATTAAAGCATCTGTAGTTTACGTTAAATCCTCTTCTTCTTTCCAAAGAATTCAAGGTTCTGGCACAAACTAAAAGGGTTAACCTTACACCTGGCCCATTCATTGTGTCATTTCACGAGCAGCAAATATTGTGAGTAAAGTCCAAAATATGAGTCTTCATGGAAGTTTCTCTCCCACACGCTCCTCTGCACAAGCCGCCCCACCCCATACAGCTCAGGATGTAAACATGATTCTCATTTATCAAGATCTGTGCGGTGATGAAGCAAACTGTTGGTTTTGTCACCCCTTCATTAGTAAAGAGGGAGAAAACCTGTAGAGACCAAACTTTTGCTCATTAATCTGTACATTTTTACCTCCCTGTCCTTGCAAAGCCCACTGACTCGCAGCACCTGGCGATGGTTCTGCATCGGTCTTCCCCGCCTGTTTGAAATGCAAATGGAAGGGCTGGCTATTTAAACACACAAAACCCATCTCTAGTTCAGTTAAGATGAGCCCATCCTGAGCCTCACACTATTATTTTTCTTGCTTTGAGTGTCATTAGGTAGGCTCTGCCTTGCTCTCATTTGTCATCCTCTTCAAATAAACAGCTCCCAGGGGACAGGGAAGCGGAGCTACACCTTGGAGGCCCTTCTGAGCAGCCCAGCTTATTTTGACAGATTGCTCCATTAACACAAGTCTATTTACTTAAAAACATACCACCAGACTTCTTTCTGTAAACACCAGTGAGGAAGACAGTGCTGTTCCTTGTTCTCCGCCCAGCTATTCTCCACATTGTTTCAGGCTCTTTGTATTGTGGGGTGGAGGATGGACCTTGGAGCAAAATGCGGCCACATTTTCTGTAGTAGCTGCTTCTGGCTCTCGGGGTGTTGCCAAGTCCCGACAGCAGGGGAGCCAATGCTATATTTAGGCAAGAATGCAAGACACACTGCGGTCCCGAAGGAAATGGGTGGCAGAGCACATTACACAGGCCCATCCAGCAATGGGTGAATAACTTGACCTGTGCCCACTTGTTTTATCCTTTGCGTAATATGCTTCCAGGCAAAGTTAGCAGAAACAGTTCATTCACCCATCAAGTATTTATTGAGTGTCTATTATGTGCCAGGCACTGTAGTAGGCAGTGAGGATATGGCATTGAACAAAACCAGATAAAAACCTTTGCTCTTAAGAAGCTTATATTCTGGGGGTGGGGTGAGGGGTGAGAGGGGGGAGACAGAAAAAAATAGCATATTGGGCAAAAACAGTGCAGTTAAACATAAAATTATAGGTTTTCCATATATTTAATAAATCTATTTTGAAATAACTAACAATGGCAGATTATTTTACAGTTTATAAATGATTTTTTAAGTATCAGTTAAATCATAGACAGTTTCATATGTTTCAACTTCCACATTACCTTGTCTTATCATTGTCATAACTCGTGGGTATTAGTGTTTATCTTATAAATGGTTAAAGAGTGGATTATGTGAGTCCAAGATCACCTCAAGTCAGGTGCTCTGAGTGACTACAGTAGCAAAACCAAACCCACAGACCCAACAAGTTGCAAATTTTTGAAAAAATACTGGTGAAATTTAAGTCTTGAGGTTAATAGTTGCTCTGTCAGTATTTATGTGGAGGGGGATTCAATGAGATTCATAAATCATGTGATTATCGCTTTCCCTGAGTCTTTTTCCCCAGTTTGAGTTGAATTTGGATGAGCTGGAGACTATAAGAAATGGGAGACTATCTGGGGGTAGTGTGGGTTCTACCAACTCTAGAAACTAAAACCCAAATCTCCCTTCAGAGGCAAAGGTCTGCACTGAAGAGAAACTGCCCGGAGTAGAATCCAAATTGAGAATAGAAATAATAATGGCAAAGAAATGAGAAGTTCTGATGAAAGTGGGAGAGGAGAGCAGAGAAGGCACATCTCAGAAAGCCCGAGGCCTTATACATTTATCCCTTCACAAACAATGGAAGAGGGAATTTTGAGTCATGAAACTAGAAAAGCTATCCATTCACACTTTTTCATAAAAGTAGTAAAAGTCATCTGTGAAAAAATGAACAACAGAAAAGAATTGTGAATCAATATAAAGTTATTCAAAAAGGGAAATTAAGAAGTAGAATAGTATCCTCACACAAGGAAAGAGCAAAGAAAAATATAGCCACAAAACAGATGATAACTATAAACTGATATTTGAAAATAAGCTAAATGAGACAAAGAAATTGATAAAAACTATGAAAGAACAACAGAAAGCAGAATAAGAAAAAGAAATGAGATAATTGCTGAAAAGGAAATTTAAGTAAATTCATAAAAGAAGTAAAAATTTTAAAAAATTAAAAAATGACAAACTAGGAAGAAAACTAAAGTGAATAAATACATTTATGTCAGGGTGTCAGGAGTCTCCCTCCTCCGCATCCAGCGGGGGGGGGGGGGGGGGGGTTTTTTTTTTGGGGAAAAAAGAACCAGTTCTTTTTAGAAAAGGCGCTGGGGATTTGAAAAAAAAATGAAAAAAACAGGACCCAAAAAAAAAAAA
>NW_005871070.1:1597099-1603604 GCF_000147115.1 Myotis lucifugus | reverse complement strand
CTTAGCATCCAGGTTGAAAGACAATTCATGTATTAAGGAAAGAAGATAAAATTTCATCAGACAGTTCAAGAGCAACTTGTTATGCCAGAAATCAATGGGATGATATAATTAAGATACTCAAGGAAAGAAAATGTAAGCTAAGGAATTTATATCCAACCAAACTCACCTTCAAATACAAAGGGTTCAGAATGAGCTTTAGGTGCGGCCATGACCAGAGAGGCATTGCCACCAGCGGACAAGCTCCATTAAAATGAGGCAAAAAAAAAAAAAGTCTTTGGAAGAAACATTTTACTGAGCTGCTAGTGAATGTGGAGAATTTAGTTAGATAGAATTCCAGTATAAACAGAAAAAATTAAATATAGTCATAGCATATTACTTGAATAATATTTATAGAGTCATAATATGGAAACAGTGAATCCTATATAATAAAAGCCTAATGTGCTAAGTGTCTGGTTATCTGGTGGGCCATTCAACCAATCAAAGCATAATATGCTAATGATATGCTAAGGTCGCTCAACCACTTGCTATGACATGCACTGACCATCAGGAGGAAGATGCTCTGACCAGTAGGTGAGCTTGCTGCTGGGGTCTGGCAAATTGAAACTGAGTGAGATGGGCTGGACATGCCCTGGAGCCCTCCCGCAGTCCTTCCCTAGCTGGCCAACCTCCCGTGTCCCACCCTGGCCCCGATCATGCACCAGTGGGGTCCCTCGGCCTGGCCTGTGCCCTCTCATAATCCAGAATCCCTCAGGAGATGTCAGAGAGCTAGTTTCAGCCTGATCCCGCAGGCCAGGCTGAGGGACCCCACTGGTGCATGAATTCGTGCACCAGGCCTCTAGTATAATATAAATATAGGATAAATTATATTTGGAGAATAATGAAGGGTAAGAGATGGTATATAATTGAATTAATATCATAATCCACCATAGTAAAAAGTCAATAGCTACTGAATCAAATAATAGGGTTATATTATACATATTTTTGGAAACATAGAGGTATATTTGGAGGATAGAGAGTGAAAGAAAGCAAAGACATTGCTTTTGGTGAAAATTATGAGGAAGATAAAAGGGACGAGGGACTGTTGTTTTGGTGATAACCCTTATAGTCTTATTTGACTTTTTAACCAATTTGAATGTAATCTTTGGTAACAAATGGAAAATTTTAAAAAAAATTCCAAAGCCTCCACAGATGCCTGACTTTCAGACCAAACCCATGTGCCCTGTTGGGCTCCTCCCAGTGGTCAGCCTTCTCTCCACAGGCTCTGTGCTCTCTTTGACTCCCATCCTTTACCTATAGGATAAGGATCTTTTTGGTTTCCTCAAAGTCTAAACAAGAAGCACTGATCACAGAACGTGAAAGTTAGGAATGCCCTTTAGAGATCACTCTTTAAACTTCCTATTTTACTGATGAGGCAATAGAAGCTGATGGTGGCCCAAAGCACTGCTCATTAGTTTTGGTGAATCTGGGGTCTCCTGACTCCGTGATGGGTGTTCTTTCCACTGCTACAATGTACTCCCTACTGTAAGTTCATTCTGGTCCATGTGAGTAGGTCCCTTCATGCTACCCATTATTTCAGTGTCTTGCTTTTCCAACTGCCCTCGGACCCATGCAGTTTTGGAACTGCCTTCCAGGTGTTTGGCCTGTGGAAAGTCCTGTGCAATTTACCCTGCCTTCTGCTGCCCTCTTCTGGTGACATATGGTTTTTGCTGTTTCCTCGTCTGGTTCTACCAGCCACTAAAATGTTACTTTGGCACTTCTGGGCTGCCTCTCAGTTAAGAAAATCCTTTGTTTCAGGGCATGATGGTGCCCTCTGACCTGTGTCAGTCCATGGCCCTTGCTTGTTACTTAAATGGTGACCCTTGAAAGGATAGTGAGACATTAGAAGGGACCTCGTTAGAAATGCAGAATCTTGGGCTTCACTCTACATTTACTAAATCAGAATCTGCAGTCTAGCTAGATCCCCAAATGATTCACTGCACATGAATGTTTGAGAAATGATGCTCTAGTTTAAACTCAACTAACTTCAGGAAAAATAGAGATCAAGCTTATCTACTTGGTAAGTATCTCTGATCACTCTAATACCTGCTCCAGCCATGATGAATTCTGGCCCAGGTGTCTTTTTCTGCTTCATTTCAGCCCGGATGGTTGCCTCCAATAACAGAGAGCAGGAAGTAGCATAAATGTAACTTTAAGGTAAAAAAAATTCACTAAATTAAAATTAACTCATATTTTAACCTTCCATATATTTCCCCACAATTATTAATAAAAATGTCATGTTTTGGCTTTGAAGATAGACTAACATTATTCTATAAGTTTTTACCAAGTCTATTTTCTTATAATTTATAAAATTTGTTTCTATAATTGCAATGGTATGTAGGAAACATTAGCTGGTGGGGTTTCAGAATGCAAGCCATGGAACGTGTTTCTACCTGAAATGCCCTCTGTGTTCTCCTGCACAGCTTCATCCATTCTCAGGCATCAGTTAGCAAAGGTTTACTGAGCACCCACTAGGAGCCAGGCACTGTGTTAGGTGCTGAGAAATAATTCAGGGAAGATACGGGTCCTGCTTTCATTGATCTCCAGTCTCATGAGGAAGACAACCACTTAATAAGTTGTGATTTAAAAACAATAGTATCAAGTGCCTAAAGAGAAAGTATAGAACAGTGGAAGATCAAGTCGGCTTCAAAGAAAAAGATGACACCTAATGGATATTGGAATTGGTGATGGGGCCATTTAACACATGAAATTCCAGAAGGGATACCAGTGTTTGGGCTTCATCAAAATCATTAAGGGTATTTCTAGTGGAACAGAAATGTGTTTCCTGTAGGCAGATATGTACGGGGTCACGTACCTTCACTTCTTGGGAAAGATGATAAATAGAGTAAAATATGATTTTCTATAGATGTTTGGGCAATTTTTTTCTGTAAGATTTCTCTTGTGCCTTTTTTTGTAGCTAATGTTTTGTGTTTCTGTGTACAAGAAAAAAAGTGCTTCTATTATAGCTGGTGGCAAAAGCCAGCCAGGCTGACGTCTTTGCCTTTGCTGGAACTGTCAGTTCCTTACAGTAGGTGCTCATTGTGGGGGTGGGGCTTTACAGACATAATAAAACGAGGTGAAGCTGCAAAGAAAGCCAGAGACAGAGAACGTGGCTACATTGACATTTAAAATGCTCTTTTTTTTGCAGAGGCCCTTACAGCAAGCTAACCCACGAGAGCCATGTTCACAGGCTCATTAAGAGGTTGAAGCTGGAACAAACCTCCAGAGTTATTGGCCTATTTCTCATTCCGTTCTTGCCCTGGTTGGGCTTAGGAACTTAGACTACCCTGGGGAAGGAGGAGAGACAGAGAAGTGAGACAGAGAATCATATTTACAATGACAGCTTTACATTGGAAGAGACTGAGTAAACTTAAGTGGAAACAAAGGCCCAAGAGCTAAAATAACACAAGTTTTGGAGAAATAAAGTACATTTTTGCAGATCCCAGTCTCAGTACATTATATATGAAATGTGCATCCGCTCAGTCACTGCACAGCACAGAGCGGACTCTGCACCACACATCTCCCCAAGAGCACGGCAATGTGAGGAACTTAAAACCGTCCTGGTGAGCGTCCCCAAACAAAATCATCCTCAAAGGTAAGTCCTCACTGGCTGTGCCTTTGCTTAAATAAAAAAAAAGTTCTTAATCTGGCGTGGGCCAGTATCATAATGCCCAAATCTGCTCTTTGTTAGATGCATATGGCGCTTGGTACTGTGTAACTCTGGAGAACGGCTATCAGTATAAATGCGGTGCAGGCCTGCTCAGGAAGAGCTTGCAATGTAGTCAAAGAGCTAAGATACATACTATCGAGTAAATAATTCAGGGAAGGACAGGGTACATTTACACAATGGAATGAAGTCTTACTGTGGTACAACTGAATAGTAATATTTATTAAGCACCTACTAGGTACCAGCTTCTGTACTAAGTTGCTCTAATGTTTATTAACTCATTTATCCTGACAACAATCGTGTGGTTAGAAGCAATTATGAAGAAGAGGAAACAAAGACACAGAAGGTTTAGCACCGTCTAGGTAGAGGAACAGAGTGCACACGGGGGGCTCCAGGCAGGGTGAGTGGAGGGCAGTAAAGAGGCACCAACTTGGAGGCCAGCGGGTTCCAGTGGCAAGAGAAGGGGCTCCGGGGTTATATCCATTTTAGTTCAAGTTCTAGCTCAGTCACTTGATTGATCAACTTGACTGAGCTTTAGTTTCTTCATCTGTCTATTGGGAGGAAATACTCTCACCACAGGGCTGTTAGTAATAAAGATATTATACATATAGTCTCTAGTACAGAAACTGTCACACTGTATGTACCCAGTGAAAGGAAGGATTATTTTTTTTTTATTGAATTTATTGGGATGACACTGGTTAACAAAATTATACAGGTTTCCGGTGCACAATTCAACACACCATTTGTACACTTTATTGTGTTCACCACCCCAAGTCAAGTCTCCATCCATCACCATTTATCCCCCTTTACCCTTCTCCAGCTCCACCCCGCAATCACCACACTGTTGTCCATGTCCATGAATTTTTTCTCTTTGTCTCTTTTTTGCTCAATCCTTCCACCCTCCACCTGGCACTCCCCTCCCTTCTGCTCCAACAACTGTCAGCTTGCTCTCTACCTATGAGTCTGTCTCAGTTTTGCTGGTTAGTTCATTTTGTTTATTAGATTCCACGTATGAATGAAATCATATGAAACTTGTCTTTCTCTGACTGTCTTTTTTCACTTAGCATAATGCTCTCCAGATCTATCCATGCTGTCAAAAAAGGGTAAGATTTCCTTTTTTTTTTAATGGCTGAAGAGTAGCCCATTGTGTAAATATACCATAACTTTATTAGTCACTCATCTACTGAGGGACACTTGGGTTGCTTTCAAATCTTGGCTATTATAAGTAATGCTGCAATGAGCATAGGGTGCATATATTCTTTTGAATTAGTGTTTCGGGTTTCTTTGGAAAAATTCCCAGAATGGAATTCTGGGTCATAAGACAATCTATTTTTTAATTTTCTGAGGTAACTCCACGCTGGAAGCCGGTCCATCCTTGCTGCTTGACACAGTCGCTGCAGGAAAGAAACATCTGCACAGCATATGCTTCAAGGGACCGGCATATATAGCATATTGTTCTTAATATGTTTGCTCTCCTTAGCGCCATGTGTTTTAACCAAGGTCACCTCTCCAAGAAAGGTTGTTTCCCCAGGTGGGGATTTTTCCCTGGGGTTAGGGAGGGGATACAACCCCTTAACTAAGTGCCAGGCGGGTAGTTAATCACTTTAACTACAAACAATCACGCTTAAGCTACATAATCTTTACTACCTGGAATGGAGATAAGAAATGCCCTAACCTTTGCAATAGAAATTGACAGGATTAAAATCAACTGGTATAAATACAGATGTAACAAGACAATAATCATCAGATCCTAACCAGAACTTCGCTGGAGATCCCGACCAGAACTTGGCTGGAGATCCTGGCTAGGCTGCTGATCAACTGAACGCTGTCTCCGTGTCATTCCTTCTTCGCCGACTCTGTCCACACCTTGGGGAACCCCTGGACCTGCTGGGGTTGGACCCCAGCAACTCCATACTGCTTTTCATAGTGGCTGCACCGGTCTGCATTCCCACCAACAGTGCACAGGGGTTCCTTTTTCCTCACATTCTTGCCAACACTTGTTTGTTGATTTATTGATGATAGGCATTCTGACAGGCATGAGGTGATATCTCATTGTGGTTTTATTTGCATTTCTCTGATGATTAATGATGTTGAGTATCTTTTCATATGTCTATTAGCCATCTGTATGTCCTCTTTGGAGAAGTGTCTATTCAGGTCCTTTGCTCATTTTTTAAAAATTGGATTGTTTGTTTTTGTGGTGTTGAGTTTAAGTTCTTTATAAATTTTGGATATTAACCCTTTATCAGATGTATCATTAGAGAATATGTTCTCCCATTCAGCGGGTTGTATTTTGTTTTGTTGATTGTTTCCTTTGTTGTGCAAAAGCTTTTTAGTTTGATGTAATCCCATTTGTTTATTTTTTTATTTTGTTTCCCTTGCCTGAGGAGTACTATATCAGAAAAATATTGCTATAAGAAATGTCCAGAGGTAAACACCGGAGATTGCTGACTCGCACAACCACTTCAAAAATACAACGAAAAGACAGAATGGACATCATCCAGAACCACAGAAAGGCTGGCTGAGTGGAAATTCTACAACTAGAAGGAAAGAGAAAAGCATACTGAGACTCAGAGGAGGTGCAGTGCGGAAGTAGAATACAAAGGTGCGGAGGTGCATGCGGAGAGGGCTGGCGGTTGAGGACACGATTGTCTTTTTCAATCGGGAGGGAGTCTCAGGCTCTGAGCTCTAGTTCTGGGAGAGTCTCTGGGGACCCAGACTCATATGGGGAGAAACGGGACTGTCTGGCATCGGTCGGACTCGAGGGCAGCTTTCTCTCGGAGGCACTTGCAGCGATTGCCGGGG
>NW_005871070.1:1483657-1595161 GCF_000147115.1 Myotis lucifugus | reverse complement strand
GTGTGGTCTCTCAGCCCAGCCTGTGCCCTCTTGCAGTCCGGGAGCCCTTGGAGGATGTCCAACTTCCAGCTTAGGTCCGCTCCCCAGAGGAAGCGGGCCTAAGCCGGCAGTCAGACATTCTTAGTGCTGCCATGGAGGCAGGAGAGCCTCCCATCACTGCTGCTGTGCTCACAAGGGGTGAACCCAGCTTTTGGCTGAGCGGCACTCCCCCTGTGGGAGCGCACTGACTACCAGGGGGCAGCTCCTGCATTGAGCGTCTGCCCCCTGGTGGTCAGTGCATGTCATAGCAACCGGTCGTTCCACTGTTGGGCCGAAACCGGCTCTCCGACATCCCCCAAGGGGTCCCAGATTGTGAGAGGGTGCAGGCCAGGATGAGGGACCCCACTGGTACATGATTGGGCCGGGGAGGGATGCAGGAGGTTGGCCAGCCGGGCAGAGACTATGGGAAGGCTCCAGGGTGTGTTCGGCCCATCTTGCTCAGTCCCCATCAGCCAGACCCTAGCAGTAAGCTAACCTACCAGTCAGAGTATCTTCCCCCTGGTGGTCAGTACACGTCATAGCAAGCAGTTGAGCGGCCTTAGCATATCATTAGCATGTTATGCTTATTAGGCCAGTTTTATTATATAGGATTCTTGTGTGCAGTGTAAGAAGTTGGTCTAGTTTCATATTTTTGCACAGACGTGTCCAATTTTCCCAACACCATTTATTGAAAAGACTGTCTCTAGCCCGTTGTATGTTTTTTCCTCTCTTAAAGGCCTCTCTATTCTATTTCATTGATCTATTTATTGGTCTGTTTTTATGCCAGTCCAATGCTGTTTTGATTACTAAAAATTTTGTTCTAGTTCTGTGAAATACGCTATTGGTATCTTGATGAAATTACATTGAATCTATACATGCTTTGGGTAGTATGGATATTTTAATGAAGTTAGTTTTTTCTATACATGAACATGGTATATGCTTCCATTTATTTACATCTTCTTCAGTTTTTTTCTTCGGTGTCTTATAATTTTCTGAGTACAGGTCTTTTACATCCTTGGTTAAATTTATTCCTAGGTATTTTATTCTTTCTGAAGCTACTGTGAATGGGATTGTTTTCTTATTTTCCCTTTCTGATAGTTCATTATTGGTATAAAAAAGGAACTGATTTCTGGGTATTTATTTTGTATCCTGCTACTTTATTGAATTCATTTAGCAGTTCTAGTAGTTTTTTTGGTAGATTTTTCAGGGTTCTCTGTATAGTATTATGTCATCTGCAAATAATGACAGTTTTACTTCTTCCTTTCCAATTTGGATGCCTTTTATTTCAGGAAACTACTATATTATTTAAAAGTTGTGTTAGGAGAAGTGGTAACTCATATAAGACAGGGAGATGAGTCCAGATTGTGAGACCTTGCAAATCAACATGTCATAGTAGCAACTTAGGAAATGAAACCACAACTTTCAGGCCAGTTTTTCGAACAAGGTTATTTAATAGGCAATGATCATAACAGTGGGCAACAACAAGTTTGTTTTATTCATTTTTTAATGAAATTGATCTGGGAGTAAAATTTCAGAATGCATTTGGGAGCACTAATGCATTGTTACATGATTTGATTCAGTTTATCTATATTTTTGTATATTTTGCACATGTATGTGCAGCTTCATGACATAAAAACTATTTTGTGCTGTGGATTGAGGTAAAAAAAAGTCTAAAAGTCACTGCTTTAGTTGGTACCTTCCTCTACTAATTCCAGATGTCCTGATAGATAATAACTTGCCAATAAGACCCATGACAGTTTTGACATGCATGACACTGCAGTCGGTGTAGATTATGAACCACGGTAGGGTGAGACCATGTGGGAGGTTTCTCTTGGCTTTATCCTGTGGAGCTGCAGAGGCACAGAGCATAGCCCATGCCAAACAGCAGGAGTGAAGAGGAGTTCCTTTGAAGGAACCACACTTTACTGCTTTGACCTCAAAAGACCACGTGGTGAAACTTGTTTGAAACCTGGATAACAACTTTTACAAGTCTTTTGGAAAATTTGTGTCAGTTCAAAACTTCCTAAAGAAAATAAAACATGTGGGAAATAATCATTCTCAGAGAAACACTATTTTGAATTTTGTTAAATGGGAAGAATTTTCCCCAAAGTGTTTCCCTTTCCCCCCAACCAGCAATACCTTTTAACCTGTTTGATAGGTTGTGTCTATGGAATTTCCTCATTCTTACAGGGCAAGAGCAGGTTCTTCCTGAATCGTTGTCAATGGCAACCATGAGAAAAAAAGAAAAGGTGAAGGGTGGGAAGTTGGAGGGGGCAATGTAAAAGATGTTTTAATAATTACCAGTTAATAATGTCAACCTTTAAAGAATCTTATCCTGATGGTTTCATAAGTGAGGTTCTGTTTGCTCTCAACCACACAGGACACTATTCTACTCCCTCCAGTACACTCCAGCACTCCTCACTCCACGTGAAACAGTCACCTCGGTTCACATCTGTCTTCTCTAAGGACGGCAGTGGCTGCCAGGATCCTTCTCACTATTTATAGTTGCTTCATTTACCATTTTTGTATTTTCAATATCTAAAGTCTGCACTGTCTAATATAGTAACACTAGAAGCCCAGTGCATGAAATTTGTGCACTCAGGGGGGCCTCCTCAGCCAGGCCTGCACTCTCTCACAGTCCAAGAGCCCTCAGGGGATGTCCGACTGCCAGCAGTCAGACATCCTTAGTGCTGCTGCGGAGGCAGGAGAGGCTCCCACCACTGCCGCTGCGCTCGCCAACCGTGACCCTTACAATGCACAATTGAGGCCTTGGAGGGACCGGGGAGGGCTCCAGGGCATGTCTGGCCCATCTCACTCAGTTCCAATCGGCTGGACCCCAGCAGCAAGATAACCTACTAGTCAGTGGTCAGTGCACGTCATAGTGAGCAGTTGAGCGGCCTTAGCATATCATTAGCATATTACGTTTTGATTGGTTGAATGGCCAACTGGATGACCGGACACTTAGCATATTAGGCTTTTATTATATAGGATATTTTTAAAGTTAATTTTACCTATTTTCCCTGGCTAGTATGACTCGGTGGTAGAGCATTGGCCTGAACACTGAAGGGTGGTGGGTTCAATTCTCAGTCAAGGGCATGTACCTGGGTTGCAGGTTCATACCGGTTGGGGTGTGTGCATGAGGCAGCCAATTGATGTGTCTCTTTCCCATCGATGTTTGATGTTTCTCTCTCTCTCTTTCTCTTTTCCCTCTCCTCTCACTCCCTTCCACACTCTCTAAAAATCAATGGAAAAAAAAATCCTCAGGTGAGGATTAACAACAACAAAAAATTGTACCTGCTTCTTTTAAACTTTTTATGTGACTACTGGAAAAATTTAAATTATCTTCATAGCTGACATTATATTTCTGTCAGACACTACTCATCTCAATTGAAGGTGCAAGAATCGACAAACTTTATTGTCCTCTGTATCCCCTACTTAACCAAGTTGACTTTATTCATTACTAGTGTGTACCAGGCTGGTGAACAGGACACGAGCCACTCCCCTGCACTTGAATGTCAAGTTCATTCTCTGCTTAGGGAGTCTGAGCCTTTTAATGGTCCCTGCCAGAAGCTCATCCCTTCAGCTCAAGGTCAGCGGGAAGTTTTGGCTCACACACAGATGTCTCATTTTCTTGGCTGGCTGTGTGCCAGCTTGCCTGCTGCTAGGTTGCACTGTCTCTCAGGCACCAAAGTCAATGTTACCTTGTTCCCCTTCAGATCCTCGTGAGACAATCCATGGGGAGCTTTTTGACCTAAAAGGCTTGGCGAAAGGCCTGTGAGTCTTTAGAAATGGTTCCAGAAGCCTCAAGTAAACAGTGCAATTTGGGTAAAAAGGGAAATATCTTTTATCACCCACTCAAATTCTATACACAGACATCTGAACAACCCTGCTGCTATCCCAGCAGCCTCTTGGCTTGACTTAAAAGTCACATTATACATTCTTGTTGTCTTACATATTTTGAGTAAACTTTTTAGATGCCCAACCAAATCCAGGATTATGAATTCCTTTGAATGATGAATAAAGCAGAAAATGTAAAAGTAATGGGTCATTTTACTGACCAGATTGGATACCTGTGCCTAATATTTTTTAAAAACATATTTTTAGTGATTTCAGAGAGGACTGGGGAAAGAGAGAGAGAGAGAGAGAGAGAGAGAGAGAGAGAGAGAGAGAAACATCAATGATGAGAGAGAATCATTGGAACCAGCAGCCTCTTGGTTCACAGGCCAATGCTCAACCACTGAGTCACACTAGCCAGGGCTTTTTACCCACACTTTCAAAACTCTATATAACATTTAACCAAAATATAGATTATAATAACAAAATTAACTAGTATAAATAAATTTGAGAAAAAACACAATTGAGTCTTGGCAAGCAAATAACTGGGATACAGAAATTGCCCAGAATTGCTTCCTGCTAGCATTCAGCTGGCCGAGGGCTTTCCTTGGTGCATTTTCAGAAGGAATGGGGAACATCTGTTAACCAGCAAGCTGGATAAGTGGAGATCAGCTGGCGTGACTCCAAGAGAGCAGAGGCCAAACATTTAGCTCTCAGATAATTAGCCTGGATAGAAAAGATAAAGGCCTCAATATTGTCCTCCAACAATATTGCTTAAATGTTTTATGTTGGCTTGATGGGAGCTGGACAGCAGCTAATTCCACACTGTGCTCAAATAGCCCTTTTTCAGGGTAGGGTTCTGTGAATGGCAGCCCTGACCTAGTGGTCCTGGAGGCCCATCTGGAACAAGCCAGTTCATGGTGATGGTAAGGTCATCAGAAGCAGGACTCCCTGAGGAGCCAGTCAAAGCTTCCATGCCCAACCAGTGATATTTAAGTGACAGAATAGGACAAACTATTTTGCCCATATAAGATACAAAGAATTAATATTCAGCTGTATAGAAAGCTCCTGCATATAGGTAAGAAGGAAAACCCAATTGTCAAAGGGGAAAGTAACTGATTAGGTAATTTACTCAAGAAGTTCTTAGGGAATGTAGATTAAAATAATCCATCGGATTAACAAAAATTTCAAAGTCTTACCATATCCAGTGTTAGTGGGTCAACAGGCTTGCCTGCATTATTGTTGATGTCTTTTTTGAAGGATCAACTCACAGCATTCACTTATTCAAAAAGTAGGTCTGAGAGCCTCCTAGGCACCAGCACCACTCTAAAGGCTGGGATTATAACAGTAAAAAAACAAAACAAACAACAAGTCCTGCTCTTATAAAGTCACCTTTTAGTGGAGGGAGGTGGACAATCCTATATAATAAAGAGGTAATATGCAAATTAACCCTCACACCCTCACAAAATGGCTGCCTACGACCAGGCTGGCAAGGGGGTTAGTGAGGGATGACCAAACGACTGAACAAGCAGGCTGCGTGGGGCAACCAGGCTGGCAGGGGGGTAAGTGAGGGGTGACTAGGCTGGCAGAGGGGGCAGTTAGGGGTGACAGGGGGGTAAGTGAGGGGTGACTAGGCTGGCAGAGGGGGCAGTTAGGGGTGATCAGGCTGGCACACAGAGGCAGTGAGGGGTGATCAGGCAGGCGGGGTGGGGGCAGTTAGGGGCAACCAGGCAGGCAGGCAGGTGAGCGATTAGGAGCCAGCGGTCCAGGATTGTGAGAGGGATGTCTGACTGCCAGTTTAGGCCTGATCCCAGGGATCGGACATCCCCCGAGGGGTCCTGGATTGGAGAGGGTGCAGGCCAGTCTGAGGGGACCCCCTTCCCCCATGCATGAATTTCATGCACTGGGCCTCTAGTAAACAAATAAATATATGTCTGAAGTTGATAAAAGCTGAGAAGAAAATAAATAAGTGACAAGAAGACATGTGTGGTACTATTTTATTAGGATGGTCAGTGATGGCCTCAGATATTTGACTCTTTGCATGTGTTAGGAGAATGACATATCTATATGCATAGGATCTGGAAGAGCTTCAAGACCTGTAGTTTATTGAAGGTAGTAAGTTGTAGAAATGTAACTTGGGTATAATACCTTTATGTAAAAAGGTGTGTGTGTTTATTTAAATACATATAGTACATAGATATAATACAATAATTACACAGAGAGGTGCGCGCGCACACACACACTCCAAACCCTTCACTCTAGTTATCTCTGGGGTTACATTTTGTTGTATAGGCTGTGATAAGAAGGAGGGGGACCATATATTATCTGAGTTTCATTTTTTTAAGTAAAAAGCAACATAAAATACTGGAAAGACACAATAACATTTGGAAAATATTACCAAGTTTAGAAGATTTAATTGATAAAGCATATTAAAACATTGTTTTTAAACCAAGCATTTGGAGGCATGACCTTAAAGAAAAATATCAGCAGGCTTAAAAAAGGAGAGAGAATACAGGCGCACGGTGGCTTGGAGTCCCAGAGGGAAGCACAGTTGGGAGCAGCAGTTCACACTCTGGCATCCCCAGGGGCCTTGGGCCACTTACCCTCTCTAGCGGTCAGTTTCCTCATCCGCTTCTCAGAGTAGCTGTGAGTAACACTTGAGTAAATTCACATGCAAAGTTCAGGATACTGTTTGGTACACACTGAATGCTTAATAAATGTTAACTATTAAAAGGGTCCTCTGTTCTACCAAGTTAGGGATGGCTTCAGACGAGGCAGGCAGCCCACCAGTGGAGGGTGGGACCCCTTGACTTGCTCTTTGGCCTCTCAGCACTTCTCAAATACCTGTGAAGGTTGAGAAATACACGTTTAGTAATTAATCAGAATACAAAGGACTGACGAATGTGTGGGTTACAGGTCGGGGACCAAGCATGGGACAGCACAGAGTTCATCACAATAGAACTGAGATCTGACTCCATCATTTAATAGCCTTCACCTTTGTTAGCTGAAAAATAAACAGGTGTTCCGACTCCCGCTGGGGTGCTGTTTGCATTTATGGAGAGAGGGCAAACAACGGACAGGCCCTCTTTCCCTTGCTGACATTTGCCTTAATAGAGCTATACTACTGTGGGTCCTCTGAAAATCAAGGGGTTTAGTTCTTTTTTAGGAAATGTAAATTTGCACATCTCAAAGTGAATAATTAACTTTAAAATAAATGACTAGACATTTTTAAGTTCCCAGAAAGCAACTTGCAAACTCCGCCCATTGTACTCCTTTCATTGTAAATGGCTAGCCAATGATATTTAAGTAACAGAATAGGACACTTAATAGGACACTAGGAGCAACACATTTAATTTTGCCGAATACAGATGTTCAATGACCTTGCCTGAACTTCTGTTGAGAGAGAGGAAACACAAAATTTCTGAATATCCCGCTGGATATTCCTTTTCTTCTTATAACCTCTCTCTTCCTTCCAGAATAATGTTACCAACTAAGCCCGGGCATAAAATGACCCTGCCAGGGTCACTGTGCACGAAGAGCTTCGGGACAAAGCCAGGTACAGTCACAGGGCACTCACTCAGCCCACGTGCTGACCTGCCACATTCCCTCCTGGAGTCTGGAGTGGCACACACCATTTGTCAAGTTGACCTCAGCAGGGATTCTCCCACCCTTTAACGTTTCTCTTCCTCTCTGTCTTCTTTCTATTCATGTTCCCTCTCTTCCTTCATTCAGTTACTGTCTTCATTCTCTATGCCCTGTTCTGAGTACTTCCTGTATATTTCTCCATCTTGTTTCCTATGGAGCACACTCACCAACATTGTGTCTAAAATTTCATGTTTATGTGCTCAAAATAGACATTGTGTCACAGAAGAAACAAGTTATCATTTACCAAGCTACAGCAGGCTTAGTCAGAGTGCCATTTTCCCATGAAATCTTACTGACTGTTCTTTAAAAAAATGCTTCATAGCATTTTTGAGAAGTAACATTTTTGGGAAATGAGCTGTAATTTATTGGGAGAGATGCTTAAGTACTCTCATGAAAAGGGTCCAAGCAAGATTTGTCTCTGTCCCTGAGTGTTTGAGAATTTAAACATAAAAGCAGTATGTTCCTAGTGGATGGGTGGCCTCAGAATTAAAATGCTTCTGAAGATTCAGAGGGATTTATTTGGAGGATTTTTTGGCTAATGATTATTGTGACAGATGTTTATTTTTTGAGTACATAGGCATAGTGGTCAGGTTATTGAAGAGGGAGCAAAAAACAAAACAAAACAAAACAAAACAAAACAAAACATAAACAACAACCTACAAAAGTGGTGGCTTTATGAAATTCATCTATTTTCCTTATCAGGATTGCTTCATTGTTGGTAAAATTGAAATATTAGTGAGGATTTAGGATAATCTTGCTCTTTAATTCAAAGAAATTGGAGGCTGATTACTGCAGCCAGAAATACTAGTAAACTTTAGGGTGTTACTAATTCAGCTAAATCTCAAATGCCCAATTTGTGTAGCCTGCTAATGATATTATTCTAGTGAAGAAGGGTTGGGGAGCTTGGGAATGATTAAGAAAATTGGCTTTGCTTACAACCTAATGATAACACTTGAGGATAATGAAAAACAGTAGCAATGTCCAAAGTCAAGATGGGTCTTTCAGCACTGAACATTACTCAGCTCCCTCCCCAGATTCACATCATTAAATGCTCAGCTACATGGCAAAGAAATAAATGACTAATTAGTGCTGTCAAGGCTAACATTCTGGTCTAGCAGTTAGATTGGCAGGTTCTGGCCATGGCCTTGAGCCCTGCAGGATGCAAATACAGCAATGCTGCCTGGTGTGCTCTTCTTGAAGGGGTCCCAGATTGTTTCTCTCCAGGAGCAGGGGTAGGAGAGGGGCACAAACAAGATCCATGTGGTGTCCCCACATCTCTGGCATCAACAATCCAAGCTGCATGTTCTTGCTCTTCTTTATCACCATCCACACTGTACCTAGAGTGTGTTTTCTTAGCCTTTGTTTAATGACATTGGCCATCCAAAGAAGTGTTGTGAAGGAGAGGAGGATGTATTTACTTCAATCTGTTTTTTGATTTGTGTGATGTCCCTAGCATTTATTTTCCCATAGGGATGCTGGCTTTCTAGGGAGGGGAGATCCTTTATTATCAGGGTAATCGAAAGAAACTAAAAAATGCAAGTGATTTGTACCTATTAAGAAGGGAATAAAGAACAGAAAGTGTGGGGTTTCAAAATGGTGGTAGAATAAGTGGAAGCTACAGTGACATGCTTCCAGGAACAAACTGGAATTACAACTAAAATACAGAAAAAACATCTTCAAAACTCAACTGAAGATTAGCTGGAGAGAACTCTGATAACCAGGGATAGAAAGTGGAGATTGCATAGAGACTGTTAGGAAGCACAGAGTGCAAAAGGCCTGGCAGAGCTCCCACAGACAACAGCTGAAGTTATGGAGATATATTTCAGCTGTGTGGGGTTCCCACTGAGAACTCTGGGGTCTAAATCCCAAGCTGTGCTCCCCAGCTCAGAGCACCAGAACTGAGAAAGGTTCCCAAAGAACATCTGGCTGTGAAAAGCAGCAGGGTTGCTGTTTGCAAGGGAGAAACAGCTGGAAATGCAGGCCCCCTCTTAACGGGCCGATGTAAAAAAAATTTTGTGCAGCCACTCACCTGGGGGTCCAGAAGAGGGAGGGCAGAGTGGACTGGAGCTATGTGAGCAGAAGCCAGGGTTGAAGACTCTGGGGTTATAGGTCAGAAGGCAGTCACCCTAGTTTCCTGTGCTGAGTCATTCCCTCATACTGCAGAGGGCATCTTTCTCCTGCTGACTTTTACCATTGTCCCACCCAATTGGAAAACTACCTCCCCATCATCTGGAGTTTCTGAGGTTCATTAAGAGACCAAGAATAACAATTAGCCTGTAGGCAGAAGCAATTGCTCCACCCTGTTGGAAAACCTCCCACCCCAGGCTGTGGTTAATAGCCCGAGGCTAATCAAGAATGAATAACTATTTGACATCAGGTAGAGGCAGATCTTTGAAGGCTTTGAGTCTTTGCTTGATCTAATCCTGGGCTCAGGGTTAGGAAAAGCAGACCTTAGTGTACATCTTGGTCCTTTCCAAAGGCACCCACCCCAGCAGAGGGAGCCACAAGTAGTGGATTGCTGATAGCTCCAAACAGGGTACTCAGGGCAAGTCAGAAACAGTGTCTGACACTGTCCTGCACTAGAGATTGGGAGTTGTAGCAGATCTCCCTCACATAAAGACACAAACCCAGGCAGGCAGCCAAAATGGACAAGACAAAAAATAAAATAGCCTCAAATGAAAGAACAGAAAATTCTCCAGAGGAAGAGATGAATGAAATGGAGTTAAGAAATTTATCAGACATATAGTTCAGAATAATGATGGCAAGGATGCCCAATTGCATGAGAAAGATGGTAACCATGAAGAATGATGTAGCACTAATAAATAACACATAGTAAGGAATAGACAGCAGATTAGGGGAATCTGAGGATCAGATCAGTGAATTAGAAGACAGGGTAGAAGAAAATCACTCAATGATAGAACCAAAAAGGAAAAAAAACAATTAAAAAACAGGAGAACAACTTAAGGGACCTGTGGGACAACATGAAACATAACAGTATTCACATTATAGGAGTGCAAGAAAGGGAAGAATGTGAGCAAGGGATAGAGACCCTTTTGAGGACACTTTCCTAACCTGATGAAGGAAAAAGTCACAGAAATTCAGAAGGCACAGGGAGTCCCAAATAAGAAGAACCCAACAGGTCCACACCCAGACACATCATAATTAAAAGCCAAAAATTAAAGACAAAGAGAGAATATTAAAGGCAACAAGAGAAAAGCAATTTGTTACCTACAAAGGAGCTCCCATAAGGCTGTCAGCTGATTTTTTATCAGAAATTCTACATGCCAGAAGGGAATGGTATGCAGTATTCAAGGTAATGGAAAAGCAAAGATCTGAAACCAAGATTACTATATCCAGCAAGGTTATCATTCAAAGTAGATGGTGAAATAAAGAGCTTCCCAGACAAAAAAGGCTAAAGGAGTTCATTATCACCAAGCTGACACTGCAAAAGATGCTCAAGGGACTGCTGTAATGAGAAGAGATAGGGAGATAAACATAAGCATAAAGAATTAAAATGAAAATAAATAAGTACTTATCAATAATAACCTTAAATGTAAGTGGATTAAATATTTCAATAAAAAGACATAGGGTAGCTGAATGGATACAAAAACATGACTGAAATATATGCTGTCTACAAGAGTCTCACCTCAGAACAAAAGACTCACACAGGATGAAAGTGAAGGGATGGGAAGAATTTTTCCATTCAAACAAAAACCAAAAATAGCTGGGCTAGCAATACTCATATCTGACAAAATAGACTTCAAAATTAAGGCCATCACAAAAGAAAATAAAGGTCACTACATAAAACTAAAGAGATCAATCCAACAAGAGGATATAACCCTGGTAAATATATGCACCCAATATAGGAGCATCTAAATATATAAAAAAATCTTCTGGAGGACATTAAGGGACAGATCAACAATAATGCAATCATAGTAGGGAACTTTAACACCCTGCTGACTTCACTGGATAGATCTTCCAGACAAAAAAATAACAGGTAAACTGTGACTCTAAATGACACACTGGATCAGATGGATTTAATTGACATTTATAGAACATTTCACCCCAAAGTTGTATAATATACATTCTTCTCAAGTGCACATGGGTCATTTTCAAAGATAGACCACAATGTTAGGACATAAAACAAGTCTTTACAAGTTCAAGAAGACTGAATCATATCAAGCATCTTCTCAGATCAGAGTGGAATAAAATTAGAAATCAACTACAGTAAAAAACACTCAAAAGCACATGGAGGCTAAATAGCATGTTATTAAATAATGAATGGGTTACCAATGAGATCAAGAAAGAAATAAAAAAACTTCATGGAAACAATTGAAAATAAACACACAACAATCAAAAATCTCCAGGACATAGCAAAAGCAGTCCTGAGACAGAAGTTCATAGCACTACAAGCCTATCTCAAAAAATAAAAATTAAAATTAATAATAAACTATTTAACCATACAACTTAAAGAATTGGAAGGAGAACAATAAGAAAAGCCCAGAGTAAGTAGAAGGAAGGAAATAATAAAGATTAGAGCAGAAATAAATGACATAGAGTCTAAAAAAACCACAACAACAATAAAAAAGATCAATGAAACCAAGAGCTGGTTATTTGAAAAGATAAACCAGAACCTTTAGCCAGACTCATCAAGAAACAGAGAGAGGACTCAAATAAATAAAATCAGAAACCAAAGTGGTGAAGTAACAACTGACACCACAGAAATACAAAGGATTGTAAGAAAATACTATGAACAACTATATGCCAACAAGCTGGACAATGTAGATGAAATGAACAAAATCCTAGAAAAATGCAAAACAGAATCAGGAAGAATCAGAAAACCTGAATAGGCCAATAACAATTGATAAAATTGAAGCAATAATAATAATAATAATAATAATAATAATAATAATAAAGGCCCTGTTCTGGATGGCTTCACAGGGGACTTTTACCAAACATTTAAAAAATTAACACCTTTCCTCCTCAAACTATTCAAAAAATCCAAGAGGAAGTAACACTTTCAACATCTTTCTATGAGGCCAGCATTATCTAATATGAAAGCCAGATAAAGACACTACAAAGAAAGAGAATAACAAGCCAACACCCATGAGGAATATAGATGCTAAATCCTCAACAAAATATTAGTAAGTTGGATCCTGCAACATATTAAAAAGACTATACACCATGGCCAAGTGGGATTTATTCCAAGAATGGAAGGCTAGTACAATATTCACAAATCAATAAATGTGATATATCACATAAACAAACTGAAAGACAAAAAACACTTGATCATATCAGTAGATGCAGAAAAAGCATTCAACAAAATCCAGCACCCATTTTGATAAAAACTCTCAGCAAAGTAGGAATCGAGGGATCATACCTCAACATAATAAAGGCCACGTATAACAAACATACAGTCAACATCATACTCAATGGATAAAAACTAAAATAATTTCCCCGAAGAACAGGAACAAGATAGGGATGTCCACTTTCACCACTCATTCAACAAAGTATGGAAGTGTAGCTATACAGTGATCAGACAAGAAGAACAAATAAAAGGCATCCAAATTGGAAAGAAGGAAGTAAAACTGTCATTATTTGCAGATAACATAATACTGTACATTGAAAACCCTAAAGACTCCACCAAAAAACTTCTAGATTTAATAAATGGATTCAGCAATGTAGCAGGATTAAAAGTAACACTCAGAAATTGATGGCATTTTTATACAGCAATAATGAACTCAGAAATAGAAACTAAACAAACAATCCTAATAAAAAAATTAAGATACTTAGGAATAAACCTAACCAAGGAGGTAAAAGACTTGTACGCAGAAAATTATAGGTTATTGAAAAAAGAGATAGAGGAAGATATAAACAAGTGGAAGAATATATCGTATTCAGGGATTGGTAGAATTAACATCATCAAAATGTACATACTACCCAAAGAAATCTATAGATTCAATGCAATCTCTATTAAATTACCAATGGCATATTTCACAGATCTAGAACAAATACTCCTAAAATTTATATGGAATGAAAAAAAGACCCTGGATAGCTGCAGAAATCTTGGAAAAGAAGAACAAAGTTGAAGGAATCACAATACAGATATCAAGTTATACACAAAGCCGCTGTACTCAAAACAGCCTGGTACTGGCACAAGAACAGGCATATAGATCAATTGAACACAACAGAGAACCCATAAATCGACCCAAGCCAATACACTCAATTAATATTAGACAAAGGAGGCAAGACAATGGAGTAAAGACAGTCTCTTCAGTAAATGGTGTTGGGAAAATTGAACCAATACATTAAAAAAAATGAAACTAGACCACCAACTTACACCTTACACAAGAAACAAGTCAAAATGGATAAAAGACTTAAATGTAAGTGTGAAACCATAAAAATCTTAGGAAAAACCATAGGTAGCAAAATCTAAGACATCTCTTGTAGCAATGTGTTTGTGGATATAACAAGTAGGGCAAAGGAAACTAAGGAGAAAATACAAAATGGGACTATATGAAAATAAAAAAAGCTTCTGCACAGCAAAAGAAACCATCAACAAAATGAAAAGGGAGCCCACTGTATGGGAGAACATATTTGGCAATGACACATCTCATAAAGGGTTAATATCCAAAATATATAAGGAACTCATACAACTTAACAAAAGGAAGACAAACATCCAACTAAAAAAACGGCAAAAGGAACTAAATAGATACTTCTCCAAAGTGGACACACAGGTGGCCAAGAGCTTATGGAAAATGTTCAAAGTCACTAATCATTAGAGATATGTAAATTAAAACGACAATGAGGTATTACCTCACACCTGTCAGAATGGCTAACATCAACAAATGACAAGTGCTGGCGTGGATGTGGAGAAAAGGGAACCTAGTACACTGCTGGTGAGACAGCATGGAGGGATCTGGAGAGTATTAGGCTAAGTGAAATAAGCAAGCCAGAAAAAGGCAAGTATTACATAATCTCACTCATATGTGGAATCTAAAGAACAAAATATAAGCATAACCAATGGACATAGACACTGGGGGGTAGAGGAGACCAGGGGATTGTCAAGGGCAGGGGAAAAAAGGACACATATGTAATACCCTTTGTAATACTTTAAGCAATAAAAAAATTAAAAAAAAGAACAAAATAAATTGATGAACAAAATAGGTCCAGAGACATAGAAGCATGGAACAGACTGCAGAATCTCATAGGAAAGGTGGGGGTCAGTGGATGGATGGAAAGAGATTAACCAAAGAACTTGTATGTATATATGCATAACCCATGGACACAGAGAATAGGGTGGTGAAGGCTTGGGGTGGAGGGAGAGGACGGGCTAGAAGGGATCAATAGGAGAAAAAAGCAACATATGTAATACTTTCAACAATAAAGATTTTTTAAAAACACACACAAAAGAACACTTTGGGGGGTCCATTTAGTCAGAACCCATTCCGGCAGGTCAGTTCAGGGGTAGTCGCAGATGTAAAGGAGCTCTATTAAGGCTCTAGCCAGAGCAGCCTCAGGCTTTCTGACGGTGTAAGGGGCACCAGTTTTAGGAGCAGATGTGTGTCTTCTAAGAACCAGGGCTCTCTCCTTATAATTAATTCTGAAGTCTCCACTTGGCAACTCCAAAATACTGAATGCTTATCAATGCCACTATGATTGACACTTTATTTGTGCCTCTGTGTGCTTTTTTAATGTTTCTCAAAAGAGTGGTGGTTTGTAATAAAGTTCATTTTAAAATAAGTGTTGGCCATATATGCCGGGTAATAGAAAACTTCACCTAGATTCTGAGGATGATCATGGATGGTTGTTAAACTTATGCACAGACGACCATTAGATATTAACTGTCTAAATAGCAGCCAGTTCTGATTTTGTGTTTTCACCTCCCAGTGCACTTTAATCAAAATTCCATCATCAGAAGAGTCCTTGTAGCATGCAATGCTAGGATGGGCATGCCAACTTGGCTCTACAAATGGAATTTCCATAGACTTTCCCCTCAAACACCATGTAAGAAAAGTAAGATATAGCATATTTGGCTTTATAAATTTATCCACTTAGTGACTTTATCTTCCAAATCAATCACTACCTCTGTCCAATAATTAAACAGCCTGGAGTTACAAAATAAATATCAGCCAGATGACATTCATTCGATGAGAAAGTTCTAGAGGAAATAGTTGATGGAAACATGAATTAAAAGCTAGCATACTCCTCATAGTGGTTGAGACATCAAAAAAATGGGAGCCTTCAAATCTGGCATCCAGTCTCAGAGAGAACAAAAGCAAGGCTGAAGAAGACAGATTGGATCTTGTTTGAATGACTTAAATGTCAAAGGACAACATGATTAAAAATGAGAATCCATTTCCAGAATATATTATTTTACTAGAGGCCCGGTGCACAAAATTTGTGCATGGAGGGGTCCCCTCAGCCCAGCCTTCACCCTCTCCAATCTGGGACCCTTCGGGGGATGTCCGACTGCTGGTTTAGGCCCGATCCTAAACCGGCAGTTGGACAACCCTCTCACAATGCTGGACCACTGGCTCCTAATCGCTCACCTGCCTGCCTGCCTTGTCGCCCCTAACTGCTCCCTCCCCACCCGCTGACTGATTGCTCCTCACTGCCTCTGCATGCCTGCCTGATCAACCCAGGTTGCCCCCAACTGCCCCCTCCCTGCCAGCCTGGTTGCTCCTCACTACCCCCCTCCCCCGTTGGCTTGGTCACCCCTTACTGCCTCCCCTGCCGGCCTGTTCACCCCCAAATGCAACCCCCACCGGCCTGGTCGCCCCCAACTGTCCCCAAACCCCTGCCAGCCTGGTCGCCCCACACAGCCTGCTGTTCAGTCATTTGGTCGTCCCTCACTAACCCCCCTGCTGGCCTGGTTGTTGGCAGCCATCTTGTAAGGGCATGAGGGTCAATTTGCATATTGCCTCTTTATTATATAGGAAGCTAAAAAAACGAAAGCAAGGTGCTAAAATTGTATATAATGTGCTACCTTTTGTGTATGATCAGGACAGAAAATGAGACTATATGTTTGATTTGCTTGTATTTACATACATAAACATCACCCTGGAAGGATAAGCAGAAACTACTAATAGTGGAGAGATGGGAACTTTTCAGGGTATCTATAATAATAAAAGCATAATATGCTAATTAGACCAGACATCCTTCTGGATGACCTTCTGGACAAAGCCACATAGGCAGTGGCTGAGGCAGAGGTGTCCACTGAGGTGGGCGGGAGCCAAGCCCCTTGCACAAATTTCATGCATTGGGCCTCTAGTAGCTTTATATTGCTTTGATTTTTAAATCTTGGAAATATATTACTTATTTAAAAAATGAAAAAACAAAAACATGATGAATTGTTTTTTGGAAAACTTAAACCCAAATGAAATATTTGCTGGGAAAATGTTAAAACGTGGTATTTCAACATAAGCACAGCTTTGTGATGTGCTAGAAAGGTTAGAGGCCTGAGAAGCAGGGACATGGGTTAAGGTCTCCATTTTAGTTTTTCCACAATTTACTTTGACATCTTTTAACACTGCATTAGCAAGTGGGCTTAATGTGTGAGGCCAATCATGTTTATGATTAAACTAGAGGCCAGATGCACAAAATTTGTGCAAGAGTAGGCCTTCCTTCCCCTGGTTGCTGGCACCAGCTTCCCTCTGGCACACGGGATCTGGACTTCCCTACGACCTCCAGCAGGCACCAGGATCTGAGCTTCCTTAGCATCCCTGGCTTCATCTGGAAGGTTGTCTGGAAGGAAGTCCGGAAGGACATCCAGTCTAATTAGCATATTACGCTTTTATTATTATAGACTAGAGGCCCGGTGCACAAAAATTTGTGCACTCAGGGGGGTCCCTCAGCCCGGCCTGTACCCTCTTGCAGTCTGGGAGCCCTTGGGGGATGTCAGACATCCCACGAGGGGTCCTTAGCGCTCCTTGGAGGTGGGAGAGGCTCCTGCCACTGCCACTGAACTTGCCAGCCGTGAGCCTGGCTTCTGGCTGAGCAGCACTCCCCCTGTGGGAGCACACTGACCACCAGGGGGCAGCTCCTACATTGAGCATCTGTCCCCTCATAGTCAATGTGCGTCATAGTGACTGGTCATTCCGCCGTTTGGTCGATTTGCATATTAGCCTTTTATTATATAGGATTTTTACTTTTAAAACATTTTCAATTACATTTTATATTTGATATTACTCTGTATTAGCTTCAGATGTACAGCACAGTGGTTAGACAGTCATGTTGTTTACAGAGCAGTATTTGTCCTTTCTTTATGCTTTTTGCTCACCGGTAAGATCAGGGGCTTAGACTAGAAGACTTTTAGCCTCTTTGTAGTTCCAAAATGTTAATCATAAACCTGGCATGTTCCCAAAAGATAAAATGAAGGGGGAGGGCAGAGTACAGGCACTGGTGGTTCTGTAGTTTGAGGTGGGAAAGGTTGTCTTAAGTGGAATGTAAGAAACACTAAGTTTCAGGAAAGTTCCATCCAACTGTGGGTGAGCAGGCATCTGGGGCCAGGCTGAGACAGTCTAGCATTTAGTACTCCTTAGTCGTTTGGCTGGAAGGTGGTTAGGGCAAAGGTGCACCACTTTCTTAGAGAAGATGCTCAAGGTGATGCGTGGGTGGAATATGACAGGCTTGACAGCCCTCAATCCCACTTCCTTCTGGAACATTATAACAAGTAAAGGAGACTTGGAAGAGCCCAGGCTGCCAGTCCCCCATGGTGCTGGGGAGAGCTAGTGACTGACAGACACGGAGAGGGCTAGTCGCTCCTCGAAATCTAGGGTGACACGACAGACTTTTGTGGCTTCTTCAGGGCCCAGCCAGAGGAAGCTTCTGGATCTTCTTGAAAAGGAGCTGGTTAGTCTACTTGCCTGTTCCTGATGAACTGCCTGACCTTATTGTCTCCTGCAGTGTGAGAGCCACCGTCCTAGGCTGAGGCCAGGACCAGAGCAGGAAGCCAAATGTGGGCGAGGAAGGGGCTGGCTTCCCAGGACCTGCAGTAAAACATCAGGCAGAGCCCTTGAGGTGTGGAAACCTTCAGAGTCCCAGGGAGGACACACTTGCAGGCTCGTGATTCCAGGAGTCTGCGGAGATGCAAAAGACACCTGAAGAGCGGACCCAGCGCCCACATGAGATGGCAATCTTCTGCCTGCTGCCTGGACCCTCCTCTGCTCTGGACTTGCTGGCAAAGCAGGCTGAAGCCAGCCATGCCGGCCCACACTCCTGGCCTCTGCTTTGCGGGTGGGGACCCTCACCTCTCAGCATCCCAGTCTGACGAAAGCTTTGAGGCTGCACTGTCCAGTGTGGTAGCTGTTATCGGTGAAAGTGGGGTATCCCCTTCAGCACTGGGTGCTGGGGGTCCAGTCCTTATGATATCTGGAGAAAAAGAATTTTCTGAGACTCGCATGATTTTTATTTGTGTGGAATTATATCCCTGTGTTTGCAAAGTTCCATTTCCCTTACTCCAGTCCTGTAAGATGTGCAGCTGGGATTCAGTGGAGCTAGAAGCAAAGCCAGTGTCCAGAGTTTCCTTCCCATGTGGGAATCGGGTCCAGTTTAATGTGAAGTTAGCTGCAGTCCATCAGTCCATTGTGTGGGGTCCACCATGGGCCATGTGAGCGAATGCAGGAGCACAGGGGCATGAGAGCCCCCGAGACCAGGAGCATAAGAGAGTGAATTCCTTTGTTTAGGGGATTAAATATCCTAGATTTTCTGCTTGCCGTGGCAACACCTACTCTGGCCATTGACCTGTTCCCAGGTGTGACTGAAAGGCAAGTACCTTCCCTATTTCACCCAGACTTTACTGGGCATGAGTTTATTCCCCCTCGTCCAGGTCCTTCCCCCGTCAATCTGCAGGGAATGGGCCGGTGGTTCCCTGGGGAGTGTTAACCTGCAGCTTCCTGGCAAAACCGCACACATGGCATGTCCATCATATTTGTGTCCCCTGGCTCCTTTCCAGTTATTAATAACTGGGTTAAGTTACAATGGTATCAGTAGCCACTGACCGTATGCGGCCATTTAAATTAATTAAGACTAAAAAAACAACCAGTTCCTTAGTTGCCACATTTCAAGTGTTTAATAGCCATTTGTGGCTGGGGCTACTGAACTGGGTAGCACAGACAGCAAGTATTTCCATCATGGCAGAATGTTCTGTGGGTGCTGCTGCTCAGTAGTGTCTGTCTGGAAGCTACTATGGACAGATGGACCCACAACAGTACAGAATAATAAACAGTAAACCTAAAATCAGATGACAGGGGCAAGCAAGGTGTGTATATTTCTGCTCATGTGAGTTGTGAATAGGCTAAATTCACTAAACGAAAGAAAAGTTCAGACTGAGTTAAAAAAACAAGCAACATGCTATGTGTTGTTTAAAGAAATTCATGCACTGCCAAATGGTCATAAAGATTGAAAAGCTCTTGTAGAGGAGAGATTTTCATGTAGCATGGACTTTATATAGCTGTTCATTATCTAATTTTAAGAGGAACGTTGCCAAGTTGTGGTGTTAGAGGAGAATGCAAATTGGGCTTGGGGTTCATGATAAAAGAAGTGAACAAATTTGTGGTCCAAAGGCATCACTAACTTTTTGTGTGTCTCAGTGGGAACATTTTTCTGCTAGAGGTAGGAGAAGCAGAGGCATTGAAGGATGAATCAGTCCCTTTGAAATGTCTTGTCCCAGAGGCAGGCTTCTGCCAGCTGGAAGGAACCTGTGCTGGGGTGGCTGGGAGCGCTCATCACGCCTGCCATCTCTTTAAAACTCACCAAGGAGCCTGTTCTGGTGGAGCCATTAGCATGCACGGCCACCTTGGGAACATCGGGCCTTTCCATCCGCACTAGTTCCCTCCCTCTGGGGGCTGGGATAGGCAGCTGGGGCCCATCCCTCTGGATCCAACAATGACATTTCCATTTGCATTGCCAGTCATGTTCATTTCTCAGGGGAGTCCTGTATATCTGAATGTCCTTCTCTTCTTCTGATGCTTCACAAGTTCTCGGGAGATTACAGCATAGACAAGAATGCAAATGGAAAAATTTGGAAGTATATTTGAACTATTATATAATATAAATCTAGCATAAATCAAGCTAAGAGATTTGAGTAAACCTGAGGGGCATAAGTATTTTCTTAGGATGCAATTATAGAGGAAAAACAAACACTGTTGGAAAAAATATACTTGTTTTTTTTTTTTCTGTCAGCCTTTCCCTTGTATCTAACTAATTCTGCGATGCCACCTATCAGATATTCAATATGTGGCATTAAATTAAGGTCATTTAGAAAAATGAGTTATATCCACAAACCTAGATCTTAGAAATACAATCAAAGCCTTCATCTGAGTAAAATGATAAAACCCTAGCTGAAAACTGAAATGTTTTCAGTTCAATTAAATCATAGAAGCAAACAATTATTTTTTTCTTTTATTATTATTACTAGAGACCCGGTGCACAGATTTGTGCACTGGTGGGGTCCCTCGGCCTGGCCTGAAGGGATCAGGCCGAAACTGGCTCACCGACATCCCCCAAGGGGTCCCGGATTGTGAGAGGGTGGTTCTTGGGTGATGCACCCCAGAATCGGACTCCCTCCTCTCTGGTTCCAGGTGTGTCACCCGAGAACCACAGCTGCCAAGTCACCACAGCTTGGCAGCTCCTGCTTTGAGCATCATCCCCCTGGTGGTCAGTACATGTCATTACCAGCCGGTTGGCTGGTTGGCCGTTCGCTTAGACTTTTATATATATACTAGAGGCCCGGTGCACAAAAATTTGTGCACTGGCGCGGGGGGGTGGGGGGGTATCCCTCAGCCCCACTTGTGCCCTCTCACAGTCTGGGACCCCTCGGGAGATAATGACCTGCTGGCTTAGGCCTGCTCCCGGGTGGCAGAAAGCAGGCCCAATCCCTAGGTGCCTGCCCCGCAGCCCCTGGTCGGGCTCAGAGCAGGGCTGATTGGGGAGTTGAGGCGCCGCCCCCTGTCATGCACAGAGCAGGGCAGATCAGGAGGTTGCGATGCCACCCTCAGTCACACTCAGGGTAGGGCCGATTGGGGGGTTGGGGCGCAGCCCCCTGTCACACTCAAGGCAGGGTCGATGGGGAGGTTGCGGTGCCACCCCCTGTCAAGCACAGAGCAGGGCTGATCAGGGGGTTGGGGCGCTGCCCCCTGTCACCCATAGAGCAGGGCCGATCAGGGGGTTGGGGCACTCTCCCCTGTCACACTCAGGGTAGGGCCGATGGGGAGGTTGTGGTTCCACCCCGTCACACACAAAGCAGGGCCCATGGCGGGGTTGGGGTGCCGCACCCTGTCACACACAGAGCAGGGCCGATCAGGGGGTTGGGGAGCTCCCCCCTATCAGGCACAGAGTAGGGCCGATCAGGGGGTTAGGGCACCTTCCCCTGTCATGAACAGAGCAGGGCAGATAGGGAGGTTGTGGCCCCGCCCCCTGTCACACACAGAGCTGCAGGGCGATCAGGGGGTTTGGGCGCTGCCCCCTGTCACGCTGCTCCAGGGGCCAGGAGGCCTTGCTGCTCCGCTGATCCCAATGCTAGGAGGCCTCGCTGCTCCGCTGATCCCGGTGCCGGGAGGCCTCGCTGCTCCGCTGATCCCGGGTTCAGGAGGCCTTGGGGCTCCGCTGATCCCAGTGCTGGGAGGCATATTACCCTTTTACTATATAGTATAGAGGCCTGGTGCACGGGTGGGGGCCAGCTGGTTTGCCCAGAAGGGTGTCCCGGATCAGGGTGGGGGTCCCGCTTGGGTGCCTGGCCAGCCTGGATGAGGGGATGATGGCTGTTTGCAGCTGGTCACACCCCCTTCAGGGTGGGGGTCCCCACTGGGGTGCCTGGTCAGCCTGGGTGAGGGGCTAAGGGCCGTTTTCAGGCTGGTGGGTGACTGAAGCTCCCAACCTCTCCTTTTTTACTTTTTTTTTATTCTGGGATTTATTTACCTTCTATGGCTGTCAGTGGAGCTGAGATCCGGCTTTAACTCTGAGGCTCGGCTCCAGCTCTGAGACCTCGGCTGCTGAAAGCAGGTTTCTGGGCTTTGTTTACCTTCTGTATTTGAAACTTTGTTGCGACTCCAGCTCTGAGATCCCGGCTGACTGAAAGCAGGTTTCTGGGGATTGTTTACCTTCTATATTTGCAACAATGTTTCTTAGAGAGCAGCTCAGAGTCCAGCAGCGGCAGGTGGGGACCATTGGCTTCCTCCGTCACTGGGGCAAGCAAGCCTCCTGTTCACTTCAGGGGCCTGGCTTCTGGCCGCCATCTTGGTTGGCAGTTAATTTGCATATCTCGCTGATTAGCCAATGGGAAGGGTAGCGAAGTTATGGTTAATTACCATGTTTCTCTATTATTAGATAGGACTAGAGGCCCGGTGCACAAAAATTTGTGCACTCGGTGGGGTGGGTCCCTCAGCCCGACCTGTGCCCATTCACAGTCCAGGACCCCTTGGGGGATGTCCACCTGTCGACTTAGGCCCATTCCCCAGAGGATCAGGCCTAAGCTTGCAGTCAGACATCCTTCTGGAAGCCAGGGAGCCCTCGGGGGATGTCCGACTAAAAGCTTAGGCCCCCAAGGGATCAGGTCTAAACCGTTAGTTGGACATTCTTAGTGCTGCCATGGAGGTGGGAGAGGCTCCTGCCACCACCACTGCGCTGGCCAGCCATGAGCCAGCTTCTGGCTGAGTGGCACTCCCCATATGGAAGTGCACTGACCACCAGGGGGCAGCTCCTGCATTGAGTGTCTGCCCCCTGGTGGCCAGTACGCATCATAGCAACCGGTCATTCTGCCATTCAGTCAATGTGCCTATTAGCCTTTTATTATTATTATATAGGATGTCCCTATTTCCCCTCTTTTGCCCCCTCTACCCAGCTCTTGCCCCCAACTTCTCTCTGGCCATCACCATACTGTTGTCTGTGTCCATGGGTTGTGCATATATTTTCTTTGGCTAATCCCTTCTTTAAATTCACTTCTTTAAATTTTTACTTTCAGATAAGTGCTTATAACTGCACTATTATATATTCTCTATTATATCATTTAGAATTAAGATATTTTTTCATTGAACCCTTGTAAATTTTAGCACAATTTAATAAATTATGCTAGAAGCAATTAGGAGATTTTTCATGCAATGCAGATACATTTCAATTAATATTTTATTAATTTTTAATTTTTTAATATTTTAATTTGAAATAATCTCATACATGTAAAAAAAACTATAAAATACTACAGCATATTATATGTACCCTTCACCCAATTTCTTAGGTGTTAATAATTTAAACATAACCCTTATACAACTAACAAAATTTGGAATATATTTTTCTTATAATCTCTTTAATGTTACTTAATCCATTTACTTTGTTTTTGTTAATCTTCACCCAAGGATATTTTTCCATTGAATTTTAGAGAGAGTGCTTTCGAACAATAATAAATACAGTGGCAGAGCTGCCTCAAACTGATTGTCGAACTGCAGTGGGAAGGCCAGGGAGGGTTGGGGGACAGGAGGGAGGGGAGTAAGAGATCAACTGAAGGACTTGTATGCATCCATATAACCATAACTAATGGACATAAGACACTGGGGGGTAAGGGAGGGCAGGGGCTTGTCAAGGGGGGGGGGAAGGACACTTATGTAATACCCTTTGTAATACTTTTAGCGGAAAAAAAAACTATTATTATAAACTTTGATAACATTAAAATGTATGCAGTACTCTATGCATCATATTATTAAACTATTAGCTTTCTTCCAGTCTAGTATTTTAAAGAATGAAGATGAAGGATGAATATCTTAGTAGAAGATATACCACTATTGTCAATGAAAATATATTATTTCAAGTTCTGGCCAATTCTAACATAAATTTGAAGATTTATCCTTTAACATTTTATTTTGACCTTTTGTGAATTGAAAGAATCACACTTCAATTCACTAGTTTATGCACGAAGGCAAAATAAAAGCTGAGCCAAGGGTTCTGTCTATCCTTGAAACCAAATCCATGCACAAATGTTTTCTTGACTTCACTCCCATTTTCCTTCTTCATCCTGGCAATAAACTACCATCGGAATATAAAAAAAAAAAAAAAAAAAAAAAAAAAGAATTTTAGAGAGAGTGAAGGGAAAGGGAGAGACACATTGATTGGTTGCCTCCTGCACATGCTTTGATAGGGACTGGGGATCAAGCCAGCAACTGAGGTACATGCCCTTGACTGGAATTGAACCTGGGACCCTTCAGTCCATAGGCTAATGCTCTATCCACTGAGAAAAACAGGCTGCAGCTTAATTCATTTACTTTTCATCTATATGTGTCTTTATATTTAAAGTGGGTTTTGTTTTTGATTCACCCTCATAATCTGTCTTTTAATTGGTGCATCTATGCCAATGACTTTCAGAGTGCTTATTGATAGAGTTACTACCATATCAGGAGGCTTCTGGGGCTTGTGGGGCCCGGCCTGCCTTGCCGCCCGGGACCTGCTGGATGGCTGCACACTGGCGGCTTGTGCTGTCACGCCCTGCCTGCAGTATGCAAATTAGCCGCCATCTTTGTTCACGGTTAATTTGCATATCATGCTTATTAGCCAATGGGGGGCATAGCGAAGGTATGGTCAATTACCGTGTTTGTCTATTATTAGATAGGATAGATTATTAATTTTAATTCTTGGAGATGTGAGTGGAAGGCTGTGCTGTTGACAAGCTGAGAAACTAAAATGACCGAGGTGTTTGGTGTTAACTCTTACATTTTCTCCTCCAGCCCAGGATATACTGGACTGCAGCCTGGAGTCCCCATCGGTTAAGTGATGACAGGTCTTCATATGAAACAGGCAGACAGTGAGTAAAAACTAAGCTCCTGTTCACTTAAACAACTGAACATTTTCCTTCTGAGTTTGCCAGTATTACACGTTGAGCAAGAGAATGTGTGCTTTGAACATTATCACAGTCACTGTGTGCATGTGACAGAGACTCTTCCTTTTTAATAGGATGGATTTGTCCCCACCTCTGCTCAGTAGCGTTTATCCTAGCCTGCATCATCCCTCTCGACTAGCAGGAGGTAATCAACAGAGAAAGCCCTCCAGCACAGAGCCACAGCCTCCGTAGGCAGCTGCTGGCATTGGCCTTTGAACTGGAGGTGAGGAAAGTAGCATCAGGGGAACTTTGCCATGTTACCTCTTTGTTTCAGAAAGATGCCAGCTATAGAATGCAGGACAATTTTTATACATTTTCTTTGTTTATGTGTAGGGTTAGATAAACATTTGGACACTTGGGATTTCTCTTGTTGGTGTGTACTGTATGCATTAGTAATGGGGACCTGCAAGAACCTAATATTAGATAGGTGTTCATTTTTCACTCTCAGAATAGTCTTAATTAGAAATACTGTAGGCTTGTCATCAGGGAACAAGCACAGAGGGTCCCAAATGCTGACTGAAACTTGGTGCCTTGCTGGAACTTAGTAATTCAAGAAATTTGGGGCTCTTCCCCGTCATTTTCTAACTTAGCTCTTAGCTGAGTCTATCACACCCTTTACTGTAGTCCCTGGCAGTCTCCTTTCTTTGCCTTTTGTCCACCCTTTACCGCCCAAATAATGGAAGTGGCTGTAAAATAACATATCACCATTAGGTGTCGCTGTCTAACATGTAATGACAGTGAAAAAGGAGGATTTCAATTTAGTTCAAAAATCTCCTGCTTGATAGAGTAGGCCAAGCATGTCAAACTCAAAGGCTAACACGGGCCAAATAAATAAGGTTTAAGTTTATGTTGGCTGCAAAAAAACAAAAGCTTCAATTTTCATAGAAACGTAGGTTTATTTCAATAGAGGCATGCTGAATACAAAGGGCTGAAATAAATGAGTAATTGTTAACATACAATAATAGAACATTTTAATAAAAATTAATATTTTCTCTTGAACACCAACTTACCAGACACTGAATAACTGTACAAATTAATAAGCGTAACGCAAATAAGCCGATTTTTCTTGTTCTCTGAAAGCGAATATTTCCTGTTGTGCACACCAAACAAGTCAGTCCAAGGCTAATGATGTGGCAATCAATCGGCTGCTAAAATACTCGCTGCTAGTATTAGTGGAGAGAAATGGTGCACCTGTGCATAAGGCGTGTAAGGGAAATTAATACAACGCGATTATAGTAATCAGTCATTAGTGAACATTGTAGTTTGTTATTAATAATTATGTATAACAGGATCTTGAAAAAATTAAGTTACAAAATTTTTATTAAAACATTTCTTACATACCGTTATATTCGCTGGGCCGCAAGAATATTCATTGTGGGCCTCATGCGGCCTGTGGGCCTTGTGTTTGACATGTAAAAATTGATTTTTAATAGAGAGATCAGGCTTTTCTCTAGAGAGGAAGGCTCAATCTTGTAAAGATAGAAGTTCCAGCCCTGACCGGTTTGGCTCAGTGCATAGAGCATCGCCCTGCGGGCTGAAGGGTCCCGGGTTCAATTCCAGCCAAGGGCATGTACCTTGGTTGCGGGCACATCCCCAGTCGGGGGTATGCAAGAGGCAGCTGATCGATGTTTCTCTCTCATCGATGTTTCTAACTCTCTATCCCTCTCCCTTCCTCTCTGTGAAAAATCAATAAAATATATTTTTTAAAAAAAGGGCTGAAGAAGTTCCATAAAATTAAACAGTAAAACCAAATCAATGTATCTAAAGTACTGATAGGATTTTTTTATTTTATTGGAAGAACATATTTACAGTAAGAATATATGACCAAGATCTTAAAAAGTTCTTCATCAAGGGTTATCCACTATAATAAAAATCAAGTTTCAAATATGTATATGTACAACTAGAAGAGATTATGAATATTTGTTAACTCAAATGACATGTCTTACGTTTTGTTATATTTTGATATAATAAAGGAGACTTTTAAAATGTTGATTGATAAAAAAACAAAACAAAAAAACATTTCTTACATACCGTTCTATTCGCTGGGCTGCAAGAATATTCATTGTGGGCCTCATGCGGCCCATGGGCCTTGTGTTTGACATGCTTGGTGTAGGCCATTGATGCTGTAGATTTTGAAAATATTTTTTTCTTGCAAATAAGGACTTGCTTCAGATTTTTAAAAAAATTGGAAATAGCCAGTCAGACTTTTAAAAATAAATATCAAAGTTTTGCTGGAGAGATTGCAAAAGAGAATTATTTTAGGCTGGCATGCAGTTTTCCCTGACTTATCTCAAACCTACTTTCCCAAAAGACACCTGCTTTTGCCTTTAAGTAGCCACTTTTCAGTCACATGGGGCTACTTGCCATTTTTTGGATATCAGTGCTTTTCCACACCACTGCATTGACTGAGAGTGTGCTTCCTTTACCTCCCAATGCCATCTCCTCACTCTCACAGACAGGCTCAGGTGCTAGGTCCTCTGTGAGACCTTACCTCATCCCTCAGATGGAGCATGCATTTCGACTGCTGTGTGTCTGCCATGGGCCTGGGCTCCTTGTGTAGCATTTTGTAAACACTAGCTCCAATAATGATTATTCATGTATTATCATGAAAGCTAGGACTGTAATATAATTACCACAAGCCTAGAATGGGTCTTAGAATAAATATTAATAAATGGTAATGAGCTTAGTTAAGTGAATAAATTAATCATAATGAAAACATGGATATGGAAAGATTTGATTCTAGTTGATTTTTGGAGCATTGCCAATTCACTGGGTACTGGAAACTGGCCATCCACTGATAATTAAAGAGTAATGATAGAAGGCAGTATATCAACGTATGAGAAAATGCACTCTACACAGTGCTGTGGGGAGCCAATCAGCATGATTGATTTAATGGTCATGATAATTGATGACACGAGAAAGTAAACAGCTCATCCGTGCCTTAGCATCTCTATTTAGAACTTTCTGCTTTTTAGCCATGCTCTTGTGAATAAACAAGACATACCATTAGAAACACAATCTACTCTCTTTGTATTCAATTTAGAAAATGTTTTCCCTTCACCCACTATATTCCTGATGAAACTGAGTCTCCTAGATAAACGGCTGAAGGGGCTGGGCTCATCCACATTCAGGGAAGGCCCGCAAGGGAGCTGCTGTCAGAGCTGGAAACAGGGTGGGAACAAAGGGAAGATGCCTTCACTGCTTGGCATTCACCAGACCTGGTAAAATTTTCCTCAATCAATGATGGGTAAGAAAAAAAAGGGGTGGTGGGGGGTGGACAACAACAAAAAGAATCTTTTTGTAAAAACCTTACCCAAGGATATGATTATAAAGAATTTTTTTTTCTTTTTTAGAGAGAGAAAGGGAGGTAGGGAGAAATGAGGGGGGAGAGAGAGAGAGAGAGAGAGAGAGAGAGAAACATCAGTGTAAGAGAGAACATTGATTTGGTGGTGGTGCCTTCTGTATGTCCCCCTACTGGGGATCATACGGCAACCTCTTGTATATGGGATGATGCTCCAACCACTGGCCAGGGCACAAAAAGAATATCTTAAAAATACCCCATCCTATCTAATAAAGAGGGAATATGCAAATTGACCATCATGCTGTAACAAGATGGCTGTGCCCACAGTGGAGGCCGAGTTTCCATAACGAGCCATAATGAGCAATCAGCAGGGACCTGAGGCTGTGTGGCGCTGGGCTGGGGCAGGGGGCCTGAGGCTGCACCCACCTCCACCCCCCGATGGGGCTTGATGGGGGACCTTGGGCCGTGCCCCCTGGCCCAGGGCAGGGGACTTCAAGCACACTCCCCGGCCTGTTCTGGGGGAACCTCAGGCCATGCCCCCCACCCAGCAGGGCTTGACGGGGGTGGGGCCAGCCAGGTCTGGGTCTTGCGCAATTTCTAGGCACACGTGGGTGGGTGGGGACTTGACTCTGGTTCCCGTGGCGTGCCCCAGACTCTGACAGGAGGGAGATTTTCATATACATATTACTAATTTTCTTTCATCTCTGACACTTCTATTATAGAGAAAGGGCAAATATTAAAATATTTCCTCTAATTAATTCCCTTTTATTTTTATTTTAATATATTTTACTGATTTTTTACAGAGAGGAAGGGAGAGGGATAGAGAGTTAGAAACATCGATGAGAGAGAAACATTGATCAGCTGCCTCTTGCACACTCCCTACTGGGGATGTGCCCACAACCAAGGTACATGCCCTTGACTGGAATCGAACCTGGGACCCTTGAGTCCGCAGGCCGATGCTCTATCCACTGAGCCAAACCAGTCAGGGCTAATTCCCTTTTAATGTGCATGAATTTCGTACACTGGGTCACTAGTATAACATAAAAGAGGGATCCACTGCTACTCAGTACTATTTTAAAAGTATGTGTGAAATATCATCATGGTAAAAAAAGAAAATTTAGAGTGCACCTACTTTTAGTCATTAAAAGAAAAAAAGAATATCTCTAAAAGAGTATTAGAAGGGGGAGTGATAACAACTAAAAAAGAACTGCCACTGTAAAAGAAAATTCATAGTAATTAAAACTATTGCAGAATTAAAATCCACATTGGGGACAGTTAACACAGAATCTTTAATATAATACAGAAAGAAAACCATAAGAAAGAAAATGATAGGTTTAGGGGATACAATATAAAGCTATGGATAATTGGCACCCTTGAGAATGAGAGTATATGGATAGAGTAGAAACTATAATTTAGTTTATAATCAAAGATGTATGAAGAAAAGTTTCTAGATCTGAAAAAAAATACCTGAAACTATAGAATAAGGAAAATGTTCTAGGAAAAATGAATAAAATGAGAAGAGTTCTAGGCATATGCTGATGAAAATATGAATTTCCAGGACAAAATAATTTAAAGTTTTCAAGCAGAAAAAATAAAGAGGCTTCTTGTCTATAGGACCATGGTAAGGCATTGATGCCAGACATATGTGTACAGCCTTGCAGGGCATTTGGTCCTGTACAAACTGCCATGGAGACATTTGGTCGGCACTTAAAGGTCCTTGATATTTGGTCCTGTCGAAATGTCCACGCTTAGAAAAAGTTCCTATGTTCAAAAAGCCCATGTTTATTTCTATTTTTTATTTATAAGATTAACACAAAAAATACTGTGGTGTTTTATTGTCCAATAATTGTGTTGGGGCTGTATTGCCAATAATAACCCTTCTTGTCTTGGTAGCTTAGCTGGGGTTAGGTAGATGGCTCATGGTTTGGCTCTTGTGGAAAGTAGGATTTATATCAACTATGGACCAAATGTCTCCATGGACAATTTGGACAGAACAGAATGTCTGCTAATTGTGTAGAATTAAACCCAATTAATTATTTTAAACTGGTACCCCAATAAAATTAAATACAAAAATTTATAATAATAAAAGGGTAATATGCTAATTAGACTGGACATCCTTCTGGATGAAGTCGGGGCCAGTGGGAAGCCCAGGTCCTGGGTGCCAGGGGGCAGCCAGAGGGAAGCCAGCCTGGGTCCCAGGTGCCAGAGGGACGCTGGTGCTGGCAGCCGGGGGAAGGAAGGCTTACTCTTGCACAAATTTCGTGCATCAGGCCTCTAGTAAAAAATAAAAGTCAAACTAAAGAATAATTAAATGATATTTTAAATGCATATTCTCATTGTACTGGCAAGGATTGGGAAGTCAAAGAATATTAAAGTAATAATTATACAAGTATTGGATTTCATAATGAAAAAATAGAAATTAAAGTATGATTTTAAAAATATTTGATTAAATTATTTAAAAACTACCTCTAAAATGAATACATAGATATGACTGAACTCATTAGCTATCTATAGAGATAAGACTAAAAATGAATTTAGTAAAATCCTAACAGAGGAAACCTCTAGTTACTAGAACCTTGGATGATTTTTATATTCTTTCCTATGTTTTTGTGTTTTTACAAATAATCAAACTATAATAAAGCTACAAGTCAAAGTAAAAACCAAGCAATGTTTGCTGTTCATAAAAAATAAAAAGCAGAATCAAGCTACTGTTAAAATATTCAGGTAGGTTTGTTTTCTTATTGCATCTGTGAATAATTATTGACAGTAAATGGCAACAAGGCAGGAAAATCTCTGAACCCATTTCCAGGTTCTAATCATATTGACAATGCTTCAAGTTAGCCTCTTCTTTATGAAGACATAAAATCTGTTAGGCCCATTAGGGCTGCCTCGTGTAGTCCTAAAGGATGTGTCGCTCTCCACTTCTACAGAGCTAGGCCCATTATCTTAACTAGAATATCATCAGTGACCAGTCTCTCAACTCTGCACCAGATTGCAAAGGTGATAAGTAATGGATAAATTCAGGTACAGATAGACTATGAATAGCTGGAGGTTTAATTCCAAACTTAAATACAGTTTTTTTGGGAGCTGAGTCATACCATGATATGTCACAAAATGTTTTTACTGGTAATCTGGAGCTGTCAGACTAAAGTGGTTGAGATAAACCTTAAAAAATACACTGAAAACCACAGCAACTGCTGTTGAATAGCTGAGAGCCTCACTGGTGTCTGTCCCCTAAGCCCACACACTAGTCAGCGGCTGGATTTCACCACCCGGTGGGTGAAAGGAGGGATGGAAAGACACCAAGTGAGACTTTACTGAGGTCAGAGAGGAGATGGTTTGTTCCAAGGCCTAGAGAAGTGCTGGTCTAAGGCATCCACACTTGGGCCTTCCCAGGATGACCTCCCCTTTGCCAGGCAGCCCCAGGTCCATTTTACAGCAGCAGGTGCAACCTGAGAAAAAGACAAAAGCAAAAACAAGCTTTCCATTCTGTGGAAGCCTGAGTTCTAACTTTTCCCTCATTTCACCAACATGTCCCATTCTTTAAGTGTCCTACCCTCTGAAGTATAGGAATTCAACAAAATAAGAACCCAGATAAGCAAGTTCATTGAATGATAAACAACTGGTCAAGCGGGTAACTCGATCCTAATGCCAGCCTGAGATTTGGCGATGTAGGGAGTCTAGGCATGACCACTTTACTTATTTAAAGCTAAAGGAAGACATACTAGCTTCCCTATTCAAATGCAATTTAATTTTCACATATTGACTGCTTATCTTAAGAACAGCCTCCAACCTCACCCCTTCTCCCTGTTAACCCACTTGTATCTCATTATGGGCTGACAGAAGCAGCAGCATCAAGGGGTTTCTGATAACACCAGTGAAGTTATATCTGGTGAAGAATTCTGAAGGATGGTGAGGAATCCCTACTCCTTTGCCTACACTCCCAATTCCAATCTATTTGCCTCTGCTGGGCCATGTGGATGGTGAAGCAGATGGGTAGTTGGATTCACGTGAGCCTTTGGGCTGAGGGATTCTTGGTGAGGGGAGTGGGTGGGATGTTTTTGTGGACTGGGTATGAACTTGGGAAGCAGTACTAGACAGACCCTGGGGTGAAGCAAAGGCTCTTGGGAAGAGCTTGGTTTGCAGAGGTCTCTGCCCAGAGTGGGAGAGAGGGGATTAAAGTCATCTTTGTATAAATATCTGAGGTGTGCCAGTCTGCAACAGGCCAAGAATCAGCTGAATGAGTAGGCTGAGTCTTTCTAGGCAGGAGGCTGGGAGAGTGTCAGACATATACTCTGAGGAGTTAACAACAACAACAAAACCCAACAATAAAATACAGCTGCTCTAAAGGACCCAGCAGCAGAAAGGTGAGTAGCCAGCACAAACAGAAGTCATGCTTGGCAATATAGAATTGTAGAAAGAGCAGAAGAAAACTGAAGCAAAATAATCTATACTAATAAGAGGGTAATATGCTAATTAGACTGGATAGGACTTCCTTCCGGACAAAGCCACAGTGGCGGGGGGCCGAGGCAGAGGCGTTTAGGGGCAATCAGGCCAGCAGGGGAGAGCAGTTAGGAGTGATCAGGCCAGTAGTTGGACATCCCTTGAGGGGTCCCAGATTGGAGAGGGTGCAGACCAGGCTGAGGGACCCCGCTCCCCTCCCCCCCATGCACAAATTTCATGCACTGGGCCTCTAGTAATAATAATAATAACAACAACAACCACCACCACCAGAGCAATAAGACTCTGTAATTAAAAATTATTTTCCATCTAATGAATTCAGTTGCTTATTTGAAAGAGATGGAAATCCTTAGGAAAATATGGTTGAGTCTACAACATCCACTATATTCATTGTGAGAGTTCCAGAGGAGAAAGAGGAACTAGTCAATAATGTCTGTGATTTGAAAAAAATATTTAAATATTTAAATCTGCACACTGAAAGGGCTCACCAGATTTCAGTAAGATACATGGCAAAAGATATATTGAGGCATGGTAAATATTCCTGAGCTCTGCTTAGAAAAAAAAAGAATCCAAATTTGGAATACGTCAAAGAGTATTAGGCACTTTTTTGGTGCAGCGCTGGGCTTGACTTTCTTTTGACTGAGCTGTTTTACAAGTTTGTAGTGGCTGAGGTTAACATGAGGATTTTTGTCTGCTGAAAATGAAAATAATTTCTGTTTGGTGGAAGAGATAACCCCAAAGGATACAGTCTGTGCCTCTAAGATAGTAAGCAGTCTTATATCTAACCTACCAATTTTATCTGAACATTCTTTTATTAAATTGCCTGTACATACCTTCTTGAATCCTCTTTGAATCTCTCCCTCTTTTTTAACATTTTGCTGTAAAGTTTTAATAATTAAAGTAATGAGTTAAAAATCATTTACAAAAGAGCTCATATTATATTTCACGAGAATCATGGTTTTACCTTTTTGAAAATGATTCTGTAATGGATGTCTATTGAAATGTCCAAGAGCAGTCACTTGAAGAACTGCTTTTCTTGGAGAAGTCACCTCAGTGTTGCTTAGGCCCGAGCATGTCCATCTCCCCCCTCCCTTCCCCCCTCTCCCACACCTCCATCCTCCCAGCTAAATTCCAAGCAGCAATAGAAGTTTAACTTTTCTCACGCTCTGTTTCTTCCAATGTGTGTGTGTGTTTTTTTTCCTCTCTCTTTCTCTCCATTGGTTTTTGTGTTTTTGCTTTTCTGGTTCCTGAGTGGTCAATAAAATCAATCCCTATTGGTGGTAGCAATGGTTGAGAGTTTGGTCTTGTGGTCTGACCATTGGTGATTTCTGTCAAATGGATGATGGAAATCTAGTTTCTGGTGGGTGAGAGATGACAATTGGATTTGTTATTGTTTTCTGTTTTTATACTTGTGAGCTCAAATACCTTGAATTTGTGTGTGTGTGTGTGTGTGTGTGTGTGTGACCATTGGGAAGAACAATAGCTCTTGAGACCTAGACTGGTGAGTTTTGTATTTCTGGGTTTATTTTTTACTTGCAGCTGAAGTTGTACAACTGGGCTAAAAGCTATGTACTTGTAATTCAGAAAAACTTTTATCTCTTGTGTGTGAATGTGAAATATTTTCTTACTTCTGGAGGATATTAATAAATTAGATTACAATGTCTATTAAATTAAAGGAACTCTGCTTTGAACAGGTTTAGAGATAAACCACTGTTTATGTAAATTAAATGTCCCCAGAATTCAGAGAAGAAAATTTTAAAAATAACAATCTTTTACTACCTTAAATGCACTAGGTTTTTGAGGAAAAATAATCCTTCTTACAGAAACTGCTAGCTTAGGAACATATAAGAATCAAAGTTTACACAAATAAGATGAATATTTGGACAAACTATACTAGTTTAATAATTTTCTTTGATCTATCAGTGTTCAGTATAATATAGCATATGAATTTATTAACATGATTTTGGTATGTTGTCAAGAAGAGACTAGTTTAATATAAACTTTTTTTTTAAATATATATTTTATTGTTTTTTTACAGAGAGGAAGGGAGAGGGATAGAGAGCTAGAAACATAGATGAGAGAGAAACATCGATCAGCTGCCTCCTGCACACCTCCCACTGGGGATGCGCCCGCAACCAAGGTACATGCCCTTGACCGGAATCGAACCTGGGACCCTTCAGTCCACAGGCCGATGTTCTATCCACTAAGCCAAACCGGTTACGGCAATATAAACTTCCTAAACTACTTACTTTGGCTTACTGATTAAGCAAAATAACATTACAATACATAAAGCTTAAGATTGCAAAAATGAAAATTTATCTTCATAATTCTGATATTTTAATAGTATTTTTTGTAGTGTGTCCATTTGAACATCACTAATAAGAGCTGTAGGTAACTTAAAACCATGATATTTTAAAAATTTCAGCAATCAAAGGATGATTAGTGAATCCAGAGATAATTTATAAATACTATTGACACTGAAATATTGATTACTAAGCATAATTTTAAGTCTTATATTTTCACATCTGATTTTTAACACACTATAAAATGGTTATTTCTTTAGGATATTTGTGTTGATGAATGCTTTATTTTTGCCATTTTATGAAGGTGTAAAGGATTGTGTGTAGCTGGAGAAAGTTTTGTTATTAGTATGCATGAGTTCTGTTAGACTGATACAATCCTTAAATATGATACATTTCTCAGTTTTCTTTCTTCCAGTTTGCTCTGTGAAATATAAGTTACTAGAGGCCAGGTGCATGAAATTTGTGCATGGGTAGGGTCCCTAGGTCTGGCTGGCGATCAGGGCCAATCGGGGCCTTCCGGCTGCCAGCTGGGGCCTTCCTTCTGTGCTGGGGTCCAGCCCCAGCGGGCCAGGGGTTCCCAAAGGTGTGGACAGAGTCGGCGAAGAATGATTTACACGGAGACAGCATTCAGATGATCAGCATAGCTCTCTTTAGTCTCTGTGGATCTTCCTGTGCCTGGCTGAGGCCACAGAGAAAGATCCAGAGGCAAGATGAGCCTTTATTTTATAGTCAGAGGTAAACAAGGTAGTGGTTACCATAGTTACACTGTTCTTGTGAGTTTCACTTGTTTACACTGTTCTTGTGAGTTTCACTTGTTTTGGCAGCACTTGCTTCACTTCCCTCAGCCCATTAGCTTCCCAGATAAGATCTAGTGAGCATTATAAGGATGAGCCTAATTATGCTAAGAGGACTGTGCCCTCTAAGCTGGGACTTGTTTGTGGCTTTGACAACAGTTCAGTCCGAGGCTTAACCCTATAGCTGCTCCCCACACTTCTGGCTGCCGACCAGGGCCTTCCTTTGTTCTGCGCCTCCCTCTGGTGGTCAGCGCACGTCATAGTGAGCAGTCAAACTCCTGGTTGGTCGAACTCCCAAGGGGACAATTTGCATGTTAGCATTTTATTATATAGGATTATTTTAGTTAAAAGTTAAAATTAAATGTGGGTGCTTGAGACTATAGCAGGAGCCATAGTGAGAGGGAGATACAACTGTGTATGTATGTTGGTTTTTCAAGAAAAAAAGAAGAGAGTGATTTATTCTTAAACTGTCAATTTGTTCTAGAGTATGAGAGAACACAGTGAAAGACAAAGTCTGAGCATGTATAGCAAGTTATAGAGGTTTGAAGAAAATAAACCTTATTTGCCTTAAATTATAGAAACTGAGTCTGAGCAGAAAACATAAAATATACTAACATTTTCGCAAAGTTTTTTATTTTTATTTTGAAGAATTTATTCATAAGATAATTTAAAAAAACATAAAGGAGTTTGTGAATATTTATCTAATATACTAATGAAAACCTAGAATTTGGTTTCCTCCCTGGTAAAATGATAGATTGGAGCCTTTATTTAGGAGTAACAAAGTGCTATTCTGCCCCCTCTAGGAAATCTACTGTATAGTAGAGACTCTATATCTCAAAGTAAATTTTTCTGCTCTGTTTTGACTTTAATAATGTCCTTAAATATTTTAAAAAAGCAAAATAAAGAACACAGTTTCTTCATTTGTGAAAGTGCTAAAATTCCTTACAATTATGTGACCTTGTTTGATGTTATTTTAAAATACTTTATTGACACTTAAGTAGATAACCAAGTGTCAATAAAGTATTTTAATATATTTTAAAACAAAGTATATTATTATACTTTATCCAGGATGCTATCTTAATCAAGTTAGCAGATCTACTCTAATAATTCCTTTCCAAGTTCAGACCCTAAAATTAGAAAAATAAAATCATCTGTCTTTTATACCTAAAACAATCTTTGAGTGTTACCAGAGGGCCCTGGAAAATAAAAAGACATTATTTTACTTTATAAAGAAGAATGCTAGAAATAATTAGGAATGTTTGGTATGTTCTACATTTCATAATTAGCTTGACACTAATTTAAGAATTACATGGGAGTAATTGTCAAATAAAAAGACATGCTCAATCTCCCCTTAAGCTTGTATAAGTAAAAAGTAATTAATATAAATATTTCAGAAATTATATATTTTACTAGAGGCCTGTTGCACAATGAGATTCGTGCAATAGGCCTTCCCTTCCCCTGGCTGCCGGCACAGGTTTTCCTCCGGCACCCGGGACCCAGGCCTTTGCTCTGGACAAAGCCTTCAGTCTTTGCTCTGCTGCTTCGCCCCTACGTATGCAAATTAGCCACCATCTTTGTTGGGTTAATTTGCATACTATCCTGATTGGCTGGTGAGTGTAGCAGTGGGACGGTTAATTTATATGTTTGTCTATTATTAGGTAAGATGAAAAGACCATTGAGATTTGCCAGTGTTCTCATTATTCTTTTTTAAAAAAATATATTTTTATTGATTTTTTACAGAGAGGAAGGGAGAAGGATAGAGAGTTAGAAACATTGATGAGAGAGAAACATCAATCAGCTTCCTCCTGCATGCCCCCTACTGGGGATCGAGCCTGCAGCCAAGGTACATGCCCTCGACTGAACTGAACCCGGGACTTTTCAGTCCATGGCCCGACGCTCTATCCACTGAGCCAAATCATTCTTATTCTCAGGAAAAAGACTGATGGAACCCTTCTAAAATAGTTATGTACTGTACCTCATTATTTTCCTTAATTCTAATATTATTGGTCACTGTGATAAGTTGACTGAAGTCATTCAGTTTCACTATAAAATAAGTTTCAATTTCCCTTAGATGTTTGCCTGAAGGCTATTCTATAAGCTACAGAGTGGCAGCATTTTGTTAGTCACTTAAAAAAAAATCTTTATTGTTGAAAGTATTACATATATCTCTTTTTTTTCTCCCATTGATCCCTTATGGCTCGCCTCCTCCCCTCGCCCCAAGCCTTCACCACCCTATTGTCTATGTCTATGGGTTATGCATATGTGTACAAGTTCCTTGCTTGATGTCTTTCCACCCACCCACTCACTCCCACCTTCCTCTGAGATTCATTAAAATCCACATATGAGTGAGATCACATGATACTTATCTTTCTCTGACTGGCTTATTTCGTTTAGCATAATACTCTTCGGGTTCCTCCATGCAATTCCAAAGGGTAAGAGATCCTCCTTTTTTACTGCTGCATAGTATTTTGTGATATAAATGTACCACAGCTTTTTTATCCACTCATCTACTGATGGGCACATGGGCTGTATCTAGATCTTAACTATTGTAAACTGTGTTGCTATGAACATAGGGGTGCATACATTCTTTCTGATTTCTGTTTTGGGTTTCTTAGGATATATTTCTAGAAGTGGGATCACTGGGTCAAATGGCAATTCCATACTTAATTTTTGAGGCAACTCCATACTGTTTTCCATATTGGCTGCACCAGTCTGCATTCCCACCAGCAGTGTACTAGGGTTTCCTTTTCTCCACATCCTTGCCAGCACTTGTCATTTGTTGATTTTTTTGATGGTCGTCATTCAGACAGGTGTGAGGTCATACCTCATAGTCATTTTAATTGGCATCTCTCTGTTGATCAGTGACTTTGAGGATTTTTTATATGTCTCTTGGCCATCTGTATGTCCCTTTGGAGAAGTGTCTATCTTGGCTCTTTGCCCATTTTTTAATTGGATTTTTTGTCTTCATTTTGTTAAATTGTATGAGTTCCTTATATATTTTGGAAATTACCCTTTATCAGATGTATCATTGCCAAATATATTCTCCCATACAGTGAGCTCTCTTTTCATTTGGTTGATGGTTTCTTTTGCTGTGCAGAACTTTTAATTTTGATGTAGTCCCATCTGTTTCTCTCTCTCTCTTTCTCTCTCTCTCTCTGTTTCTCTCTCTCCCTCTCTCTCCATTTCTTTTTCTCATTACAGCAGTCCTGTTAGCATTTTTTGCAGTGCTGGTTTGGTGATGACAAACTCCTTTAGCTTTTTTTGTTCTGAGAAGCTCTTTATTTCACCATCTATTTTGAATGAGAACCTTGCTGGATATAATAATCTTGATTTCAGATCTTTGTTTTTCATTACCTTGAATACTGCATGCTGTTCCCTTCTGGCCTGTAGAATTTCTGATGAAAAATCATTTGACAGGTCCATGGAGCTCCTTTGTAGGTAACAAATTGCTTTTCTCTTGCTGCCTTTAAGATTCTCTCTTTGCCTTTAATTTTTGGCATTTTAATTATGTGTCTGGGCATGGGCCTGTTTGGGTTCTTGTTATTTGGGGCTCTCTGTGCCTCTTGAACTTGTGTGACATTTTCCTTCACCAGATTAGGAAAATTTTCTGCCATTATTTCTTCAAACATGTTCTCTATCCCTTGCTCACTTTCTTCTCTTTCTGGCATTCCTATTATGCAAATATTGTTACATTTCATGCTGTCCCACAGCTCCCTTAAGCCGTCTTCCTGTTTTTAATTGTTTTTTCTTTTTGGTTCTCTGACTGAGTGATTTTTTCTGCCCTGTCTTCTAATTCACTGATATGATTCTCAGCTACCCCTAATCTGTTGAGTATTCCTTCCACCATGTTCTCTATTAGTGCCATGTCAATCTTCATAATTACTATATCTTTTCTCATGTTGTTGAGCATCTTTGCCATCATAACTTTGAACTCTATATCTGATAAATTTCTTACCTCCATTTTATTTAGCTCTTCTTCAGGAGAATTCTCTGTTCTTTCATTTGAGGCTTGTTTTTTTGTCTTCCCATGTTGACTGCTTGTCTGTATTTGTTTCTATATATTAGGGAGATCTATTATGACTCCCAATCTCTATGCAGGACAGTTTTTGACTAGCCCTGCATACCCTGTTTGGGGCTATCAGCAATTCACAGCTTGTGGCTCTCTCTGCTGGGGCTTATAGAATATGATAGGGATAATAATGTTCTTCAATGATTCCACATTAGCAACATATTAGGCTAATACTCCTCAGGCTAATGCATAATGTAATATACTATTCTGAAATAAATGTATAAGACTGCTACGTAAGAGCAGGCAAGGTTGACATGCTTTTGCTTCTGTCATTCATACAAAAAATTTTAAAGATTGAAAGTTCATGAGTAGGAAGATTCTGTTACCAATGACAGTTATATTTTGTACCCCCGTTTTTCTGGTTGAATGTATGCATCTTGGTCACTGCATGCTTATTACAGTCTGAAAATTAATAGGCACTTTATTTGTTTTAGAGAGAGGGGAAGGGAGAGAGAGGAAAAGAGAGAGAAAGAAAGAGGGAGAGAGACTTTGACATGAGAGAGAAACATTGATTGGCTGCCTCCTGAATGCCCCTACCAGTGATCGAGCCCATAGCCTCGGACATCTGCCCTGACCAGGAATCTCACATCATTGAACTTCAGTGTATGGGAACATATTCAGCCAACTGAGCCACACCTACCAGGGCTAAGCATTTTATATTTGATTGAATAATTGATAGATTAAACCAATGAATGAAATAGTGATTCATTCACACTAAAATATTAGAGACAATGTATTGATAGAACTCTGAGTTAAGAGATCTGTATTTGAAGAAAGATTGGCCTGTATCACACAGATGAGGGCAGTGGTAGGTATTTTGCAACATTTCTATGAAAGGATCACTTATGAATCCTCTGATTATAGCAGTAGCCTGGCAAATGTCAAACCTTCCTATACCCGCTATTCTTTCTATATTTTGGAGGTCCAGAAACTTGTCAGGGTTCTGTAGGTGTCTTCAAATATTCTTCTTTTGTGAATATCCCCATGACCTGGGGGAAAAATCACTGACCACTCTTATTTATTTATTTATTTTTCTGTTCATCTTGCCACTCCCTTCTGGCCTGCATAGTTTCTGTTGAGAAATCAGCTGACAGTCATATGGGTACTCCGTTGTAGGTAACTGACTGTTTTTCTCTTGCTGCTTTTAAGATTCTCTCATTGTCTTTTGCTCTTGGCATTTTCATTATGATGTGTCTTGGTGTGGTCCTCTTTGGATTCCTTTTGTTTGGGGTTCTCTGCACTTCCTGGACCTGTAAGTCTATTTCTTTCACCAGGTGGTGGAAGTTTTCTGTCATTATTTCTTCAAATAGGTTTTCAATATTTTGCTCTCTCTCTTCTGGCACCCCCATAATTCAGATGTTAGCACGCTTGAAGTTGTCCCAGAGGCTCCTTACACTATCTTCATATTTTTGGATTTTTTTTCTTTTTGTTTTTCCAGTTGGGTGTTTTTTGCTTCTTCATATTTCAAATCTTTGACTTGATTCTTGCGATCCTCTAGTCTGCTGTTGGAACTCTGTATAATATTCTTTATTTCAGTCAGTGTATGCTTAATTTCTAGTTGGTCCTTTTTAATATCCTCGAGGGTCTCATTAGATTTCTTGAGGATCTCACTAAATTTATCGGCGGTTTCTAGAAAATTCTTGAAAAACCTTATAAGTGTGGTTTTGAACTCTATATCCAGTAGTTTGCTTTCCTCCATTTCTGTCATTTATGACCTGTTTCTTTTCTCCACATTTTATATGCCTCCCTGTGTTGATAGAGTGGCTTTGTGTGCTAGGTGTCCTATAGGGCCCAGTGGCTCAGCCTCCCCAGTTACCTGAGGTGGACACTCTTGGTGCACTCCTTTGTGGGCTTTGTGTACAGACTTGTTGTAGTTAAGCCTTGATTGTTGTATGTATCACTGGGAGGAATTGGCCTCCAGGCCAATTGGCTGTGAGAATCAGCTGTGTCTACGGTGGGAGAACTTCTGTGCTGGAGACACCCTTCTGGGGCAAGACTTGCTTCAGTGGGGCTTTGGTGCTCACTGAGTCTGCCCCCTGAGTGTGTCCCTTATGGATCTGAGGAGTTGTAATCTGGATGGTCCCACTCTGACCACTGGGTACACTGGCTCTTGGATCTAAGGAGGTGCTAATTTAGCCTCTGTCTAAGGCTACCCAGCAGGAGCTATGGAGAGTTCTGCAGATTCCTCTTCTTTGTTTGGGGTTTGGAAGTGCCCAGATGAGGCCCAGCTGTGAAACAATGCAAGCTTCTGTGGGGCCTTGGCCCTTCTTTTGGAAGTTCTGGGTCTCTCTGACCTAGTTTCAGTTTGTTAGGTAATTTTCAGATTGCAAAGGGCCAGGCCTTTCATATGCAAAAGCCTCTGCACACAGCTTGGGTGGGGCGGGGTCTCAGGGAATCAACAGGGTGGAGCAAACAGCTATGGCTGGTCCTCAGTCCTACCCTAAGAGGCCCCACATCTCAGTGTCCGGGTAATTGCTGCAAGCACCTCTGAGAGAAAGCTGCCCTCGAGTTCCGACCGATACCAGACAGTCCAGTTTCTCCCCGTATGAGTCTGGGACCCCAGAGACTCATCCAGAACTGGAGTTCAGAGCAGTTGGGAGCTTGAGACTCCCTCCCGATTGGAAAAGACAACCATGTCCTCAGTTGCCAGCCCTTTCCACGTGTGCCTCCGTACCTCTGCACTTTACTTCCACACCTCCTCTGAGTCTCAGTGTGCTTTTCTCTTTCCTTCTAGTTGTAGAATTTCCACTCAGCCAGCCTTCCTGTGGTTCTGGATGATGTCCGTTTTGTCTTTTAGTTGTATTTTTGAAGTGGTTGTGCGAGGCAGCAATTTCCGGTGTTTACCTATGCCGCCATCTTGGTTTCTCCTCTACCACTCCTATTTTTGATGAGAAGATCACCAGTTGCAGGCAGAGAAGCCTCCATGTCATGGACCTTTGGTTCTGGAAATCAAAACCTGGTACAACTACATGGAACTTTATTATTTGAATATTGTGATTAAAATTATTTTCCTATTTGACTGAACTCTCTAGCATGATGTTTAGATTCCAGGAAACTCTTGCCCAGGCAGAACAAGTTGCAAATAACTTTTTTTGTTTTGTTTCAGGAACATTCCCCAAACCCATTGATCTGAACACTAGACTACTCAATTTACCTTCATCATAATAAATATTTTTATTCAGCATGACACATAAGATCAATGACTTTATTCTTTAAGATTCACTTTGAAACCCTTCCTTGCTGTGTCCACCAATCCTAAACTATTATGTGAAATACTTGACCGAACCTAATTAAGCTCCCCTTTCTCTGCCTGTAGAGAAAAACAAACAAACAACTGCCTAAATTAGACCCTGAAACCTTATAAATGGCTTCTCTTTGTGGTTCTTTCTCCCTTTGAAGTGCTACTAAGAATCTTTCCAGGAAGTGATCACTTCACTGCAGTAAGCAATATACTCAACGTTGCTTTTTCGACAGCTATTTTTTGCCATTTTTAGAGATCCATTATTTGACAATTTAGAAGGAAGAACTGCAGACTCTGATGGACTTATTGAAGTTATTTAAATAAATAAGTTTAATTTCTGAGAAGCATTCGTAGGTTGTTTAATTATGTGATGCTGGTGCGCTGGATCTAGCCTGTATTGTCTTGTACTGGCTCACAAGGCTGATTTCCAAATAATCAAACATTTTGCAAGCTGTTTGTTAAAATATTAGTAGCTTTAAATTGGTCATGGTAGGAATACTTACAGCACGGAAATTGGCAAATAATTCAAAACAGAGCTTTTTTATTCAGAGAGCTGGTGTACTAGCACCCCACTGGTTTATTGCTGAATTAATTTCATGTGGGATGTTCAAAGGATCCTTTGCTCATATTGATAAAACGGAATGGAGAACATCTCCTCTTTTGAGATAATAAAAACTTTAAATCCCCATTATTATCAGAGATGCATTTGTGTTTTGTTCATTACAAAAAATGTTATGGAGAATGGTACATATACCAACAGGAGAATTTAATAAATATCACATTTCTGGTAGATATTTTCCTAATTCCGTTACTTTTATTCTACTATTGATAAAATTTTAAGAGAGTGAACTGAATGCATACAATTTTTGTATATTTAGAGGTTTTAAGTTATTGAATATATTGCAGAAATTTGACTTTGAAGGAGCAAATATATTCAGGGAACACCCAGGTGGGAAGGGAGCAGTAATCAGTCCCATTTGGGGGGTGGGAGGACTTCACTCACTGTTCTAGGTCAGTAGGCCTTTATCTCGGCTTCCTGAGCCATTCCCACTGCTCCTGACTTTTGGGGTACGTGGCAGGTCTTGGTTTTTATTATTATTTATTATTGCACATATTTGAGGGCAAGAAGATCTGTCAGTTGAAACAGGTTGGAACTTAAAAAACAAAAACAAAAAACTTCTGCCTAGTGGGTGTTGCGCAGTGTTTGAGTGTGGACCCAGGAACCAGGAGGTTGCCATAGGATTCTGGGTTAGTGCACACGCCTGGGTTGTGGGCTCGATCCCCAGTGGGGGGTGTGCAGGAGGCAGCTCAATAGTGATTCTCTCTTATCATTGATGTTTCTCTCTTTCTCTCTCCCTCTCCCTTCCTCTCTGAAATCAATAAAAACATATTTAAAAAAACTTCTACTAATAATGTTAATTTAAAAAGCAATAACAAAGGGAATAATAAAATACATAGCCATGGTGATATCTACACTAATAAAAGAGAAACATGCAAATTGACCGTCCCTCCACTATGCCCATCAGCCAGCCAGAGTGATATGCAAATTAACCCAACAAAGATGGCGGTTAATTTGCATACACAGGCCCGGAGTGAAGACTGAAGACAGCGTAGATGGAAGCCAAGTGCTGCAGAAGGGAGCAAAGAGGCGGAGAAGGGAATGGAGCCAAGGTAGCGGAGACAGGAACAGAGCTGAGGCAGCAGATATGGGAGGGAGTGAAGCGGTGGACACAGGAGGAAGCGAGGCCGCAGAGATGGGAGGGAGCGAGGCGGCGAAGATGGGAGGGAGCAAGGCAGCGGAGAAGGGAGGGAGCAAGGCCGCAGAGATGTGAGGGAGCCGAGGCAGTGGAGACGGGAGGGAGTGAGGCAGGGGAGAAAGTCTTCCTCCTTGGTGAATGCTGGATGGTAAATAAATGGATAGGTGAGACACACATATTTTATTATTTTCATTATCACAAATATTTTATTTATTTCCTGGGCTATATCCCTCCTCTGGGAGCACATTGATGAAAGAAATTGGTGACAACAGCCAGGAGAGCCATGTAACTAACTATGTTGGTTTGTCTTTCTTATTTTCTTTTTGTTTTAAGGTGCTGAATTATTGGAATGAGATCAACACCAAAACCTGGGGGATTTTGATTAATAGAGGACTTAAAATTCAAACATAGATATTGTGCCTATAACTCCCCTTGAGCTTGGCAGCAGAATAAAGCAACTTTCCTTCACTGTGTAAGTTACAAACAAAAACAAAACCTCTGAGATTCCTAGGTAGGTGCTCATTTGTAGTGCTTTCCACCTTGACATGGATCTTTAGATTTCTAATTGAGAGAGAGGCAGAGCGATGTGAAAACAAGCAGCACTTGGAACTTATTTGTAGAAGTTTATGAAACCATAGAGCATGAAGGGGCCTTTGGGTAAATACCACTATCTTCCAAATTTATAGAAAAGAAACAGAGGTTGAAGTTACATCCTTAATGTCTGCCACATTGTTAGCACCAGAATTAGAAACAGACAGAGGAAGTGAGTTTCATGTTACCAGAAGTTATAGACTCCAAAGTTATTCTGTTTTTGGCAGTTATGTCTGACATGATTTGAATATATATATATATATATATATATATATATATATATATATATATCCACTCCCTCTTCCTATCTCTTTCTCTGCCTCTCTTCCTTCTTTTTCTGTTCCTTCTATTATCTTTAAAATACGTGTCAGTCTCCCTCCAAAAAAGGAACAACCTTTAGAAATAAACAAAATAACTTCAGGTTCCCCCCCTTATTATTTAAGGATCATTGATGACAATCCAGTTTAGAATCTGACATGCACTTCCATGTATGGAAATCCATCTAAGTCAGTCACAATGGAAGGTAATGGAACACTAGGATTTTTTTACAACAGATTTTCAAAATTGGCTTCCATCATACCAAATTCTCAGAGTCTGGAAAGACACAGCCAGTTGAATTCATTTAGTGTTCCCCATCCTACTGCCTTAAGAAGCATTTAGCCATATTTTTCTTGTGGGTAAACTCTGCATGGAAATTACTTTTGGAATTAGCCACATTACCTGTTTCTTGTCACTAGAATGTCATCCAGTAAGCTGCTTCTTTAGTGTTCCTTAGTGGCTGGAAAGAATGAAGTTACTAAGAGTAATTTCTGAACTGTGAAAATCTGACTATAATGTTTTAAAAAGCAGATAACTTTTTATCAGAAATGCAACCATTTCTCAACAGTAATTCCATTTTTAGGTTTGTTCATTCATTCAGCAAACATTTGTTGAGTACCTACTATACAGTAGTCATTTTGTTAGTCACTAGGGAGAGAAAATTAACAAAAGCAGTCCCCAACACCACAAAAGTAAGTCTAGTGAGAAAGCAGCAAGTGACAATTATATAGCGTGTGATATTGCCTTTGGAGGTGTGCGCGGGTCACCGAGGTGGGTGGGGCTGCAGTGGTGGCAGTGGGGGCGGCAGCTGTAGCAGTGCAGGCTGGCAGTATTGATGGATGCAGTGAGGATCACAGAAAGCTTCTTGAGGAAGCTAATTACTGAGTTGAGCTCTAAAGGATAAGTAGGAATCAGCCAAGTGAAGAAAGAGCACATTCCCTTAGTCCTGCCTTGCAGAACCTCAAACATACATGCGATGAGTTTTCGTGCAAAATTTCAATTTAGCTAACATGAGAACAGTTCTGAAGCTCATTAAGTTCTCATCTTAAAGCTGGGCTTGCTCTCCTGCTGTGTGGTGTGCATCTCATGCATCAGCCCAATCCTGTACATTTCTACCTAGTCCATTGGGGAATGTATTACATCATGATTTTTGGCCCCGGTCAGTGTTTGATTCAAAGCAACACCTTCTCCACTGCCTTTGCTCTGGTAAGAGGTATGCCATGCATCACAAGACTGCCCGGTAACATTGACACTTTTATGTATTCTTGAGAAATAATTTCTGTAGCTGAAAGGCCAAAAAGTTTGTAGAGCAGGATTTTGGAGAAGTAAGCAAAAGGAAGGCAACCTGTTAAATTCTGCAGCATTGAAGCACTTAAAAAAAAATAAAATAAAAATGGCCTTCTGGGGACTAAGGTCACTGAGGTGAGGAAAATGATGCAGGAGACTGTCACATAAATCTCATCTGTGTCCTATAATTTTTAATCTGTTCCAGATCAGTGCAGATTTAAAATGCCTGCCGACAGGAATGGGGCAGTCAAGATATTCCTCAAGAGATCCTCAGAAGAAATGTATGTTATTTTATATCTTTCTTGTTATAGGGACCAAGAAACCATGAGGTCATTCTTGATATTTGGCTTAACACATCCAAACATGTCCACTTTCGATCTCCTGAAGTTGTTTTTATTTCAGTTTTCACAACATTGTTTCCATTTCATTAACAAATATTATTCTCTTCAGCAGCCTTCCTAGGCATCAAAGACTATATATATAATTTTTTCCTCAAAAAATCAATTGGTGATAGAAAACACTACCTATTTTTGGTACTGAGTTGAATTAAAATCCTATATAATAAAAGGCTAAGCCGAAACCGGTTTGGCTCAGTGGATAGAGCCTCGGCCTGCGGACTGAAAGGTCCCAGGTTCGATTCCGGTCAAGGGCATGTACCTAGGTTGCGGGCACATCCCCAGTGGGAGATGTGCAGGAGACAGCTGATCGATGTTTCTCTCTCATCGATGTTTCTAACTCTCTATCTTTCTCCCTTCCTCTCTGTAAAAAATCAATAAAATATATATTTTTTTAAAAAAAGGCTAAGATGCAATTTTCCCCACGGGTGGGAGTTTGACCAACCGGGAGTTAGATGTGCACTGACCATCAGGGGGTGGCGCAGAACATGGCGGACATCAGAGACTCGGCATTGGCAGTGGGCAGCATGGAGGCGCTGCCAGCCCTGATCGGCCCCAAAGAGCCCCGATGAAAGCAGGATAGCGGAGCAGGTGAGTGGGCAGTGCCAGGCCAAGGCAGATGTGAGTGGGGGCTCCACTGCCCCACCAATTGCTCCACCGGTTGCCCCACAGATCAGCCCTGATCGCCAGCCAAGCCTATTGACTCTACCTGTGCATGAATTTCATGCACAGGGCCTCTAGTGGTGAATAATCAGGCAAGAAGTGCTTTTTAATATTGATGGCTATTATCTAGTGAGTGCTTGCTCTGTGCCAAGTGTTGTACTAGTTGATTGTCATATATTTTCACACCCATATTGGATGGGTATTATGATTTCACAAATAAACATACACATACATAAAGATAAAGTGATTTTCAAAGATCACATACTAGAAAGTAGGAAAAGCAGTATTTGAGAAATCAGAGCCAATGTTCCTTCTGACACATGTCTATCTTTCATAGATGAACGTCACTGGAAATTTTCTAATCAGCCTTCACTGCATTTTAACTATGAGATACTCTCTAAATGTGAAACAGATAAATTAGATCTTACTAAAGACATTGAGATATAAGGCCTTAAAAGGAAAAGTTTGAAAACAGTAATGCAGGAGACTTTAGTGGAAAATTTCACAGATAAGTGAAACTTGAACTAAAACCTTAAAGATATGGGACATAGAGAAGACAAAGGAGAGAATATTTAGGAAGAGGGACATTAGCTTGCAGAAATGTCATAGATGAGGATATGTATAAATTTTGGTGATAATCTGACTTTTCAGATTCTAGCCTAAGACTTGGGCAAGACCAGAATGGAAGTCAGGGCTGGGAAGTGAGTACTTATTGGTAAATGAGGAAATGGCACTAGAGACAGATTATAATTAATCTTCTGTTGGGTGTGAACACTGAAAGAAATGGTTTTCCCTCACTTCCAACAGAAGAACGAATGAGAGAATTTCCTTGTTATTGAGGCAGGATAGTAAGAAACTAGAGAAATTCTTTGGCAAGTGGAATAAGGGAAACTGAGACAAAATAAACAAGGCCAAACAATTTGAGCAATTTATAACCAGCTAATGAATCACAAGGTTTTATCTCCCCTAGCCAAGGATACCTAGGAACAAATTATTTCCAATTCCAGACCTATCAGGGGCAGACTGGCCTCTGTCCCCCTCTCTCTTCAATGACATTCTTTAAAAATAAAACTAACCAGAAAAATAACCCTCTATACACACATTTTGATGAATCAACATATCGAAAGACACACCTGGAAAGCTACTAAATATTCTTTTAAGACTTCCCTTAGGATTCCCACTGGCTAAAGAAAGATAAAAAGCCTCAAGACAAAGGACCCATGGCATGTACCCTGACCGAGAATCAAACCTGTGACCTTTTGGTACATGGGCCGACACTCAACCAACTGAGCCACACTGGCCAGGGATACTTCTATTTTATTTAGGTGTATTATTTTTACTTGAGTTTTACAAAGCTTATTTTATAAAAGTTGATTCCACCATTTTTACTATCTCAGATATTGTTATTAGGATAGCCCCTTTTCTCTGAGACAGAATGAAATTTTGCAGACTTGGGTTTCAATCCTGACTTTACCATTTATCAGGTAAGTGATTTTAGGCAAGTTACCTAATGTCAACATAAGAAATATCCAAACCTGTAGAGATTTTTTATGAGTTTATTTGAACCAAACTGATGACAATTTTCAGAAAGCAAGATTGCCAGAATTGAGAAAATGCTTCAGAAAATGGGAGTTTTATCACTTATTTATACATCAAAGTCAAAGGGGATGACATAAGGGGGTACATGAAATCCACTGGTGATAGACTGGGGAGGCGGGAGAAAGCAAAGTGTGGAAATCTCTGAGATTGGATAAAAAGTAAAAGGAATAGACACATCTTTTACATTGGTGGTTATAGGAGAGTTAACAATGAACTTTTAAAGCACATGGAGATGATATGCAAAAGAACAAGATAACAATGAGGGATTGTGGTTCTGTGGTTTCCTATTCCAGTGGGAGAATGTGTCCTGAAGAGTCTGGAAAAAAAGGGGATTACTCTGACATTCCAAAGGTATCTATATATATAAAAGGCTAATATGCAAAGTGTCCCCTCGGGAGTTCGACTGGGAGACTGGGAGTTCGATCACTCACTATGACGTGCACTGACCACCAAGAGGTGGTGCGGAATGAAGGAAGGCCCCAGCTGGCAGTCGGAAAGCCCTTATCGTCCCTGATTGCCAGCCAGGCCTAGGGACCCTACCCATGCACGAATTTTGTGCATGGGGCCTCTAGTGTCATCATAATACTAAAAGACAATAGACAGGCTCAGTTAAGGTAAAGATTGACATTTGTCAAGGAAGATACCAGCCTAGGACATGGCTATCCTACCCACTATGGCTCACTTTTAGTTAGGAAGTTTTAACTTCAGACCACCCTATGTGGTTATTTTAGGTCTCTGAGTTTGTAAGACCTGCCATGCAGGCCTCACCTGAGTTTGTCAGGCTTAGTATGTGGCCCCTTTTTCATCCACACTAGTAAAGATAACACTTCCTACATTAAGTTCTTTCATTTCCCCCTTTGCTCAGAATTAAACAGGATAAAATGCACCATTTTCTTTGCATTGTGTTATGTACATTAAGCATTCAACACATATTAAAATTAATGATAAAATACTACTAATACGTGCTCATTGTAGAAAACTTAAACATAAAAATTTTGAAAAAAATAATAAAACACTAATGATCACATCCTCAAAGATAACTAGTCATTTGTTATGTTTCCTTCAAAATGTTCCCTTCTAAAAGTGTGTACATTTTAAATAGTTGAGATAGCATGGCATATACAATTTTGTGAACTGCTCTTTGTTTTTGGCTCAGCGGGGGACTAATTTGATTAAGAAATAAAAGCTGAAAAAAGTCAGGAGTGACTTCACGCTAGAGCATTTTGATGCTGTGTTCATAAACCCTAACTGTGCACTTCTTTGTGTTTTCAATTACTTTTCTGCTCAAGCAGTGATGGAGTTGAAGTGTTGCTCCCAGGATATCTGGAAGGCAGCCATTATTCTTCTCCCTAATTGAAGAATAAATGTCCAGTCTTACTCTGTGTTTTTTCCAGGCCTGTGCTAATCAGGATGCTGGATCTTCAGGCTTTCAGATAATTAGTGATGGACCTTTTGCTCTGTATGTTCAATAACCTTCTCTTTCTTTTCAATGTCTTCTCATTATCGAAAGAGAAATCACATCAAAGAAGCTGAATATACATTTATGTGGCTCAAATGCCATGACTGGTTTGTAGTAAATTACTCAAGAACCCGGGAGTATTTACCTTGGAAACCAGGTGTGCTTACAAAGATGAGAGAGAAATAGCCTTTTAACAAAGGACATGCTCCACTGCAAGGGACTGGCTGAAAATGTCACATGGCTGCTTCCCCCCCAGCTGTTTGTGTTTTTCAGAGCGACTAAAATAGGATTCAGCTAAGGTCAGGTATTGTGAGGGGCTGATAAACCGCTGCTTTTCGCTCTCGCCTCATTAAGGGAAGGCACTGTCTTGTCAAAATTGCTCAGTATTCTCAGGAGATAGTGGAATAGAGATTCAAGGCAAACACTAAATTCTCAGAGCAGAAGTACTATGGACTATAACTAGCCTAGAAAGAAAAATCAGAAGCTGATATAAGGAGAAAACATTAGAATGGGTTTTCTGTTTACGCTAAGAGCTATATTCCTGGCTGGAGGAAATTTTTTAAATGATGATGATCATCATATTTATGTATGAGTGAGTGGGGAAGGGGGCTCATGTAACAGGGAAGGCTCTGCTCTAAGACTCCGTCTTGTTCACGCCTGCTGTGTTTTGCATGTAGTCATGCTAATCATTAGAGGAATTTTGCTTGCTGCATGAGTTTTACCAAAACAGCCCCTCCCAATTCCCCTCCCTTTGACATGAAAGAAGCCTGGACTCTGTACTTTATTAAGATGGATCTGAGGCACTATTAGGGCTCCCATCTTCTCCGTTGACACCTTCTTGATCAATAAACCTTTCCTGACTCCAAACACTGATGCTTTGAAATTTGCCTACTGAAGTGTTGGGCACATGGACTTCAGACCAGTAACACTACTTGACTTGATTTTCCTGTGGATGTAGCATGCTGTGGGTTGAATTATTTCTCCAAAAAGAGATGTCCAAGTCCACACTCTAGTATTGGTGAATGTGATCTTATTTGGAAATAGGTACATTGCCGATGTAATCAAGTTAAGATGAAGTCATACTAGATTGCAGGGGGGAGGTCCTAAATCCAGTGATTTGTGTCCTTACAAGAATGCTGTGTGAAGATACAGAGACACCCGAGGAAGAACACCGTGTGAAGACAGAAGCAGAGGTTGGAGGGATAGGAATGCCAAGGCTACCAGCAGCCACCAGAAGCCAGGAAGAGACAAGAAAGAGTCTTTCATTAGATCCTTCAGAGGGAGTATGGCCCTGCTGACATCTTAATTTTGGATATCTAGGCTTCAAAACTGTGAGAAAATAAATTTATGTAGTTTTAAGCCACTAAATTTGTGGTTATTTGTATGGCAGCATTTGGAAACTAATACCTGTTGTGCATGGAATTGATCTTCATCTATACTAAGAGCCCTTTTTGCAGAAGACTTTCTATTCTCAGACTGAGTTTTATATTGCCTTTTATTCTATAACACCTACAAAAGTAGAAAATAAAGAAACAGGGTGTTCTTATAGCTCAGAGGGACTCATGGGTACACATATCATCTTAGGTTGGGCTTTCTCAGAAGCACTCATTGGGATGAGGATTTGTGTGCAAGTAAATTCTTTGGAGGTGACCCAAAAAAGTACTGATTAGCAAGTGGGGGTGTGAAAAAGGGAAGGGAAGGACGTAAGCAGAACATGAGCTGTTGATCAGTTTCCACTGGGGCACAATCCCATTGGGGAGCTTTAGGGACAATGTCGAACATGCCTCAGATTTCCCCTCTGGAGAAGGGGTGCCGGGTAAATACTTATCTTTTCACAACAGATGTTCCCTTACTTCCTCCCAGAAGTCTGTCCTTAGAGTGCACAGCTTGCATTTTCAGAGCTTACTTTTTACCTTTATGAGGTCCACCTCTTAATATTCATTTTTGGATTTCAAAATCATAATGGGAAGGACTTCTTACAGATAAAAACAAATTGAATTGTAGGGATTATCTTAGTTCTTTCTGTGATCATGCTAGAAACTCTGGCCATCACTTTCTGTACATCATTCTGAAGGACACCTCCTCCTAGATTTGCCTCTTCACACACATCCCTGCATAAGAATTATTGTCTACACCATGGCCTGTGCACAGTACCTGGGAAGGTTAATAGAATGAATCCTCAAAAGGTAGTTTTGAAGTCTGAGTCTGTGCAAAGCAAGTCAGTGTAACTCCTTGGAGGATTTAAATTTGCAAACAACTTTCTGTGTGGGAAAGACTATTTCATTGATCTTTCAAAAAAATTTTTCAGTCTTATTCTTAGTTGCTGAGTCAGAATGGCTGCTTTAGAAATGCAATTTTAAGCCTTGAATTTGATTCGGCAAAGAGGATATCTTAAAAGGTTAGCAAAAATCATGTACTTGTCTCTCTACCAAAGAAGTGCTGAATGTCCAGGGATTGCTTTTTTCTCCCTTTGAATTCACACAGAAAGACTCGCCCTATGAAAATATGCTGTCCGCCACTCAGAGAACCTTTGGCTTATTGAAGATTTTACAAGAAAAAATAAAAAAATAAAAAAATAAAGGCATGCATGAAAGAAAAGTTTTATATCAGCTGGCACAATAGTGAGAGGTAATGGAACACCTGTTAAATGAACCTGGCTTTCATTCTGGCAGCAGCAGCATCATTGAAACTTTCAAGGTGTGATGAATTATTATCCACCATCTGTTTTACAAAACGTTAATTCTTCTTGAACCAAAATTACAGTCCAGCAAATGAGCTCTCAGCAAAGCAACAAGTCATCATTTACATGAGGCTATAGAAAGAACTTGAGCCGGAAATTATTAGCACAAATGACTTGCCAGAAACAGAGTGGAATCTTATTAAAGGCCAGAGAAAATGGTCAATTAGATAATGAGACACAAGATAAGCAGTCAGCGATGGGAAGAGGGGAAAATAGTACCTCTAGTCTAGAGGTTAAACTAGAGGATGTTTCTTACTCTCATATCCTTTAGGAAACAATTACTAACCATCTCTACAAAATTTTTCATGTGGCATTTGTTCAGAGTTGCTGTGTGAGTGGTGCCCCAGAGTGGTGCAATGCCGTTGTCCTGGGTTTTTCTTTGTCTTGATTATAGTAAGTTCATAGTGCAGCAGGCATGTACCTAAAGTTCATTTATTTTTTCCCCCTAAGAACACATAAAGGTGGCCAACAAATATATAAAAAGATGCTCAACTTCACTAGCTATAAGGGAAATGCAAATTAAAACCACAATGAGATACCATCTCACACCTGCTAGAATGGCAACTATCAATAAGGCAAGAAATAAGTGTTGGAGGGAATTTGGAGAAAAGGGAACACTTGTACACTGCTGGTAAGAATGTAAATTGATTCAGCCTCTCTGGAAAATAGTCTGGAGGTTCCTCAAAAATTTAAGAGTAGTACCACATGACCCAGCAATCCTTCTTCTGAGAACCTTCCTAAAGAATTTAAAAACTTTTATTTGTAAAGATGTATGTACTCCTATGTTTATTGCAGCATTATTCACAATAGCCAAGACATAAATACAACCTAAGTGTCCTTAGACTAATGATTAGATAAAAAAGATGCTATATATATATATATATATATATATATATATATATTCTAATTAGACCAGACAGCCGAACAACCTTCCAGACGTCATTCTGGACATCCTTCCAGACAAAGCTGTGGTGGTGGGCTGAAGCAGAGGTGGTTAGGGGTGATCAGATAGGCAGGTGAGTGGTTAGGGGCAATCAGGCAGGCAGGCAGAGTGGTTAGGGGCGATCAGGCAGGCAGGCAGAGTGGTTAGGGGCGATCAGGCAGGCAGGCAGAGTGGTTACGGGTGATCAGGCAGGCAGGAGAGCAGTTAGGGGCGATCAGGCAGGCAGGTAGAAGTGGGTAGGGGCGATCAGGCGGGTAGGCAGGCAGGTGAACGGTTAGGAGCCAGTGGTCCTGGATTGTGAGAGGGATGTCCAACTGCTGATTTAGGCCTGATCAGGCAGTTGGACATCCCCCGAGGGGTCCCGGATTGCAAGAGGGTGCAGGTTGGGCTGAGGGACCTCCCCTCCCATGCACGAATTTTGTGCACCAGGCCTCTAATGTATATATGTATATACTACTACTCAGCCATTATAAAGACTAAATATTGTCATTTGCAAAAACATGAATGGATTTTAAGAGTATCATGCTAAGATGGAAAAGAATAAGAACCATATAATTTCACTCATGGGATATAAAACAAAAAGCAACAAATGAACAAACAAAACATACAAAAAAATTCATAAACACAGACAACAGTATGGTGGTTACCATACTGAAGGGAGGTGAGGGAAGGATGTAAAGGGTAAAGAGGAGTCAAATATATGGTGATGGGAAGAGACTAGATTTGGGTGATTAGCACACAATGGAATGCATTATAAAATGTATTATACAATTCTACACCTGGAATTTATATACTGTTATTAACAACTTTACCCCAATAAATTTAATTAAAAATAAAATATATCTGGTGAATTGTGGATAAGCTCTTTAGTTTAGTTAAGAGCCTTGTACTAATGTCAATGGCTTTATTTTGAAAATTGTACTGTGGTTATGCAGATGTAAAAATTGGGGGACTTGATGAGGAAATATTTGGGAAATCTCTGTACCAGTTTTGCAACTTTTCAGTAAATTTAAAATTAGCTCAAAATAAAAAGTATATAAATATATGTGCATGTAAAAAATAAAATCATTTATTTGTAAGTAATGTGAAATTAAACTTGAGATGAATAGCATATTTTGGGGTATGTACCATTTTCTTTAAATAAATATGTGTAATATAGCTCAGATATATATTATTTTTTATGAATTGCATACAAGTTTTGACTATTGATTTTGACTGAAACTACTTTTCCTTATGAGTTATGAAATTAATTTGTAGCTATACCTTATGTAACTGATATATGCAGAGAACAACAGTAATGTATTTTATATTAAAGTATAAGATAACATGTGATTTTAAATGTAATGTGTGCTCCTCAAAATTCATTTGCAAATATAATTTTATTATTAAATCTTATTTGCTGATATATTTTTAAAGTATAGATTTTTCAAAGTAGGAAAGTTAACTAACTATGTTAAATTTATTACCTAAGTTGCTAAATACAATATTCAGTGTATATAATAGTTTTCCTTCAGCTATTTATCTGTCTGTAAATCTTTGGTGTTTTAAATAAAGTTTATCTTTTCTTTTAAATCTTCCTGAACTCTGTACAACACTGTTCTAGTATCTATACTAATAATAGGGTAATATGCAAATTGGTTGGGATGCCCTCACGTAATGACTGATTAGCAGGCTGTGTGCACAGCAGGTATGGGTGGGTGGGGAATTGCAGCATCAGGATGGGGGTGGGGAGTTGCAGCGTTGGGGATGCAATGGCGGCTGCCGCTTGCCCATTGCTGGCCCCGGGCTTAGGCAAGCCATGAATGGCTGCTGCCGCTGTGAGGGCCCAAGGCTCAGGCAATGAGGCCCGGGCAAGGCTTAGGCAAGTTGCAGTGGCTGCGAAGGCTGAGGCTCAGGCAGCCTTGCGGCTGGCAGTGGCAGCAGCAGAGGCATGATGGGGGCATCGCCTTCCCCTGATCGCCAGGTCGCCTCCTTCCGAGGGAGGCCAGAGGCAGCAGCAGCGAGGGGGGAAATGGGGGCGGTGCCTTTCCCTGATCAGCTGGTTGCCTCTGGCAGAGGGAGGCCAGACTTCGGCTTAGGACATCCTAAGCCATCAGTAGGACATCCCCTGAGGGCTCCCAGACTGTGAGAAGGGGCAGGCTGGGCTGAGGGACCCCCCCACCCCCAGGGCACAAATTTCATGCACCAGGTCTCTAGTGAATACATAGCAAACATAAAAAAATATAGAGTCGTTTAGGGACTGGACTGTAATAATTCCTCCTGAAATTAGGAGTAGTATTCTGAAAAAACCTTTGGGATGAGATAAATTTGAGTTGAGGAACTAAGGAGTCTATGCTGGAAAATATAGGAATAGTTTTCAGGTATGATTTTGAAAGCCTTGATAAATATCTACCTATAGCTAAGCCTGTGTCTATGTTTGTGTCATATATATATATATATATATATATATATATATATATATATATATATCTCCACCCATAGATATAGCTATCTACATGTACATATTTACAATCATTCAAATAGTAGACAGCACATCAAATGCATTATATGTTACATTTTACATATCCAGAAAAATTTTTAAAGCCATAAATTCAATAAAATTAATTCTAATTTCTTTAATCTTTAGATGACTTTCTGAGATGGTGTTTGCTGACGTTGCTGATGATTTTGGTGATAAACAAAGAAATGTGAACTTTGCTGGGAAGATTATCTTCTAACTCTCACTTCTGCAAGTTCTTAGGCCTTCCTCATTCTAATCTGAACTTAAACTTGTAAGATTTTTTCTTAAGAAGGTTTACCAGTTCTTGGGTGCATTTGAATGGCATTGCCTAAAGGCCTAATAATACATTTTTTAAAATGATAATATTGTGTGCTTGTTTGCTAATCACATTATAATATATAATTTAATTATAGGACATCCAGAGGAATTTTAAAAAGGTCGAAAAAGAAAGTCATTTATAATCCTATTATTGCAAAACAGTGTTATTAACATTTTGGCACATGTCCCCCCAAATATATAGTTTAAAAATTTCTAGCCAGGCTGGTGTAGCTCAGTGGTTGAGCATTGACCTACAAACCAGGAGGTCACGGTTTGATTCCCGGTCAGGGCACTTGCCTGAGTTTTGGGCTCCATCCTCAGTATGGGGCATGCAGGAGACAGCCAATCAATGATTCTCTCTCATCATTGATGTTTCTATCCTCTCTCCCTCTCTCTTCCTCTCTAATATCAATAAAAATATATTTAAAAAAAATTTCCAGACATCATTATTCTAAAGGCACAAGTGAAGCTAAAGCAACAGTAATTATGAACTTCACCGTCTTGTGCGTTCTGCATCGCATGGGAGAGCCTGAGTACTCTTCAATACCACCACGGCCAGCAGGGACTCTATAGCTTCTCAAACAAGCACATCTTCCACACTCCAAAGTCACCTGCAAAAGCAGTTGAATGACGGTTCTTTAGCTGCCTTAATGTCTTTATCCTCCTTGATTAAATGCCAAGTAAATTGCAAATCTTCCCTACACTGAAAAACCTTGAGCTACCAGAATGAATCCAATGCCCTGAGTTCTTTACTGTGGCCAAGCCATACTGTATCCATGCGCAGCTGCTGTGTTATTATCCTGAGCTCCTAGGCAGGGGTGGTTGGCCCCCAGGCCAGGAGACTGTCTCACGCAATCATCTCCCTTTACCAGCAGCTGCTCCATTCTTAGGGCTCAACCACATGGAGACGTGAGAACACCGCCATGCTTTTTCCTGTCCCTCTATGTCTAGCAGGACACTTTTCTCTGCATAATAGTGTGCAAACAGACCCTCTACTGACCCAACACAACCAGATAAACTATGAAGCTGAGATCCCCAGGATACGTTTGTTTTACTAGGACTTTTTATTTTCTGCAGTGGGAGCAAATTTCACTCAAAGGACTTTAACAACAAATTTTTAAAAATTGCCGTTGTTTTCTCTTTCTAATTCTCAGCTTGGTGACTATGGGCATGATGACCACGGGTAGCCTGATTTCCACCCTAAAGAGCTTAACAATTATAGCAGGAGGAGAAAAGTCCTTGTAACATTGGCTCTGATAAAAGTCTCAATAATGCTTCTGATTGCCCTGGTTTAGGTCATGTGCTTGTTATGTAACAATCACTGTGGCCAGAGGATTTATTATTCTGATTGGCTACAACTGTGTTGGATATTGGATTACAGCCGTGTTGCCTGCCCAGCCCAGAGCCTGAAGAGGGGTAGAGACAGAATCAGGCTCATCAGTAAACATCAAGAATTTTTAAAAAAATTATTAGAATCAGAGTGAGGAAGGATTGGTTTCCAAAAAGATATGAGACTAATGTTAATTAACAGTTTTAACTTCTACAGCTGAAAGTCTTTTTAAAAAGAAAGGGTTTATTAGGCCATGGCTGGAAAAAAAAAGACGGGTCCTGAGGCAAGGAGTCTAAGCCACAGCAGCATGGTTAGGTAGGAAAAACAACATGTTCATCATCCCAGAGGTTTGAAAGTGTTTATAGGTAAAGTAGGGAAGCGAAAGATGTAAGTCATGCCGAGAGAATTTACATTAGCTACAGGCAAAGGGGGTGCAAAAAAGGTGGGCTGGTTCTGGGCCAGGGGCTGCAGAGTCCAAAAGAAAGAGTGTCCGCTCCTGTGGTTTAGCCGTGGGCAGCAGATTGGAAAGTTCACGTGTAAATACGAAGTGAAGGCTTCTGGGATTCTGTGTCTCCCAGCTATTCTCTCTTTGCATAACCTCAGAAATCATCACCTTGAAATTAATTCTAAATTCCAACAGATAAACAAGAATGTGAGCAATCTTTCAGAGATGGTACGATGACTATATATAGGCTGTTTCATCTCTTTCACTCACTTTCTGGCTGCTATAATTTTAATTTAGAATATCTCAGAATATTTTTCACATCATAGGAAATACCCAAATAGTTAATGGAATATTCATATTTTGCCATGATCATAGAAGTAAATTTCCTGCAGGCAGGGTCTTTGTCAGCTTTATTCATTATTGTATTATCAGTGTCATGCTATATATTAATTTTTTTAACTTCATACCATCTCATGACCATTTCCCCATGTGATTAAATATTTTCTATAACATGATTTTAAAAATCTTTTTCTTATTTTTTAACTTTTTTCAATTACAATTGACATTCATTATTATTTCATATTAATTTCAGGTATACATAAGAGTGTTTAGACATTTATATAATTTATGAAGTGATCCCCCTAATAATTAGGGTACCCACCTGACACCATACACAGTTTTTAATGGCTCTACACCATTCTATTATTTAGATATGAGACAATTTATCTAACCAATAATGAACAATGGACATTTATTTTGTTTGAATCTGAAGTCTTCCTAAGAGCAAATAAGTCATCCTAAGAATTGTTACATAACCCACTCTACCCTTTCTACTTTCTTCCCAGCCTCTATGGAGTCAAGAGAGACAGGGGAGGCTATTTGGTTTATTGTCTAGACTCTAGAACAACTCCATGTTTCTCTTCTACTCAGACAATACTTCTGAGGCCAGATGTGCGTGTTTTACCTCCCACATCAACCAATTCTCTGACACCAGTTAGGTGTCCTATAATTCAGTTTGATTTTGACACAAAGTGCAAGTTAAGGGCTCAGTCCCACAAGACTGTCGGCATTTCAGACACCAGTCACACGTAGTTCTCCGGGTTCCCCAGAACTTACGTTTGACTTTGATTTGATCATTTGCTAAAAACAGTTAACAGAACTCAGGGAAATACTTATATTTACTGGTTTATTATACAATAAAGGATATGGATGAATAGTCAGAGGAAGAAATATATAACACAAGGTCTAGGAGGGTTCCAAGTGCAGGAGCCTCCATCCCATGGAGTTGGGGTGTGCCACCCTCCCAGTCTATGGACATGTTCATCAACCTGGAAACTCTCAGAATCCGGTACTACTGGGAGTTTTACAGAACAGAAGCTTCATCAAGGAGGCACGATCAATTATTAACTCCATTTCCAGCCCCTTTCACTTCTCCTTTCTCCAGACAACAGGAGAGTGGGGTTGAAAGTTCCAAGCTTGTAATCATGGTTTGGTGTTTCTAGTGACTAACCCTCCTGAGGGAGCCCTGGAAGAGTAACATTAGAGCAAAAGACATCCCTACGAGAGAGAGAGAGAGAGAGAGAGAGAGAGAGAGAGAGAGAGAGATGGAGAGAGTTTCAAGGGATTTAAGAGCTTGGTGTCAGATACTCTTATCATTCAGGAAGTTACAAAGATTTTAGGAGTTCTGTGCAATTCAATTACTTCACGTTTATTGACACTGATTTTGACCTATTCAGAAAAGAACAACAGGTCTGTACTGCCTATGAAATTCTGAATATGCTGGCTTTGCCTAGTCCTGTTTGTTCGCACACCTAGACTACCCCCTCCTTTCCCATGCCTTATGTTCAACATAAGTCTTCCCAAATTATGCCAGGTCTTTTGCCAAAGTGGCATTTGAGGATCTGCCTGATTCCTAATTACTTCATTTGCTCTTGTATCTCCTAATTTTAATATGTTAGAATGAGAAGGGTGCCATTGTCTGGTTTTAGTTTTCTGAAGAATCCTCTCTCTATTTGATCAGCCTCCTTTCAGCTCAACAGCCCAAGAACACAAAGCTTTGCAGCCTCCTCCTTTGATTACAGTTTGAAAGTCTTGCCAACTGTGCAAAGTTAGTATTTTTACTAACTAAGCCTGGAATCCATCCTTAAGCATCATTGACTTCTCTTCTGATCAATGCTACCCAGCCAAAAGAAAACAATGTTCATTGAGAGCTTCACTTTGCAAGTCTTTTTGCCCCTCATAAAAACACACTAAAGCCCTGCTTCAGTTTATGTAGTTAATGCACTAGATCTCCCCGTGTCTCCATTCCTAAGATGTAAAATGAGAATAATAAAAATACCTATCTCATAGGGCTGTTATCAGTTTAGATGAGTTTGCAGTGTTGCCTGGCACACAGTACTAAGTGCTCAATAAATATCAGTTAAATAACCATTACTATCATAATTATTACATTCTCTAAGACAGTGGTTCTCAACCTTCTGGCCCTTTAAATACAGTTCCTCATGTTGTGAACCAACCATAAAATTATTTTCGTTGCTACTTCATAACTGTAATGTTGCTACTGTTATGAATTATAATGTAAATATCTGATATGCAGGATGGTCTTAGGCGACCCCTGTGAAAGGGTCGTTCAACTGCCAAAGGGGTCGCGACCCGCAGGTTGAGAACCGCTGCTCTAAGAGTTGGTTTTCTATTTCAGTGTGAAGTCACTGGGAGGGGGCTCACACTCTGAACATTGAATATACAGTATAGGATATCAGAGATGAATTACTACCTTTTGTAATGATGATGAACTAATGTGAAAAATTTGATTTACTTCAGTATGCTCTGCACAATGATAGTTCTGGTTTTCATGATGCTGAGCTCTTCTGTATTCTGTTCTGTATTTATATACCTTTTTGGGGGGCCAGTTCTCCTTCAGGCACAGTTATGTTCAACTTTTCTAATAGTGCGAGGCACATTCTGATATCCTTTCTAAAAGTCCTTGTTGGGACTTGATTCCTCATTGTGTAGCATCATGGAGATTCCTGTTATTAAAAGATAAACTGAAGCATATTACAATTTTAAAAGTTTGAACAAAAATTGATTTAAACAGGGCAGCATTGAATCTAGCATAATAGAAAGGAGCTCTAGGAAGCTGTACAAAATGAAAGACTTATAGGTGAAGGGAAGAAGAACAAGGAAGTTATTATAGGCAAATGCATGTTGGTAATTGCAAAATCACTTTCCTTTAGACAGGGGTCTATCAGGCAGATCTCATAACTTGTGCTGATTAGATAATTCCTGATTGCATTAAGATTCCATTTTGGGGAGAGATAAAACTGTAATTAAGTTATGTCTTGGTTTGGTGATCTGGGACTTAGCATAAGGGACTTCATTTTGGGCCTGTTGTTTGTCCTTCCTTCCTTCCTTCCTTCCTTCCTTCCTTCCTTCCTTACTTCCTTCCTTCCTTCCTTCCTTCCTTCCTTCCTTCCCTCCCTCCCTCCCTCCATCCATCTATCCGTCCGACTCTTCTCTCTCTTTCTTTCTTTCTTTCATTCTTCTTTCCTTCTTTCTTTCTTTCTTTCTTTCTTTCTTCTTCTTTCTTTCCTTTCTTTCTTTCTTTTTAACTTTGTGTAACACCATTAAATCTGAGAGCCAAAGCCTACAGGCCTAAAGTGAACTGTCTTTCTGTTCACTTTATGTTCAGTATCTTTCGGCCTTCTGAAGCACTGCATAATATAATATGCTTTCACCAGATTAGGAGCCTGTCTCCGACTGTGCAGTTGGCCAGAGGCAGAAGAACAAGCCTGGAAGTCAGTGCACTTCTTGTTTGACCAAATTAACTTTGTCTTTCTAGTTCATTGCTCTGTGCTCAATCTAGAGACACATGGTGTTGATAATTTTTCTTAGAGTTTACAACTGTTCTGTGGGTGTTGTTGGAAATTAAGAGAATGTGGGGGCAATGGGAGAGGTTGCTATGCTTTGCATATTTTCTTTCTTTCTTTATAAAAAAACTATTTTTAGAAGTGCATAGATATTTGTACTTTTCAAAGGCATGAAAGGTAATCGTTATAGCCTGAAAAATGATGTTGGGAAAAAAATCATAACCAGCTGTTGCTTTTTAAAATACATTTTGGAAATTTTCTTGTGGATCCAAATTTCTCCACTATAAAGTTACTCCTCTCACCCTCACCCCTTTCCATATACTATGGAAATGAGGGAAGAAAAGAAATCGCTATGCTTAGTCCTTGTTTAAGTGGAGGGATGTTAGGCCCCACCCCCTTGACTATGGGGTATCTGCACAAATTATTTGGAATTCTTCTGCTGGGGAAAGTTGTTGGTTCTCCCTAACTTATTTATTTATTCAATCACTTACTTACATTAGTATGGATTGATGAGTACTTCTCGGTATTTATTTTATACTTTGAGTTATAACCCAATATTACTTTATTAATTTTGTTGCTCAAATTACTCCAGCTTTGTTGCTCAGAGTTCCATTGAAAGCTCTTGCAGTTGCGTCCTGGATCCCTTTGGATCCCTCCATCATTTTCTAAAAAGTACCTCTTCACTTTCTGATACTATAAGATGTTCTAGGCCAAGCATGTCAAACTCGCAGCCTGCAGGCCACATGCCTCATTTATTTGGCCCGTGTTAGCCTTTGAGTTTGCCATGCTTGCTCTAGGCTCATATTGTGTATTTCCTGCCCCAGTCCTACAATCAGCTACTTCTCCCAGGATGGTATTTAAAAATTAAGATCTTGGCTCTGGGTGTGCTCCTTGGTACAGGGCTTTTCAGATGAAAGAACAAGGAAGATGTATGCATATATTTTAACTGATGTAAATACACTTACCTAAAAATACTTGGATATTTAACCAACTGTATCTATATGATATATTTGATCTAATGAGTTCATACTGATGTTTACAACTGTGATCCATTACTACATGGATCATTCTAGTTTCTCTCCTTGCTTATCTGTCGTGCCCCACTCCCACCATCTGTCATGCATTCACTTAATCATTCAGTTCTGGTATGCTTTCAAAATGGTAAACCCATACTGCAATGGAGAAATAAACTTTTATCAACTAGAGCATAGCACTTATGTACAGGTCTTATTGTCTCTGTTCTTATAGACTTCATTCATTTCCATAGTTACCTACGTCAGCGCCTTATTCCTCTTGTTGGGAAGGAACAAACTTTCCTCTTCCCTTCTAGGTTCTTCAGGTGGTCTAATAATTACATCAACACAAGACAGATTAACAAGAGAAAATAACCAAACTTATATATGTATGCATGGGAACTCCACATACTTGGGGAAATACCTAGAAGTGCAATTGCTGAATTGTATGGCAAGACATTTGGTTTGGTAAGAAACTGCCAAACTGCCTTCTAAAGTGGCTGCACCATTTTGCATTCCCATCAACAATGAATGTGAGATCCTGTTCTCCACATCCTCACTAGTCCTTGGTATTGTTGGTTATTGGTTTTAGTTTTGTCATATGCTTATTTATCCTCTGTATATTTTCTTTGGGGAGACGTCTTTTCAAATCTTTTGTTCATTCTTTCACTGAAGTGTTTGTTTGTTTTTACTGACAGTTAAGAGTTCTTTGTATATTTTGGAAACAAGTCCTAAATCAGATACATGTTTTGAAATATTTTCTCCCTGTCTGTGGCTTGTCTTTTCATCCCTTTAGGTGTCTTTCCCAGTACTTCCCCCCTCCCTGCCACAGGTGAAAGGGCCTCTTTCCAATTCTTCAAAATTATCATTTCCCTGTTCCTACAAGTTAATAGTTCCGGTGGCTTTTGCTACAGAGATGCAGATTTGGGCTGTGACTCTGGATTTTCCTGTTTCTTCAGACTGAGGAGTAGTGGTTTGCCCTCAAAACTCAGTTCTCTCATGCGTCCAAGAAAAGTCATTGCTAGCCATTTGTTCAGCTTTTCCTTGTAAGGTTGAGGTGAAGAATCCCAAACTCTTTACATGTCATAGATGAAACTATAAGTCCATTTTTAATGACCAAATTATTTTATTCTATAACTGCTAATCCATTGCTTCTTATTGGGGCATGACATACCTCTACCATGTTTTACCCATTCTTTCTCCCCTCACTTCCAGCTCCTCAACACCATGTGTACACTATACTTTATTTGTTACCTGTGAATCTCTGTGAGAATTTTCTTTCTCTTTGTTTTTACTACCTAATAGTTTTTAAAATTTTCTTAATTAAATCTTTGATTCATCTTGAATTTATTTTGGTGAAGGAGTTGAATAGCCATGCATTTTATTTTAGCCCAAATGTCAGGCCATTTTTTAGATGAATCTATGTTTTCCCCACTGATATAAACTACTTTTCTGTTTTGTATACTAAATTTAAAAATATATATTTGTTCTATTTCTGAACTCTCAAATTTGTTACAAATATTTCTGTCAGTTTATTTCTGTGCCAGTGCCATTTTTTTAATGTAAGTTTTATAGCTTGATGAGTTACTAACTTGGCAAGAAACATGGTATTATAAAAATAGTAATGCATTAACTATATAGATTATTTTAAGAAGAATTGGTGTCTTTATAATACTTACATTGCCTCTTGAAGAACAGTTATGTTTTTATTTATTCATCTTGCATTGTATCTCTTGGTAGAATTTAGAATTTTTTTCACATTGATCCAACACACTTCTTATATTTATTTAAACTATTTTATGTTTTCATTATATTTTCTTAGCAATTTGTACATAGAAAAGCAATTTATTTTGGGCAATTAATTTTGTAACCAGAGATTTCACTGAATTATCTTATTGTGTCTAATAGAATTTTAGTTGTCTCTCTTGGGTTTATGGTTATATAACCATATCATTTTGAAATAATAATAATTTTCCTTTTTCATTTCTACTTTTTGCCTCATTTATTTTCTTGCTTAATGACAATGGCCAATTGTTTTTAGACCAATACTAACTAATAGAAAACATTTTATTGTAATATACTCCTTTTACCACAATTATCTCATTGTCTAGTTAAACTCTAATGTCCTTGGAGTACGGACTTTTATTCCTAATGCCTAACATAATATAGTAATAAAATAGGTAATTGATAGGTAGTTGTTGAATTTAGCAAGGGTGAGGTAGACTAAACTGAGCTGAGGTCAATAGACAGATACCCAACACAGATACATTAGCCTATGTAAAGAGATTATCCTAGGGTGTCACCAGGATAGCACAAGTGCCTCTTCATCAGACCCATGGAAGTCTGGTGTAAGTCCCATAGCTAGAACCTATGATTCTTGACCACATTTGGGCCCTCAAATGACTGTATCCTTTGGGCCTATCTCAGGTAGGTTAGAGTGAGGAAACAGTCAAGCTCAAGGCCCACCTTTTAGGCACAACTTTCTTGGAAGACAGTTAAAAATTTTGAAGACCATGTATATAGAGCAGAGGTTGAAGTGCTTTGTAGATTCTACATAGCCATCCTGCAGCACAAGTCTCATGGCATCCTCATAGAAGCAATAGGAGCCTTCTCTGGTTCTTGCATGGGACTCCCACAGTGGTCTTGTGTTGGAGCTAGGGAGACAAAGGGAGTAGCTTGGCTCTCCTGTGCATAATAAGCATCAAGGCACTTTGAAGAATGTGGAGATGCAGACATATCTCTAAGGCAGTTCAGAAAGCTCTCAATGGGGGCTGCCTGGAACACGATCAGGGTAACAGAGCATCAGCAATGGGAGCATGAAAATGACAGCTCTTGGTTGGAATGGAACCAGAATGAGAATATGAACTGCAGTGAATAAACCAAAGATACCTGTGTTCTTGGTTTATGATCAGGAGCCAAAGTAGTCACAATTTAATGGGCTCTCAAATTAGTGGGCAAACTTGAAAGCCAAAGGCTTTGGCTGTGGCCCGATGGACAAGTGTCTCTGGCTAGTTACTGGTTCTTGTGACTCTAATATGGTGGCCCAGGAATAGTGTGCTCCCTTTCAACTCTATTCCAGTAAGTCCTTTATCATGCATCTCTATTTCAGAGAAGACTGCTCTGAACTTTTCCATTAGAAAAATGGATATTAAGATGGATTTCATTTTTCCATTGAAGCTAATTGGCCGTGGGCAATAATACTAAGCACCGTATCTAGAGGCAAGAAAAGTGGAGGGATGTTGTCCACAAATTGCTGTGGGGAAGCAGAGAGCACGGCTCATTGAGGAGCTGAGGCTTCTGATCAGCTGTGCTAATTGGGGCAGGCAGGTTGCTTCTCAGTACCCAGCCACTTATTCCCAAATGGGGCTGGAACGTTTGTTCTTTCATTTGTAATGCACTCATTTATTCATGAAACCCTTTTTTGAATGTATATTACATGGCAGGTGTATCATGCACAGAACTGTAGAATCAAAGAATAGACCATCTTCCAGGTTGGTGTGTACAATGTGTCACTTTCCTTTCCTTATATAATATGCAAAAATAAATTTTGTCATGAACCTCTGTGAAAAGTGTAATGATTTCTCTCCCCAGGAAAAGGGACATAAGCCCCTACTTCTCTATCCAGTTTCAGGGGATGCGCAGCCACCCGATGCATGCCTGTGGACCCCGCAGGTTGAGCTCTCCCACCAGAATGCAGTAGGCCTCAGTATTAATTACAGAGGACTGTGAGCTTCACGCATTAGAGTAGTGAATGCCACGTGCTTCTTTGACCTTTCATTCACTTTTATAACTCATCTGTCTTTCTTTTTTAATTTGAACTCTTAGCTATTTCCTCTCTGTGGTAGTATAACATTACTGACACTGGTGAGGGCTTGGTGAGGATGGAGACTGAACATTTTGTAATATGCCAGCTGGTGATATGCGTTCGCACAAAGGTACTCTTTCTCCAGAGCAGTGGACGAGCATTTGGTTGGGTTGCTCCATGGCCTTGCCTCAATCCATGGCTTGTAACGGTAGTCAGGACACAGAATTCCCGATTCTCAGGTGTTCCTTTAGCACTGGCTTAGCGCTCATTTCAGACCCTGACTCCATCTCTAGTTCTGACCTGAAAACTCCATGCAACATTTAACAAATATGGGGTTAGTGAGGTATTTTCTGATTAAAAATGACATAGTAATATAACACCCATCACACAAAATTTTAAAGGCAAAAATAAAAAAGCATTTCAAAAGAAGCATTTTATCTTATGGAAGAGATAAAAAACAAACAAAACAAAATAAAAATACACACCTGGGACTCCCACTGTGGTCTTGGGTTGGAGCTAGAGGGACGAAGGAAGCAGCTTGGCTCTCCTGTACGTAATAAACATCAAGACACTTTGTGATTGTTTTGTGATCCCCCAGATACCATAATCATTTTTTTTGTGGGAAAGACAATTTTCCAGACAGAGTTTTCCTTTCTATGATGTAGGATACTAGTGTTGCCCAAATAGAACAACAACAACAAAAATGCAGGATTTGGGAAATGAAATGCTGACAGATTCACAACCTCAGGGACCAAATGGCACCAGAATGATTTTCACATTTTCAACTTTCAAAAGACCCTAGAGACTGCTTTTATTGCATATTTTATGGAGCCATCTGTCTTTTTATTAGAGCTAGTATATGTTCAAAACTTTAAATAAAAGTTCTCCCTGTGTCAAAGGACCAAAACTTCACCAGTACACTGATTAGTAGGAAACTCACAGGGTTCCCATTGGGAGGAGCCTTGACACAGCCCTGAAGCCCGGAGCACCTGCTGCTGTGGGAATTACACTAGGTAGGCATCTCTTATCATATGTGCTTTCTACTTCAGCCGAGAATAACCAAGCCAAACATAAATCATCTTAGATAACATATCCTTTTGAGGGAATCTTCCTTTGGATTTGTTGATAGGGTGTCATTTAAAATTCATATATTTCAATTGAGACTCCATAAAGTGTAAGGCTTCCTTTAAATCCATAATTTGCTGCCTGGGAGTAAGAGTCAGGGGCAAGACATGAAGGAACAATGCTTTGCCTAGGATAATGCACTATGGTAACTCTTTGAAATAGTGGTTTAAGCCTACAGGAAATTTAAATATAACCACCAATCCAGACATATACAATGAGAGTCCAAGGATATTTGAATATAAAGTACATAGGGAAATAATTCAATATAGTCAATCATTACTAATACTCCTACTGCTACTACTGCTTTTCAAGCCAGATTTATATAAAATACCTGTCATCATTTATATCCATCATAATGGAAGTGCTCCTGAAGAAATTTTCACATGTATTGTGAAAGATGCCTCGATTTCCAAAAGAATATGGGTCATCCTAGTAGGAATGTAAACATAGGAGAACCCTGAATTTTAAATAAACCTGCCAGCAACAGTGTCCAAGATTTTTGGAGTATGTTGACAGCATATCTTGGGGGGATTATTAATATTCAGTGTTATGAGTTAAGTATACTTGTTTCTCAGAAGTTGACCTAGAGAATTTGGTTTGGAATAGAGAATAATCTAGGCACTGTTGGTGATTTAGATGAGTGTATTGGGGGTAGTAGGGAGGTTGGGAGAGTGCCTGAGAATTATCAGTGGTTCTCATATTTATGTGCATAAGAATCAGTTGGTGTGCTTAATAAAAATGTGGATTCTAGAAGCCAACCCCAATGATTTTGATTGAGGAGGTAGAGGGTAGGGCTCAAGAAGCTGCATTTTCAAGAAGTTCCCCATCTGGTTCTGATCAGCTGATCCGTGTTCTGCACTGTGAAATGCTGGGGACCCTGTCTTGACTTTGACTTGTATGCTAATATTTCTAGACTCCCTTCTGAATAATAAGAACTTACAAAATATACTCCTTCTGTATCCCTGAGAAGTGGTAATATCCTTTTCAAATTACAACACATCAACACATTTGGTTTAAAAGTAATCAAAATAAAAACATGAATTATATTTAAAAACCCAAATGGTAAAACAGCAGCATGACAATTCACATTATAATAAATATTTTAGTGTGATGTACAAATAAAATATTTTTTACTAAAATTTCATAGTGTACAAACTACTCCCTGCCCGCCCCCCACCACATAAACTAAACATTTTCAAAACATAGCTCATTAGTATCCAAATGCTCATGATTCTTACGTTATTTATGTCCTACAACCAATAATCTCTTACTTTATATCAACTCTTCAACTACATTAGTCTGTATTACAAAAACAAATGGGTAGAAAAGCTGCCTTCCACTGGCATCATCCTTTTACTGAGGGTCAATTTCAATTTCTCCCACCTCTGTGCTGCACAATATTTCACAGCAGAAATATCTGCCTTTATAGTAACAATTCTCCTGGCCATGTCAATGATAAAATGCTGACTCCATGATGAAAATATAATTCTATATCCACTCTTTCCTGAGGGGAGAAAGTTGAAATCACTTCATATGAAGGTATTAACTGCGTGAATAGATGACAAACTTAAAACAATCTGCATCTGCTTTCAACACTGTGAAGTGAATTCTTCTGTGAACCGTAATTTTCTCATTTACCTACTCACATTTCTTATTCCTTGTTGAGGAAATAGGCCTCTACGTGTTTATATCCAAAGTGCTAATCTGCAGAATCATAAAGAGGGGTGGAGCTGGGGACCTGGCAGGTGATTAACATCCTGTTAAAAGAGCAGAATTATCCTGTGCAATATTAACCACCCATAACACCATTTAGTCTGATAACAGCCAGCTCTGTGAATATTTAACTTTCACAATGTTTGCTTTACTGATAGTGAGTCACTTTCATATATGAAATATAAGCCCGTTGCTTATTATTAATTAGGCCTCAGTTGACCTTCAGAATTTAATATTCTTTCAACTGTGAAAGTATGCATTTAAAATATGAGAACATTAGGATTTAAAATATCATAGGTTTGGAAGAAATCTTAAATAGTCCATCTAACTTCATATAGTCCATCTAACTTCATTCAATTGTCTATTGCAAATCATCTACAGGCTAGGTACCAACGGGCGTTTAGATGCCTTCTATCTGCTTACATACTCAGGCTGTACTTTCAGGGAAAATGAAATGACCTGGCAATTATTCAAGGCAGAACCGTTTGACAGACATTGAGTTGCTTGTGAGTTCAGAGCAGAGGAAGAGTGACAGTGACATGGGCAGCAGACAAAGACCTAGCAGAGAAAGAAACAGCTGGAATACCATGGAAAGAAGGGTAGAGCTTCTGTAGGCAGATGAAGGAAACAGCAGGAAGCTAGACAACACCTGCTGGTGACTATAAGGAATGGATCAGGGGTTTGTAAGTCAGCTAACCTCCCAGCTGGCTCAGGCCACTCCCAGCTGGGAGGTTGAAAGTCCTGACTGCTGTCTTAGAAATGCAGATGGCTAGGGCAGGTAACTGCCTCTTGGAGGGATATAGAACTTCTTTGATCTGTGATTTATAGAAGGCCTCTTTGATATAAACACAGGCTTATCTTCTACAACTCTCCTCAAAGCACCCTGTGTTTTAGTCAAATACCCTGCTTCCCGTTCCTGTGGCTTAAATTTATGAACTAATATTATATGAGTGCAAGTGGAGAAAGATAAACTAGGGAGGGAACTGGAGGCCAGTGTATGATGTGGGGTCAAGTCATGCTTAAAAGTTAAGACTTTAATGATTAAAATGTTAGGAAACCATTGTTGTGGTTGGGCTTTTAATTGGGAAAATGACATAACTGGATTTGCCTTTGAAACCGATGACTGAGTACAAGGGTGATACTGTATGGCTGTCAGCACCAGTGTTCTGCAGTCAGACGGCCTGGGTTTGGATTCCTTCTCTGATCGTATTACTCTGACTTTATTAACTTCTCTAAGCCTCTGTGATCTTATCTGTAGAATGGGGATAAAAACCATTACCTGTCTTAAGTTTATTGTGAGGCTTAAGTGAGACAATGCATGTCACATACTTGGTCCAGTGTCTGGCACAGAAGGAGAATATTAGTACCTGTTGGCTGTTACTGTTCTTAACACTCCTCCAGGGGTGGTATGAAATATGCATGACTCTGCTAACAGCTCCAAGGAGGGGTCTGGGGGACAGAAGACCAGTTAGGAATCCATTCATGGCTATATTTCAGGAGAGGCATTGGCACACTGAATTAAAGCAACAGCATAAGGACTGAGAAGGGCAAAGATAATGCCAGGATGGGAGTAAAATGAACAGACCTTGGTGACTGAGTAAATGTGAGGGGGGGGGGGCGAAGGAGAGGAAGATATCATGTATGATTACAAGGTCATCGCTGAGGTCACCGATGATGTGGTGCATTGACCAGAAGTCTGCCAACCTTGCTGGTTGCCTCACAGCCACAGAGCAAAGTCTTACAGCTGAAGTGCATTCCCAACGCCCGAGGTGTTCTCTGGTGACAAGTCTGTAGGAGATGAGAAGTGCAGGGGAATTCTGCCCTGGCACAGCCCCACCATTGTTTGACAGGAGTTTTGGGTAATTACCTCAGCACCTTTGCACCGCAGGTGGGATTACTCTGAGGTGTGTATTCTACTCCCAGAGCTCCCTGGTGCCATTCAACTCTATGTTCCTATAGAGCAGTGGTTCTCAACCTGTGGGTCGCAACCCCTTTGGGGGTCGAACGACCCTTTTTACAGGGGTCACCTAAGACCATCGGAAAACACACATATAATTACATATTGTTTTGTGATTAATCACTATGCTTTAATTATGTTCAATTTGTAACAATGAAAATACATCCTGCACATCAGATATTTACATTATGATTCATAACAGTAGCAAAATTACAGTTATGAAGTAGCAACGAAAATAATTTTATGGTTGGGGGTCACCACAACATGAGGAACTGTATTAAAGGGTTGTGGTATCAGGAAGGTTGAGAACCACTGCTATAGTGGTAACTTGTTTGACAGCTGAGCCTTTTTGGCTGCCTTTCCTTCCGTGTCTCTGTCCAACCCTCGAACAATCTCTCCTGGATCACTTTCCAAATAAACTGTTTGGAGTGGAGTTCTTGTCTCAGGGTTTACCTGTAGAATAAAGAAAACTAAGAGAGTAGGGAAGGGAAAAGGAACATAGTGAGCAGGAAAATAAACGCTGCTTTAGACATTTCAAGGGAGAGATGCCTTTAGGACACTCAGGCAGGGATAGGAATGCAAAGGAAATAAAATTTAAGAATTATGTTGGGCTCTGGTATTCTAGATTGGTGAGTAAACGACAAAAAAGAGGTGGTAATTGAAATCTTAGAAGAAGGCATTCCCTTAAGGATAGCTTGTAAAGTAAGAAGTTTGAAAAAAGCAAATGAAAAAAACAAAAATGATGTCCTTAGAAAGATCAGAGCAGAGCAAGAGGGTGATGTTCTGAAAGACAGAAGACAAAAATCTTCAGGAAGGAGAGTGCCAGTTCTTTTAGAGGAGCCCATGGTTCATCTTTGTAATGGCCAAGGTGCTCACACATAATAATAATAGTAACAATAATAACAACAACAATAACTATAAATATTTGTTGGATGAATATGATTTCTCTCCATCCCACTGTAAAAATATAGGATAAGCTAAGGTGGTAAAATTAAGGAGTGAAGAGTAACTTAAAAATTATTCCACCTTACACAATCTTTTCTGTTCCTTGGTTGGTTAGATCTCTGATTTTGTTTTCTATAAAATGGATTCATATTGGGAAGCAAAATGCCCTACCATGTTCCCTCAAATAGCAGTCTGTATTCTATATGATTCTATTCCCAATACAATAATAATATAAGTTTATTTTGGCATGGGGTAAAAGAGCAAGGTATAGAAGTCTTGAAGGAGAGGAAAGGAGAAAGGACAGGGACCCCATGCTATGTTACTCTAATACTTGCTCTCCCTCTCCTGCCACTACTGTTTCTTTAAAATTCTCATTTACTACTTTGTTACTGCTTCTTAGGTTGGAACAGGAAGTTGTAACATGATATAATTCTGACATCATTGCTTTCTGTCTCAGAGTTTTTATGTCATTTCATTTCTTTTCCTTCTCTATAGCTTGAGATAGTACAGAGCAGCCAAAACTTTCAGTTCCTCATATTACAACAAACTCTTCCACATTATGAAATATTTTCAATCTGCAGTCAATGACCTATTTATTGTAGGTAGACTTAGATGTAATAAAATTCATGAACTTCTTAAAACATTACACTACTAGAGGCCTGGTGCACGAAATTCATGCATGGGTAGGGTCCCTAGGCCAGGCCAGAGATCAGGGCCGATCAGAATCCCTGCCTCCCTGCCTCCCTGCCTCCTCCCCTCCCCACCTCCTCCTTCCCTCGCTCCCTCAGTGCCCGCCCCCCACCCACCACCACCGCTGGTCGTCTGCCATGTTCCGTGCTGCCCCCTGGTGGTCAGTGCACATCATAGCGAGTAATCGAACTCCCGTTCTTCTGGTCGAACTCCCGAGGAGACACCTTTGCATGTTAGCCTTTTATATATATAGATCTTTTGGAGTTGTAGTGAGATTTAATTTGCAGGACAAAGTGACATTTATGTTTATGATGAGAGTGCAAACATTTGTCTGAAACTTAATGCATTTCCTGATTTCCTGCTCTCCTTTAACACATTGCATCTGGTTCTGTCCAGAGAATATTTCTCCAATTTTTTCTAGAAGAAAGAAGTGGCTTATGGTTGGAACAATAAGAGATAAACTTACTTGTTTGCTATCAAGTCAGCCAATTTTATAAATTGTTATTGTTTTAAAATACATCTATTATTTAAAGAATAATTTGTTCGACTCTATCCATTTCTCAGTGTTCAGCATCCCTAAGTGTTCAACACCCCTGAGACTGTTCTCAATGATTATTGCCCCCCAGAAGTGTATTTTCTACATTGTTTACTGTTGTACTAAGTCAATTACCAAGTTGTCTTTTCCCATTTATATAAAGCCATTAAACCAATGTCTTGTTCTGTACAGATACAATAAGCAATCACTGAGTTTTCTACTTAATTACATGCTTCACTGGGTGCTTTTTGATTGAAAATATTCTCTCATAATTCCTTTTGTTTTATGGTCATGATCTTCACCCTTATAACATAGGGGTGATAAAGAAATACCTGACTCAACAAGATGACTTTTCTGAGGAGTAGCTGTACCCATCATTCCAGTGAAACAAGCGATGTCCTTGCCCTTTACCTGGGATGTTGGATCTGGGATTTCCTTGGGGGTCACTGAGCCTTTCATTTTCCAGGAGGGATTACTCAATCCTTGGGTTATGACGTCTCCGGTTATGTACTTCAGAGTCCAAATACCTGTTTCCACTGGCCTTTTCTGGTATTAGGCAAAAGTGAGTGTCTATGATATTTCTATTTAGGATTTTTTCCAACTTCCTGATCCTAACCCTAACCCTAACCCTAACTCTAATCCTTAACCCTCACCCTAACCCTAACCTTACCCTGCTGATTATTGGAACAGTAATTAGTGAACTCCTATAACCCCCATGACATGGCAAGCATCTCTGAAACAGTTTTTTTTTAAGAATCACAGAAATGTCTTTGCTCAACCAATAATGTTATTTATTGAACTCAGAAACAGCTATGAACTATTGTTGGACCAATGGATGCTTTGAAATGAAAGTTTTGTTCTTGTTTTTGTATGACTGAACTATTAACCCTTGTTTTTGTTTTTACCTGATAGTCATGTTAGTGCCATGGAATAATTGGGCAGCCAGGTTGACCTCATGAGGAAGAAGCCACCCACTGGGTTCAATATTCACTTTTCTTCCTTTCCCAAATTCTTTTTCTAGAAGAGCCAGAGAAAATATAAATTCATTTATTTTGCTTATAGTATTAGGGCCACTAAAATAAACGAAATAAACTAACTCCAAGAAGAAATAATAACTCAGGACTTATTTATCAGTCACTGGTTAATTATAACCATGTATCCATGTATATAGTGTCATGTACAACTGAGAAGAACCTTAGAGAAAAATCTTGTTCAATTTCCTTATTTCACAGACAAAGGAAATGAAGCACAGAAGTGAAGAGACTTCTCTTGACATTGACTCTTTCTATTAACTGGCATCAGAACACAGATCTTAATGTTGGAGGTGGTGAAAACAGCACCAGGTGGGGTCAGACTGGACCTGGGTTTAGCAACCTCAGTACTTGAGTTCTAGCTAGGAAAGAATTCAGAGCCAAGACTCAAACTATAAGAGAACATTTATTTGGAAAGTCACAGAGGTAGAAGTAATTTGTAGAAGAAATGGGCTTAGGAGACAAGTTATAGAGGTAAAAAGCCCTTGGAGCTTGGGAGTAATGGTAACATGACTCAGGGGAGGGGGAGAAGGAGGGAGAAGGGAAAGGTGCCGGTGTGCTCCCAGGAGGAAGAGCATGCTGGGTCCTCCACCCTGAGCGTCTTAAGGGTGGAGATTTTAAGGGAAGTCCCAGGGAAAGATCTCAATAGAATATTCAGCAGCTTTCTAGGTGTGTCCTTTCAGGGTCAAGGTCTCCACTGATTGATCTGTCCACTCCAGAGCAGGGGATCATTATCCAAAGCAGCTGGTCCTGAGATCAGCTACGATGACACTTGTCTGTTTTTGCTGCTTTTCTGGGTCAGGAGCTGAAATACAACTGAGGCTTAGATGTTATCTCTGGGGAGGAAAAGGCCAGGGAGTCCAAACTGCATGACCAGCCATATGGGAGGGGAGGAAAGGTCACCCTGGGGGCGAGGTCCCACCCTGCAGTTATCCTTTGGTAGGCACCTGGGGCTTTCCACCCTAGTGGCCTTCTGTACCTGGCCCATCATCCTTGCTCTGCTTATGTCTATCTTACTGCCTACCACATTATGACTCTTAGTCCAGCATTCTTGCTATTATACCTGGCTCATGAGATCCTTTCTGGAGAGCAAGTTTTGGTAGGAAAGCTAAAATCTTAAAAGTGCTAGGCAGAAAAGTCAGCCCGAGAGGGCAAAGGAAGCAGGGTAAGGGAAGGCTGAGGTTATTACTATGATAATTTTTCTGAGGGCTGGCTTGGTTGCGCAGGGCATTTTTATTCCATTTGTAACCTGGGAGGTACTTGATATTTTCTCAAAACACCTCAAGTTTAAAAGTATTTATCTATTTAAGACTGAGCCATTTCTTTTTTACTCTATTTGGAAACTCAAAATTTACTAAAATAATTTGTAAAACAAAAGAGATAAAAGGCCATGGATCAATCAATTTTATATCTCTACAATAGAGAAGACAGAACAAATATTAACCAGATCCCTTGGGCCTTGAATGGCCTGGGGAATCTGGAGTAACTCTGGATGAAGTCAGAGAAGGAACAATTAAGTTTAGTTACCGTAATTAGGGAAATGAGTGAAACCTGAGCTTGTTCTTAAAGGCCAAGAAGAATTTGAATAGATTCACAAGAGCTGTCCAGCTAAGGGTGCTCATCAAAGGCACACATTTGTCATTGAGCCTCCGATCTCACCCCTGAGTAGAGTTTTGAAGATTTGTGGGAGAACAGCTGGGGGAGCTGGAGTGGGCCTGGAATGGGGACTCATTGAAGGCTCCCCATCATGGATAGGATCAAATCTACACCAGGTTCTTGAGACAGGGAATAGTTTGTGAATGTAACACTGTAGGAAATTCAGTCTGATGCCCTAGATCAGTGGTCAGCAAACTCATTAGTCAACAGAGCCAAATATCAACAGTACAATGATTGAAATTTCTTTTGAGAGGCAAACTTTTTAAACTTAAACTATATAGATAGGTACACTGTTATTAACTTAATTAGGGTACTCTTAAGGCTTAGGAAGAGCCACACTCAAGGGGCCAAAGAGCCACATGTGGCTCGCGAATCCATCCGACCACGGCCCTATGTTAATGTAAAAAAAAACATTGAAACCTGTAAAGAATTTTTGTGAGTTTATTTGAGCCAAACTGTCGACATATGCCAGAAGCAGAACCTCAACGAATTGAGATAATGCTCCAGAGAATGGCAGGTTTACATTTGTATTTATACATTTCAATCAAAGGAGGAACATAGGTGGGTTACATGAAATTCATTGGTGATAGATCAAGGAGGAGGGATAAAGCAAAGCAGGGAAACCCTGGGATTGGATAAAAAGTAAAATGATGGACACATACTTAGGTGGGTGCAGGAACAATTAACATGATGATGAAGGAATTTGTGGTATCTGTCCTGGCGCCCAGCACATTTGGTTGTGCCCCAGGGGCTCCAGATACGGGGAAGTCACAAGTTACTCAGACATTTCAAGGGTATGTTATCATAGATGCAAAAAGACAGATAGGCTCAGTTAAGGTAAAGGTTGACCTTGTCAGTGAAGATACTGGCCTAGGACGTAACTGCCCACCATAACTGCTTTTAGTTAAAGTTTAATTTCAGACCATCCTTTGTGGTTACTTTAGGTCTCCGAGTTTGCAAGAATGCCATGCAGGCCTCTCCTGAGCTTGTCAGGTCAGCATGTGGCCCCTTTCGTCCACACCTAGATGGATTCGAAAACATGGAAAAATTTTAAAAGGAAGATGCTAGTGTACCCAATATAGGAAGTGATGCCCTGGCAGCTCTGCAAAGAGGAGGAATGAACCTGTGAGACAAACCAAATCAACAAAGATTGTACTTGGGATTGATTGAATATAGAATGTGAGAAACACAATTTGAAGATTTCATGTTGGAAAGAAGACTGGTGTCAGTGATGAATCTTATAAACATTGGATTGCCCGGCAGGTGTGGATCAGTGGTTGAGTGTCGACCTATGAACCAGGAGGTCACGGTTCAATTCCTGGTGGGGTCACATGCCCAGGTTGTGGGCTGGATCCTCAGTGCAGGGTGTGTGGGCGGCAGCCGATCAGTGATTCTCTCTCATCATTGATGTTTCTATCTCTCTCCCTCTCCCTTCCTTTCTGAAATCAATAAAATATACATTTTTAAAAACCCACATTGGATTAAAAGACAACAGCACTTGATAAAAGTTGAATATCAGGGATGAAGAGAATGGAAAAGTAAATGGTGATCACAATGTGTTCCTTTCCAGATCTTGGCAGCCACCCTCTGATTTATTTGTCACTCTTCCTGGCTGGACTGGGAACATGTTGGGGGTGAGGAGTATACCCCAGTTCTGTGCTCCTGGCACATATTAGGTGTTTAGGAGGATAACTTGAACCTGGGTATCTGGGAGAATGGTAATACTATAAACAAAATGTATGAGTAATAGATGGGGAAGAAATAAAATTCAGAAATTCTATGTTTTTGGAAATGGCAGGAACCCCATGAGAAATGTCTTCACTGTGGTTGGAAATAATAGATCTTGGGTGAAATGTCAGGCCCAATGATAAAGAGTTGTGAATTGGCAGGATGGAATTTAGAGTTGCAGTTCTGAGACTGGATGAAGTCTTTGAGAATAGGGAGTTAGGGAGAAAAGAGTAGAATTTTAAAAATAAACTCAGTTCCCCCAAGAGTGCTATCTGAAAAAACAAAAACAACTATGTTTATTATTGAGTTTAGGAGCTTCCATTTGCCCAGCAACTTTAAGCAATTCCCTCATTTATTTGTTATATGTTTCTCTTTATTTCTATTCTCAAAAAGCAAAGTATAGATTCACAAACAGATCAAGAGGACAAGAAAGCCTAAAAAGCCCCATCCCCTTGATCTCTCAGTGAGACACATTAACCTCCAGGCATCAGCACTATCAGGGGACTTGGAGACTAATGGAAAGATGATGAAAGGGGAAAAATACACAACCTAAAGAAGTAAGACAAAGTTTCAAAAGAAACCTGAGCCAAAGGAATGTGAGGTTGAGTGTGAGGAATGTAACTATTATTATCAATATTTATTACTGATACATGAAGAGAGAGTAAGGACAATAGAAAGCAAGAGAGAGAGGATTATGAAAAACTGTGATTGGAAATGTCTGGAACAGAATTACCTTTTATTATTGCACTTAAAAAATGTACATTTTGGAGATTATATTCTATTTTTCTGGGGCATTATATTGTTAAGAGCCCATTAATGCTTCTTTCTTGATATTAATGTGCTTGGGAGGCCTAGTGGATCATGGCTGAAGATTTTGCAGCAGAAATAAAAAAGCATTTAATGAAGATTACATATAGCTAAGTAGTGCAGCAGGGCAGACGAGCAAGGGCCTTGGGCTATATGAACATCTCTCTAAAGTGCCTGATTCACCTGTAGCTCAGACTAACCTCCAGATCTGTGGTATGATGGCCATAATGAAAACTCAGTGGATGGGGTGATAAGAGATGTGGCCGGGGGAAGATCACCAGTGACCAGATTATGTAGTCCTAGTCTGTAAACCTGTTTAAAGAGCTTGGTTTTTCTTGAGGAAGTAATGTGATCCATTCTCTGTTTTAAAACACTCTGGCTGGCTGAAGTACAGTGAATGGATTGCTACCAACATGAGTGAAAGGGAGACAAATAATGTAAGAGAACTAGGATTGAAGCAGTGGGGACTGAAAGAAGTGGGTAGATTTAGGAGTTATCTAGAATCACGGGCCCTGGCCAGTGTTACTCATTCAGTTGAGTGTGCCACGCCAGCACGACCAAGGGTGATCCTGAGTGGGGGGGGGGGGGGAGGGATGGGTGAAAGGATTAAGGAAAGACAAACAAGAGAATAATAGCTGGGTCTCGGTGGGACGCTGCCTCCCTGATGAGGAGACAACGACAGCGTCCACAAGCCGTGTCTTTATTTTATAGCAGATGCCACGAGGCAAAGTAGGGGCGTGATCACGTTGTTTACAGCATTCTCGTGAGTTTCAACCTCACTCAACTACATGCACCTGAACTCTATCACAAGGCACATGGGGCTACGTGTTCGGACCATAGGTTCAAGCTTACAACCACAGCCGTTGGCTATGATTGTGCTGGGAGGGCCCTGCCCTCCAGCTGGGACTTGCACGTGGCAATGAGAGGACCCTGTCCTTTCATTAATCCGAGGTTTGAACCTGGCCAAAACACCGTAACCGCGCCCCACAGTTGAGCATTGTCCAAAGCACTGAAAAGTTGCTGGTTCAATTCCCAGTTAGGGCACATGCCCAGGCTGTAGTTTCAATCCATATTATAAGAGAGGCAACTGATAGATGTTTCTCTCTCTCTGTCTCTCTCTCTCTCTCTCTCTCTCTCTCTCTCTCTCTTCTCCCCCTTTGTCTCTCTCTAAAAATCAATAAAAACATATTTTTAAAAAAGAATCACATAATAGATTGGGTGTAAAGTGGGAGAGTCAAGAATGACTCCTGGACCCCTCCTTAGCTTGAGCCCCGGGGTAGATCTATTTGCTCACCTTGGAGGACATACCAACTCTGGGATATTAAAAAAACTTTAAAAGACTTTTTAAAATTGTGAAATACATAAAACATGCAGTTTACCATCCTCATCTACATGTAGAGTTCAGTAGTGTTAAATGCATTCTTGTACACCAATCAGCAGAACTGTTTTCAGCTTGCAAACTGAAACTCTATACCTTTTAAACAACTCCCCATTCCTCCCTTCCCCAGCCCTTGGCAACAGCCATTGTACTTTCTGTCTCTATGAATTTGACTGCTCTAGTTAGGAACCTTTATAAGTGGGATCAAGCTTATTTGTCTTTTTGTGACTGGTTTATTTCACTTAGTATAATGTCCTCAAGTTTCACCCATGTTGTAACATGTCAGAACTTCCTTTTTAAGGATGACTACTATATTTCACTGTATGTATAGACTACATTTTGTTTATCCATTTAACCATCAATGGACACTTGACTTGCTTCCATCTGTAGGCAAATGGTGGATAATACTGCTATGAACCTGCATTTACAAATACCTCTTTGAGATTATTTCAATTCCCGGAAGTGAAATTTCTGAATCATATGGTAATTCTCTTTTCAATTTTTTTCAGGAACTGCCATACAGTTTTCCATAACTGCTGTGACTTTACATCCCCACTAACAGTACATAAAGGTTCTAATTTCTCCACATGTTTGCCAACACTTGCTATTTTCTGTGGGTTTTTGTTTTTGTTTTTGTTTGTAATAAAAGAAGCCTTGAAATGACACTATGTTTATGAGAAAATTATCCCAGAATAGCTAACACTGAGACATGTCCCAGACTCCTATAATAAGGGCTCAGATGTGATTAGATTTGGCCAATCAAATTCATTTACATGAAATTAGAGGCCACATTTCAACCTTTCTTTTTCTTCTTCATTTCTCTCTTTTGGAAATCATAAAACTATTAGATTAGTAAGAAAAAGACATTTGGTCACTTATAATGGAGAAAAAGTCATAGTTAAAATTTTTTTTCATAGCAATACTTTATGCCAAAATAGAACATTTACTATACTCAAGGAAAGAAATATAAGTCAAGAGTTTTATATTTTGCCAAACTGACTGTCATTAAGCATAATGGCAATAGATACTCTTATGAGAACTCAAATTTTTTTCCTGAGGAATCTTCAGACTTTTATTGTGACTGGAGAATATTGACAACATATTGATCTGTGAGTATTGAAAATACATTTACTTGTCACACTGAGACTAAATGATAGAGTTAATGAAAACACTGTAGATATATTATAGCAATGATCTGACAATGTAGGTACAGCATGACTCTAAAAATACTAGGAGAAGAATGGGTACGTACATAAAACATAGTATAAACTTGCTGATGGACTTATTGGTCTACCTTGAAGTAAAGAGGTATTTAAAATATGATGCTGGTGGGGAGGAGGAACAAAAGGTAGCTAGCTATTATCAGCATTGTTCATAGTAGTGAACCAACAGAAAGCAAGTTAAATGTCTAATGAAATTAGATATATTTTTATGTATTGTCTTGAAGAAAAATCATGTATTTTTTTTATCTCACTTGAGTCTGAAAGTGTTGGAGAGGAGAGAAATTTTCATTACAAGATCAGTTGTACCTTTCCTCCCTATTTTATAGGACACTTAGACATTCCCCATCCTTAATTTGTTTTGGTTAATGTGGTACATGTAATAGTGTCCCCCTGCCTCACCCCAAGATATCTACATCCTAATCCCTGGTACCTGTGAATATGTTAGGCTAGGTGGCAAAGTGAAAGTAAGGTTGAGGATGGAATTATTAAGATTGCTCATCAGTTGACTTAAAATAGGAAGATGATCCTGGATTAGCTAGGTGGACCCAATGTAATCACAGTAAAAGGGGATGATGGAAGTATAGGACAACCGGAGAGATAGCAATCTGAGAAAGAGCTGGTCTGTGTTGCTGGCTTTGAAGATGGAAGAAGAGGGCCATGAGCTAGGGAATGTAGGCAGCCTCTAGAAATGGGAAAGAAGAAGGAACTGGATTCTCCCCATAGGGCCCGCAGAAAAGAATGCAGCCCTAACATTTTGATTTTAGCCCAAGAAGACCCATTTTTGACTTCGTAACTACAGAGCTATAATATAAAAAAATTGTGTTGTTTTAAGCCACTACGTTTGTGGTACTTTGTTACAGCAGACATATAAACACAGTTTACAAATTCATCTTTATAGAGTTTATGTTGTAAATTTTCATTAGTGTTCAAAGTCCAGTCTGCCTTCCTTGTAATGCAGTGGGTATCGAGCTTCTTTGACCCTAGACCATATGGACCATAGGATCACTTGAAGACATAACCCAGTACACACACACAACCCTGAAATGAAAGGTGTTGTAAAACAATCCTCTTTTATTACATAGGAATATATTCTATCTGATTCCATTTCATTAAAAATCAGTTTATTTCATGGCCCATTAAATAAATTGGTTTTATGATTCCCAAGTAATTTACAATGTATAATTTGAAAAATGTCCTTTTAATATGTTTTCCTTCTGGGTGAAACTATACTAGAATGCTAAAATTTTCATGTCCCAGACTCCTATAATAAGGGCTCAGATGTGATTAGATTTGGCCAATCAAATTCATTTACATGAAATTAGAGGCCACATTTCAACCTTTCTTTTTCTTCTTCATTTCTCTCTTTTGGAAAACAGAGTTGTGAAGACACCAGGTTTTTCCACAGAATTTCCTCGGAATTCTCGTGTTCAGTCACTAGCTGTGTAGGCACTGAGAGGTAGGACTTGGAGCAGAGCTAAGAGGGTTGATTGCCACTTTCGCTGATTATCGCAAAGGAAGCAGTTCCCGTGGCAGGTCAGTTCAGAAGGGGTTTTATGGGAGCCATTCCTCAGACTCCAGCCTTGAGCCTGCTCCTCTAGCTCTGCCAATGATTTTCTAAACACCTGAATCTTTTTTAAAACTGTTTTCTTTTTAAAGTAATTCCTCTCTTCTGTAAACCAAACCAGGACAGTCTTATAACCCTATGGGTATGATCAGTGAGAAGATCCCTGTTAAAAGACATGGGCAAATCACAGATGGATGGGATTAGACCTGAGGGTCATCACGAGGTGCTGACATATCAGAGATGTAGAATCTTCTTCTTTTGAGCAATTCTAATTTTGAGTGACAGCTAAACTCTTAATGGCCTTCAGTCCTTTGTTGAGTTCCTAAAATCATGATTATTACTATAGGCCATACAAAATGGGGTATTTTGTAAGATATGTAGTTGGAATATGTATTTTTAATTTTGGGAGGATTAATTTCCTTGCATTCTTTGGTATTTGAGAACCTGAAAAAACAAAGGTTTTTAAAAGCATAGGCCAACTTTTGCAAACACACATACATATGAAAAATATTTAAGCACTGGTATGACTAAGAAAATCAAAACAGAGAGAGTGACCACTAGCCATAAATACCTGACCTGGCTCAGCTGGTGCCCCACAGGCTAACCATCAGCATGTTTATTAGTGATGCATTGGTTGTCCAGAAAGAATGAAGTTTGTTTACAAAATTATAAAAAGATAAAATAAATGTGAATATATAAAGGTAAAAATATTTTGGCCAAAGGAACAAAGAAAGTAGGAAAGACAAGAGGAAGCCAGTGAAGAAATGGATATATATCATGCATATCATAGGATCTTGAAAGGGTGAGGGCTATGCCCTCCATCTTGCCCCGTATCCTCCATGTTGGGGTAGGAGCCATGTGCTCAGACCCCCTTCCCGGAAGCCCAGGCCTCTGCTGGCCACGCCTGGGATTTCTTTAAACTAACCAAAGACAGTTGAGGGATGTGCGACCGTATCCTATGTAACAAGACCCGGCTTGCGCCTGGCCAATCGGCAGGGCCCACAGTCCCCTCACTCCATCCCCTATTAAAACCCTGGTTTTTCTCACGGCGGTCACTCCCCCCTTCTGGCCGTTGGGTCAGAGGGGGCTGGGAGCCAGACCCGGGTCTGTACTACTAATAATAAAGGATCCTTTGCTTTTGCATTGAACATGGCTCCCTATTGGTTTGTGGGGATCTTGAAATCTGGGCATAACAGATCTCACTTTTTAAAAATATATATATATTTTATTGCTTTTTTTACAGAGAAGAAGGGAGAGGGATAGAGAGTTAGAAACATCGATGAGAGAGAAACATTGATCAGCTGCCTCCTGCACACTCCCCACTGGGTATGTGCCCGCAACCAAGGTACATGCTCTTGACCGGAATCCAATCCGGGACCCTTCAGTCCACAAGCTGACGCTCTATCCACTGAGCCAAACCGGTTAGGGCAGGATCTCACTTTTTTTAAAAAAATATATATATTTTATTGATTTTTTTACAGAGAGGAAGGGAGGGGGATAGAGAGTTAGAAACATCGGTCAGCTGCCTCCTGCACGCTTCCTACTGGGGATGTGCCCGTAACCAAGGTACATGCCCTTGACTGGAATCGAACCTGGGACCCTTCAGTCCCCAGGCCGATGTTCTATCCACTGAGCCAAACCAGTTAGGGCAGATTTCACTTTTTAAGAGACAGAAGGAAAAGGAAGTGCCTTTCATGATCTCCACCAGGGGACACGGAACCTGTGACAGTTTTCTGCTCTTTTTACAGCATTTGAGGTCACTCACATTCTCCATGATGACCATCTATATGTTAACCATGGTTAGTGAAATAAATACCTTCAATCTTTAGGAAAATTTAGAGCATTTTCATTTCCTGATGAAAAAATTTCCCTGAGCCCTCTCCTCTGCACAGGGCAGAGGGAAGAATAAATGAGTAATGGCTCCTCTGAACAGAAAGAGCAGCCTTCAGTTCGGCTATATTATGGCAGATTGGACCTGAGTCAAGGTGACCACTTAAGCATCATGCAATTTTGTGATAAAGCAGGGTCTGTTTTTCAGTTTCATTCTCTTAACTCACTACAAATGACCTCTAATAATCACCAGGCTGACCACTTCATGCTCTCATTCTCTTATCAGCCTAGTATGCAGGTTTGCTTTGTGGAATTTTATTTAGCCTCTATTGTCTTTGAAATACTTGACTTGAAATACTTGCACAGGGGAAAATTCTGGAATAGAGTGAGCTTGGGACAATATTTAAAGAGTTAATGTATAAAGAACATTATACATTAGGGCTGGCATCTAGCAAGTGCTATAAAAGTAATTGCTATTATGCTGTTCAAAAGTAACTATTAGAAACACTTCTCATTCCTGTTATTAATTTACACATTCAAGGGCCAAATGGTTAAAGAGATAGGATCACCTGCAATCCCAGCAAAGTCATTAAAGCTGTTTTGCTCTTCAAACAAATGTCAAAAAACAGCAAGACTTTATTTAGTCTGTTAACTGCTAATCTTCCAAGTAGTTGAAACAAGAGCATCTGCAGAGCCTTAGGGTTTAAGCCTGAAACCAGTGATTAACACCAAAGGCTCTTCTTTTCTTTTAACCAGGATTTTCCTCAGGCTACATCATCAGCCCTGGGGCTACTGGAAAGTCCTAGCAATGGAAATATGGAAAGGTATATTTAGGAGTTTCCCAAATAGAAGAAAGACTTCATGGTAAATTTTGACCAATAATCACCATCCCCCCCGCCCCCCCCCCAAAGAACATCTGAGTGAAATTCACATCCATAACCCTATTTTGCTAATGGTAATAAGTTACAGCAAACACAGCCAACATTTATGGACATTTCATTATGTGTTAGACATTGTGCTAAGTATGCCAGGTCTGTTGCATTATGTAAACCTCAGAACTACCTTATGAAGTAAGTACAGGTTTTACAGGTGACAAAATTGAATGCGGAGAAGTTAACTAACTTGCTAGAAGTCTCACATGTAGTGTGTGCTAGAGCAGATTTCTAACCTAGGCCACCTGACAACAGAGCTCCTTATAATTTAGCTATGTCCTGCCTTCCTACACCCATAGAGCTGAACAAACATGAATCGTGCAACTCCCCACTGTGGCTTCTGGGCTGACTCAATGGTTCACGATCAATGAATCATGTATGAAACTGTTACTGTTGTAATTAGCTAGCTAATATTAATGATAGAAAGAGAGCAAAGGGAAGGCCAGACATTATAAGCATGACCATCTGGGCAGCTTCACCTGGAAGCTACACTTCAGGGTCCCCAGGGAATCACTGGAGGAAGTGGTCCATTAAAAGGGGAGATAGGCGCATGCACAGTGAAGTTGGGGTGACTAGGGAAAGTGCTTGTCTGTCAGTCCAACCTGAGAAAAAGCAATTGACTAGGGGGATAGAGCCACTGCAAGTGTGCAAAATCCTGAAGGGTTAATTGGTTACTCTCCTAATTATAATCCCCAGAAAAAGAATTCACTTGTTTTCTTGCTCTGCTCCTGCTTCCTTGTACTCTCTTGCTCCATGACCCTCACTTGCCATGCTCCTCTGTAATCCATGTGGTGGACTGCAGCTGGGAACACAAGCTAAGCTAGCCAGATGCTGGGCTGGACCGGACTTTAGTATGGAGCAGAAACTCTAGGCATTGGTTTTAATCCTAATCCTGCTGAAGACAAGAGTGGGCTTTTACTGGTGAGATGGAGGGAGATGGGACCTTGAAAGGGAACCCCCTTAATTTCACATCTATAATAATAAAAGCGCAATATGCTAATTAGACCAGACATTCTTCCAGACCACCTTCCGGACGAAGCTGGGGCTGCGAGGGTCGAGGCAAGCTGCCGCGGCTGCAAGGGCTGAGCCCCTTGCACGAATTTTGTGCATTGGGCCTCCAGTCATCAATAAAAGCTTTCCACAATACCTCACCCTCCCGTGGAGGCCTCAGGAAATTCTTTTCTCAATGGCACCTCAAGACCTCTACTCTACCAGTAATAGGAGGGGACACAGAGGGCACCCCACCAATATCAAAACACCTATTTACTATAATCAGAATTAGTAGTTAGTAGGTTAATCTAACTACTAATCTATCCTTATTCCATGGATAAGGAATCATGACAAATTATAAATATATTCAATCAGATTCTTTTGGTGTCCATGAGGATAGCTTTTATGTGCAATAAAGATTATATAAGGGGTTACATTGAATTTTAAGTAAATCTTTGAATTATTAAAGTAATAATATCAAAAATCTATTTTTCTTAAATGTTTTAACTTAAATATTATAATTACACAAATTATAATTATATATTATAATTATAGAGGCCTGGTGCACAAATTCATGCACAGATGGGGTCCTTCGGCCTGGCTGGTGATCAGGACCAATTGGGGCCATCTCACCCAGTCCCTTTTGGGGCTGATCGGGGCAGCTGGGCCAGAGGAAGGGACCTTGGGAGATTGGCCAGCAGGGGGGAGGGACCACAGGAGGTTGGCTGGCCACAGGAGGTTGGCTGTGGGAGTGTACTGACCACCAGGGGGCAGCTCCTGTGTTGAGTGTCTGCCCCCTGGTGATCCGTGCACGTCATAGCTGTCGTCCAGTTGTCTGGTTGTAACAGTCGCTTAGGCTTTTACTAGTATAGCAGCTTGGAGAAAGCTAGCCTGAATTTTATTATCTCTCACCATGATGAAATGAACATGCATGTGTGTGTTTCTAGTTGTTGGCCCTGCCTAATTGGAACCCAGAGTTTGAACTAACAAGCACAATAGAGACAGATAGAGAGCAGACTGACAGCTGTCGGGGAGAAATTCTAGGTGATAGTGTGGGAAGATTGAGCAGAAAGAAAAATATAATTTAAATAGTGATCACAATGCACACACTACATAATACTTAGGTTGAATCATATAGAATTGCCATATTTGACCACTTTTTACTTATGAAAATAACAATTCTATATTTTGATATACATACACATGACTTCAGCCTTTTATTGGTAGCCATGGTTTCATTCTGCAATTATGTTCATTGATTATTCCTATTAAGTTCACAATTATATGGATTATGGCTAAGTTAACTGTTGTTGCATAATGAACAACCTTAATGGCACATAACAATGAACACATGAGGCAGTCTGCTTTTGCACCAGATCTTTGGTCTGCTTCATGCATCACGTCTTCTCAGTGGCCCAGCAGCCTCCTGACGCATGTCCCTGTGGTGGCAGCATTAGCCATTCTAGAGGGCAAGCAACATATGCATGACTTCTGAAGCCTGGACACGGAATTGGCACAATGTCACTTCCAACATTCCATTCTATGGGCCAAAATCAGCAGGTAAGGCATGGATACAGGGAGGAAGTGAAGAAGTGAGGTCAGTAATACAATCTCCACAATGGCCTAGCATTAAAAGCAACACATTATCTCTTTATGTCACTGAAGGTTGCTAGGAAAGTACTTTCCTGAAAGGAAAGAAAAACATCATTGTCATCATCATCATCAACATTATCATCGCCATGATCTCTCTTCTGAAAGCTTTACATTTAATTTTTTGTAACAATTCTGTGGGCTAGTCACTATAACTACCCCCATTTATAGTTAAGGAAACTGAGGAACAGAGAAATTAGTTAAAAGGCTCATTATTTTCCAGGAAATGAAGACTATCTGGATGAATTTTAGAATGCACCATTCTGGCACAGAATCACGTATTGAAGGATGTGGCTATGTTTTAAAAGATTTGAACGTCTTGTCAGGGCACTTATCTGGCCATCGCACACTGATGGGGTTCTGTTGGTTATCTCCCCAGTTCAGTGGCTTCATCAATCAGGTCTGTTCTGGGATGCTTAGTCTATTTTTCTGCCTGAGAACAAGGGATTCAGGACTACCATCTACCATTGTACCTTTCCTTCTTAGTGATTTGTTTTGTTCATCCAGTATATCCCTCCTTTGAGCACACTGGGAGGATTGCACTAGACTTCTTGTCGGAAGACTTTATATACCTTTTACATATGATAAATTAATACATTTACTAGTCCTATCTACAGTACTTAACCCTTTGGTTGCGAGAATAGCTTTGCCCGGAGAGAACCAGACAGCTTGGGCCAGGGTGGAGCAGAGACACAGTGAATTCCTGAAGCATTCATTTAAATTTAAACCCAGGCAAACAAACAAACCACCACAGGCTAAGTCTGATCCTGTGTCAGAAATATGCTCAGTACTTTATTTAAAGAAGAATCAAGGCTTTAAAGATATATGTGATAATATATACATTCCCATAATTTTTGGTACATCCTTGTATATCATTAATTCTTACAGGAATCAAAAGAAGCTTTGAATTTAGTTTTTTAAAAATGTGCTCCCCCAATTTTTTAACTCAATTTTTTCTTTCCACCAATCCTTTGTATTAAAAGGTGTGTTTTTTTCCTGCACATATCAAATTGCAGCTTTTCCTCATAATATTTTAATTTCTAGTTGTTTAAGATTTATAAGTATGGCATAACTATGATCACTTTGTAAGTTACAGAAGTGTCTAATAACTATGTCATACATCTGAAATTACTGTAATACTGTATGTCAACTGTAATTTTAAAAAAGAATTAAAAATAATTGTTTATATATTCAAGAACTTGGAAAATGCTTCCTAATTAGTTCATCAACAATCAAGTTGCTTGGATGGCCCTCCATGTCAGGTGCTGGGCTGGCTGCTGGCTGAGTATACACAGCTCAGGGTACCTGTCTCCAACCAGTGTTTTAGGGTCACTTGGAAATCTTACCTTGCCATTCCCATAATGTGCAGGGTGGTTGACACAAGTTTCACTTGGAAAGAAATTCTGTGCCATTTTAGAACAGCGACCAAGAGCAGCTCTCTCCAGGCTCTTCCCAAAGCACCAAGGGAGTGCCACTCGCTAGTAACGTGTGAGTGGCTCCCATGAGGCTGTCCCTGTGAGGAGTCATTCTAGTCAGCAGTGTTTGGGCTTCTCAGCCTCACTGAAGTGGTATTTACTGGATTATAAGCTCACATCTCACTAGGAAGTGGAGGTGCTGTCTGTTCCATTCATCACAGACCCCCACACCCAGCTCGGATCTTAGCCTGAGGAAGGAGTATGACAAAGGCTGCGTGACACTGGGGTAAAGCCTCGCCTTCTCCTCAAGATGGATTATCTTGGCAAAACATTCACTTATTTTTCTCTATTTCAAAAACAGTTATTGTGGGATGGGCACTGTGCCAGGCATTGGAGATAAAACAGGAAACAAGAGAAGCGTGATCTCTCTTCCTGGAGGGTTTGGGGTGGAGAGTGATCATTGTTAACAAACTGCAAGTAAACTGACATGGAAGTAAAATAGTTTCAGATCGTGACTTGTGCTAAAGAGAAACCAAGGGGCGGATGAGATAGGGAATAAGTGGCAGAAGGAGGATGAGGAGGTCACACTTAGCCCCTCTCAGGGGTCTGTGAACAAGGCCCCCTCCTCAGACAGAGAATCGTCTAAATGAGTCGCTTTAAAAAATGATGGATGGAACCATGGTTTATGCACAACAAGGTTCTCTGGGACCTGACATTCTGCTCTCTAACTCCCAAAGCCCTGACATTCCTGCATGCGGGAGGCCCGTTATGCTGACAAAAACTTTTCTTCAAATGATATGACTTATGGGAATGCCTTCTGTGAAAATGTTCAGTTATTTAAAAAAAAGACTCTCAACCAGCACATGTCATGTTTTTAGTTTTTGATGCTATTTGTACGTGCTTCACACTGGTCTAGTTTTACACAGAGGCACTCCTATACTGATCATATGAAACCGTAAAATTAACGTGATTAATGAATTCTTTCTTCCCAGAAGGATCATGAGCAACTTGGTTTAGGTTAACTAGCAGGGTAACTAGCAGGGTGCCAGACTCACAGAAAATATTTAAAGATATCTGTTTGTTGGGTGCTATGACACCTGAAGAACCTGAAGTGCGGTAGCCTGGATACTCCATCGCTAGAGGAGCCACTAGTAAACTTATATTTATACAAATTATTCTCTGAGCAATTTCTTCAAACAAGTACTGTGTGTGTGTGCAAACATGGTGTTTTCCAGGAATATCTACTCTCTACAAAAGCAAAAAAAAATTTAGAGGGAAATTTAAGACAGTTTTAAGAACACAGTGAGCTGATTTTATAACCTCTTTCTCTTAGGGAGTGGAATTTAACATTTTCCTTATAGTGAGATCCACTGGGCTGTGCTGATGGCTGGTCACATGCTGTGTTGTCCATCAAGAGTGTCCACGTACACGCAGTCAAGCTGGCAGGACAATGCAGGGAATGTCAGGGAATAAAAGTTGAATTATGGACCACAACCCACCCTTTCTTGCCTGAACATAGGGCTGGAAGTGGAGAACCTCACTAAATGAACAGAGCCTGCCTGCCTAGGGCCTAAATAGGGAGGAGAAATCAACTTGGCAGACTTTTCCTACACATGCAGTGGGCCTCCAGCTCATAAAGAAAGCCCTGTGTCTCCTCATTCACCTCCGAGAGGTTCATTGTCAGGATGCCTTTCCTGCCTCTGACCAGCCGAGGGTGACTTGTAGAAGCAGCGTTTCAATAGCTAGGAGAAAAAAGAGAAGGGCAGAAATGGGAGAAGATACCTAACTGTGATTGTTATTTCCTTCCATCCTTTTCCTTCCTCCTTCTCATCCTCTCTCCCTTTATTGCATCCTTTGTTCATGTTTGCAAAAGTTTGGCTTACATAACTGCTCCTGTCATCCCTTGTGAAGGGGCAAGACTGTCAGTGATAAGATATTCCTGACAAATTGGACTTGGTACCTTGCTCCTATGTTGTGGCCACACGAACAAAGCGATGTATTCAATTTCTCTCTTTGAAGAGATGAGCAGCAGGTCCCAGAAGCCAGGCTGATGGGTGTCAATACCCAGGCAAGAGTCTCAGCCTGAAGCAACTCCCAGCAAATTGGGCCTGAGTCCAGGACAAACTCTTATGTTCCTTTGGAATTTGGGGAATCTTTATCTAGTTGAACAGATGGTGAGGGCTGGCTTTTGACATTTTTTTGTCCCTTGAGTGGTTTATTGAAGAGTAAAAATCTTCCCTGTAATTTTGAAGGTGAACTTTTTTTCCTATCCCTTTCCAAGATCACATACAAACTCCAGGAAATGATAGAGATGACTTGGTTAATAGTGTTTCTCAAACTTTAACGTGCGCATGGATCCCTGGAGGTGAAGATTCTACTTCCGAACGTGTTGGTGAGGCCCAAGAGTCTGCATTTCTGACAAGTTTCCAGGTAAGGCTGATGCTGCTGTCCTTTGTTCGAGAAGCAAAGGGCTATTTTGCTGTGATCACAGACAGAAATAATTTTAGTTTTAGAAGTATGACACTTCCTATTAGTATCATCAAGGAACATGGTTCAGAAACACTAGGGCAGGGGTCCTCAAACTACGGCCCGCGGGCCACATGCAAATACAAATATTGTATTTGTTCCCATTTTGTTTTTTTACTTCAAAATAAGATATGTGCAGTGTGCATAGGAATTTGTTCATAGTTTTTTTTAAACTCTAGTCCGGCCCTCCAACAGTCTGAGGGACAGTGAACTGGCCCCCTGTTTAAAAAGTTTGAGGACCCCTGCACTAGGGTGTGTAATGGGTGTGACGTCACTCTGATATAGCAGGGATACTGGTTCACTTGTGCTCCCTCTTGCCTCTGCTTTTCTTCTCAGATTTACCATTTTGCTTTTTGCAATAATTCATGAAATAATATGTACAAGGTGCCACGTGTCTCTCCCTAGAAAAGGGAATGATTTCAAAGATTTGTACTATAAATGTCATATCCTATATAATAAAAGGCTAATATGCAAATCGACCAAACAGGGGAATGACTGGTCACTATGATGCGCACTGACCACCAGGGGGCAGACCCTCAATGCAAGAGCTGCCCCCTGGTAGTCAGTGCACTTCCACAGGGGGAGCATTGCTCAGCCAGAAGCCAGGCTCATGGCTGGTGAGCGCAGCAACAATGGCAGGAGCCTATTCCGCCTCTGCGGCAGCGCTAAGGAGCAGCGAGCCCAGTGGTAAGGAGCCTGCACTAAGAAGCAGTGAGCAGAGAGGTAAGGAGTGAGCAGGCGGGCGGTAAGGAGTGAGGGGTCCCGGACTGCGAGAGGGCACAGACTGGGTTGAGGGATCCCACCCCCAACCCCCAGTACATGAATTTCGTGCACCGAGCCTCTAGTATATATATACACATTTAGAGAGATTATGAGTGAGATATACGAGTCATTTCTTTAGATATTTTATCTTTTAGAAAAGAATAGAAGCATTTTGAATGTCAATTTGGGCATGACTGTCCACAGTCTGGGTTGTTCAGGACCTGGAGACAGTAATATGGGAGTGTGTGTGAGTATATGTGTGTGTGAGCATGTGTGTGTGTTAATGTGTGTGAGTTTTAATGTGTGTGTTAATGTGTGTGAGTTTTAATGTGTGTGTATATTTATGTGAGTGTGTGTTAATGTGTGTGTGTGAGTTTGTGAGTGTGTGTATGTAAGTGTATATTTGTTTGAGTGTGTGTGTATTTGTATGTGTGTGTGTGTGAGAGAGAAACTGGGTTCAGGGAGATCTATTCTGAGAAGATGGAAAGCTGCATTTTCTGGCCTGGGTGAGCAGGAAGCGGTAGAGTGTACATGGGTAAGGTAGGTGAACATGCTTTTAAATTAGCCTGAAACACTAGCTGGCATAGATGTTTCCTGCTCCCCAGCAGTCACTAGGAGGGCCCTTAGGAGAGAGCTCATTATCATTCCCGAGGCATTCCGGAGTCCCTGGCCTCTAAGGAAGCGGCACCTGCTAGAAATCTGTGTTCCCCAACCTCCGTAATCCCTCAGCAAAGCCCTCTGCTCCCCACTCAGCAACAGCTTCACAGGATGTGTTTCTGCACTTTCTCCCCAGGAAGTGTCGGACCTCCACCAGCCTACCCGCTCAAGGGCACAGGGGCGGCCAGGCTGGGCGTCCTGGGCACTGCTGCAGAGGCCATCAGGCAGAACACAGGAGTGATGGAAAGGGAGAAAGGAGAGCGCGGGCTGCTGCTGAGGGCAGGGTATGGGGAGACTTCAGGGAGATTCAGGCAGAACAGAGAGGACGGGGGAAAGAAATGTACTAGCAAAGGACTGAGCTCTCACTTGTGGGACAGGCACTGCCTGAAGTACTGCTATTGTTATTTTCATTTTACAAAGAAGAAAGCAGAAACACAGCCAAGGTTAAATAATGGGCACCAGGTCACGTCCGTAGCAAGCAGCAGAGTTGGGACCCAGGCAGTCTGATTCGACTGCCCAAGCTCATAAACATCCTGCCAGGGTGGTTATGAAACAGAGCCGAAGGACAAGAGTGAGCCAAAGCCAGGGATGGACTGGTCAGAGGAGGCAAAGTGAGAAGGAAAGTGGAGAGTTCTCCACACTGTTGGGCCACATTGCAGGTGACGGCCCCTGAGACTGGAAATCAGGCTCCACACCTATACACTATGTGTGACAAGCTGGGCAAGTGCTTGTCGGGATTCTATGCAATAAGGTAGACGGAGCGCACGCCCTTTGGGCATTACTGAATGCTTTGTCTGAGGTAGTCTCTAAATGTTGAAGTCCTGTCTGTTAACAGGACGAAAAGGAAGCTTAATTTGACCCTTGCTCCTGTGTGCACGGTGAGCTGCTTTCCTTCTATTTTTCTGGCTGCTGTCCCTACGTTCCTGTTGGGTAGCACTGTCGTGTTATGGGGCTCTCGCTGCTCTGCTGATTTTTCTTATCAGAAAGAGTTGCTCATTTCCTTTCTTTCACAGGATCAGTGATCCTGGCCTTCCGAGCCTGACTTATTGATCGTCCTGTTAGTTGCTGCCATTGCTAGGAGGTGTCAGTGGCAGAGTCACCGCGATGAACCCGACAGCTGCTTGGATCCCAAGGACCACACTGTTTTCTGTCTTGCCATAGCAGGGTGATTCGCTCAAAGTCAAACTGAATTGATTCTCCTATTTTCTTTACAGTGACTGATAGCATCTCAGAGTTTACCCACCCGTGTTGTCACTGGCCCTGGTGCTGTGTGGAGGATGCTTTCCAAATGGATAAAGTAGTAGAGGAGACAGGGTGTGCACACCTGCAAGGAGAAGAGGCAGCAATCCCACCTTGTTTCCATCTCACCTGTGTATATGTTAACTCAGTATTATTCTGTGAAAGTTTAAAATCATCACCTCTACCCAGGACCTGTGTAGGCAGAGCAGAGACAGGCACAAGGCCTAGTGCCCTTTGGTCTTCCCTTTCGGGGGACCTGCTCTGCTATTCCCTACAGCCCCCCACTCTTGCCTTATTCCCTGCAGGTTGTTAATTAATCCTTACTTGAAATGTCACTGCTCCTAGCAGTGTTTGATTTTTAATAGAAAAAAAGTGATGAAAGAAAAGCCTGTAGAAGCCTAAAGGATACATCTTCTGGAGGTAGAACTTCAGGTTTTGGCACAAGAATTCTTAGCAACTGAAATTCCCAATTCTGGGACCTTCCACTTTGGATTCCTTCTGAAGTGCAGTAACTATTTAAATATATTAATCTGAATATAAAGCATGATGTAAACGTTCCAGTAACTGGGTACTGTCATTTGCTATAAAAGAAATGAAGGGGGAAAAGTCATTAGATTTTTTTAAAGCTGTTTTGTAAATGTCTCCATTACCATTATTCTGTCAAAGTTTAAAATCTTTAGGATTCAAATTTTTACTACAAAAACTAGTTCATGTTCTTCACATGCTGGTAAATGTTAAGGTCATGAGGTAACCTTTCCTTCATTCCTGCCTTTCTTCTTTCTGCAAATGTTATTAGGAACTAATTAAACTCCAGAAAAGTTATTATTAAACTCCAGACATGAGAGAGCATGGTTGCCACCCTCAGGGAACTCAGACTGGTTAACAACCTCCAACTTAGAAATCACCTCGTGTCTGAAGGCTTTCCCAGCTGTAGCCAGTCAGTGGTGTCTTCTCTATGTGTTCCTATAGCTTCCTGGTCTTACCCTTATTATAGAAATTCTCAGAGTGTGTTATAATTATGTTTTTTTAAAAAAGCTTTGTAATTTTATTGTTATTATTGTTTTATTATTTTCATTTTTCAGTTACAATTTGCATACAATAATATTTTGCTTTTGTTTCTCTCTAAATGAATGGAGTGTAAAGACCATGCCCCTTTCCTCTTTGTATCTTTTGGGATATAATTTTTAAAAAATATATTTTTATTGATTTCAGCGAAGAAGGGAGAGGGAGAGAGAGATGGAAACATCAATGATGATAGAGAAGCATTGATCAGCTGCCTCCTGCATGCCCCCTATTGGGGATTGAACCCCCTACTGGGCATGTGCCTCAACCTGGAATTGAATTTTCATACTAGTATGTCGATGCGCAACCATTGGGCCACACCAGCTGGACTGAGAGATAATTTTCCATGGCATTTCATATCAACTTTTATTATGGATTACCTTTTCAAGGATGTTTGTACAGTAAACAGCCTTGGAAGATGTAGTGTCTCACCCTAGGGCAGAGGGAAGATTTTTCCTTCTGACCAGGACAATAAAAATATCATCTTAGGGGTAAGGGTTGAGTAGATTTTAGCACCCCCTTTAAAAGATCGGGTTTCCTAAGCTCTGGGTTACTCAGCTGTGACACAAACCCATCATGTGTGCAGCACTCACCTGGGACTGCCTCCATCTCACCTGAAGTGAACTTGGGAGGGCTGGGGAGGGACATTGGTATGAATATGAAGCTCATATTGTCCAATGTACTGTGAGTTATCAAGTCTTTTCCTCTGACCCAAGGTCTTGTATCTTCTGCCAACATCAATAGCTTACAGGGAGGGCAAATCTCAGACCCTTCACTGTTATTGACAGTTTTTATAATACCTAGTATGTTGCCTGGCACAGTGTAGGGGAGTGAACTGAATGTTCAGTGTGTGTACATTTAATTTAATTGAAATTTTATTTTACCTATAGGGCGAATGTTTTCAACAATATTTTTCACTTACTAGCTGTATTATCTTGGTAAATTTCTTAATCTGCCTCACCTCAGTTTCCTTATGTGTAAAATGGGAAGAATAGAAGTACCTGCATTATAGGTTTGTGGTAGGTGTGGAGATGCACTGCCTTTGGGGAAGGACTTGTCACTCAGCTGTAGGGACAGCTTGCACAGTCACACCACCTGAGGTCATAGCCCTCCCTGGGCAGTCTGCATCCAGTGACTGAGCAATGCTTTGAATGGGTTGAATAAGCAACAACCATTCAGGTTCCACAAGGGACAACTGTTTGGGGCAATTATTTGCTTCGGAACCCCCTGCTGGATTGTCTGCACAACAATTTTATTTCTCCCTCCTTGCAATTGTGTTTCCTTTTAAAGATTTTCCTGTCCTTTTCCAGGTGTTGATCCCTAAAACATCTCACTTTTACACTCCCTCCCTGCCCCAAACTCTGTCCCAATATCAGCCGCAGGAGCACACCTGCATCAGGATCATTGAGGTGGTGAGAGTCAGAGCATGCAAATCACTCAGAGCAGCGCTTGCGCATGGTGATGCACATTAAATACCCACTTAGTATAGTTACCACTAAAATGATGGTGGTGATGAACTATGTGGAACACCTGGAAGCATGGCTCCTGCAACTGAGAATGTTTGTGCTCCCCTGAGCGTGTCTGGTAAAGAGCACAAGGGAGTCATAAAGTAACTTAAAGCCATACAATAAGGTGACGAGTTGAAACAATCAGATAGATATTCAACCTGGAGATGGAAAGCTGACGAAGAACCTGGTATCTGTCTGACAATATTCAAAAGGCCGTGATCTGGAAGCGAGATTAGATTTATTTTAGGCAAACACAAAAGTGAAGACTTGGGAAGCTCTTGATCATAGCTGCTTAGAGTCCAGGCTCTCGAAGGAGAGACCCCTGTCAAGGATATTGTCGAGAGGACTCAAGGTCTTGATGAGGATGAGCAGGATGGGTATAGACCTGATGTTCGCTGAGATTACTGATTGGAAGAACATTTGGAAATGCATTATTTTAACTTTCTATAGGAAGCAGAACATTCATGTTTGTTTTCTCAATATTTCCAAAACAAGTATCTTAAGAGTTGTTGGCTGTGCACTGTTGACACTGAGTGGCAAAGTTTTAATTTCTGCTGTTAGTTTAGTGCATGTATTGTAATATGTGTGATCAACTAGACAGCTAAATATCTACAACTTCATTGTAAAATAGAATGCCTGGAGCTGTGGAACTTGAAAAAAATAAAAGTACTAGCAAGAGATGCTGTTGAAAAAGTTCCTGGAGGGTAGGGGGATTAGGACACTGTGGGGAAAATCCTTTTTGTTGGGGGAAGAAGACTTGAGTCTTCTTTTGGTAAAGTAGATGTGAGGTAGAGATCCTGCTCCTGACTGCTCTGGATGTATTTCCTGCCCCCATTTTAAAAGTTGCTGGGGAAGAGGTGAGCAACTTCGCCAAAGAGCCTTCCGGGGACATGATGCTCTAGACTTTGAGAACTTTCCTTTAAGTTTGAAAGCTATTAAACTTCACTTGATGTACTAGGGTGAAAGCGCCTGGAAGGAAAGTCATGTTCTGAATTCTGAGCTGGGAATGCACGCTTTCGAGAGGTTCTAGAGAGCAGTGCTCACAGCACAGCACCTGGCTGACTCAGCATTCCTGGCATCATAAAGAGGTTTGGTAAGTGGGGGTGTAGGGTGTCGGTCACAGAGAAAGGCACAAATAGCATCATTTACCCAGGCTCACCTTAGTCACACATTTTTACCTTCTCTCAAGCCCTGGCAATGCCCTTTGTCCCCCCGTAGTCCTGAGGATGGTATGCTGTTGTCAAACACCTTGATTATGGGCTTCTCTTCTTTGGCACTGGGCAGGCTATGTAGACAACTGGAAAGGAAGGTCATCACCTGCAGCCAGTTCTGGTTGACATCACGATCAGCTGTTTTGTGGCAATTTGGGTGGAGTGAAGTTATACATAATAAAGTCTCTCTCTCTCTCTCTCTCTCTCTCTCTCTCTCTCTCTCTCCCTCCCTTTCTCTCTCTCCACCACTCCCCCCCTCCCCCCCACATATTCATTGTAAAACTAGATGATTCCAGTCCATATCAAACTGATTTCTTGGGTCAAGGTAGGGACTTCTCAGAAGAGCCCTTTTGTGATGTTCTGATGCGCACACACATGTTTTCAGCTGGAGGTAGTGCTAGTAAGTGCCCTGCAAGCTCAGTGGGGCTCCTAGGCAAACTGGCCCATCCCCTTTTCTTTAGTTATGTTAACCTGACAGACACATTTCACTTTTCCATCCTATATCTGCTGGATTTCTCTTGGGCAATCATTGCCAGGTTTAACATAAAGGGTCCTGTCTCCTAGGAAGTTTCCAATGATGCATTGTGTGAGGAGACCTGAGGCAGTTAGAACACTGGGAAGAGGCTTTGCCTTTTTCTCCTCTCTTCTGAGAAACTGACACCAGAACCTGGAATCTGCGTAGCTAGCTCACGCCCAGGTCACTAAATTACTGCCGGACTCTATGATTTTTGGCAGCAGCAGCAGCAAATATGATTAAGGATGATGCATTTCAGGGGACTGAGGAGACTTTCTCATGTCTTTTCTTTGAATCACTAATAAGCAGGACTGACCCTCTTTGAATAAAACCCCAGGACTTCATAGACTTATTATAAAAAGGGAGTGAGATCCTGGTGAGAAAATAAAGATATTCTCCAGATAAGTGGGAGTGCCTAGGAGTGGATTAATTTAAGTACTAAAGGGGATATAACCCTTTTTTAATAAGGTGGAATATGCTAGATGCCACTGGTTAGGATAAGCTAGCTCACGACAGAATCTACAACCACGCATACCATGACATCGTGAGAATCCAATGAGCCTGATTGGATTTTAGTTAAGCTAAATATCATACCCAAATTAATATTAACCACCATATCAGTCCTTCGTCATGGTGTATACGTCTATCTCCTTTGTTAGTTTAAGACCCTTCTTTAGGTGGTGAGTGTTCCCTGGAAAGGTGAGATATTCAGTCATAAGTCAATAAATTTCAAGCACAAAGATATTTGTTGAAAAACCTCAGCTTCAAAGTCTGATGAGAAGTTGGCGAGTCAAGGACACGAGGGCTTACTTACTTTTTTAGGCACCAGAGAAAAAGGGCATTGAAGGTGCTCCCACTACAACGACACCCTCAGTGGGCGCCACTGTGATAAAGGAAGCAAAATGAGTTAAAATTCAAACCACAGGGGAGGATTATGAGACTATTTGTAGAGAAGTCAGAACAGAAGCTCCTGCTTAACTCTCCCTGTAAGTTCTCGCCAGACAGTGTATAAACATTTAACTCAAGGAACAGAAGTAAATCGTGCCCACCATCCTGGTGATAACATACTACCCGCTATTCTGATGTTTTCCCAAATACCCGGCAGTTGTGTGTAGTAACTTCTCTATCCTTTGAAGTAACTAATAGGAATGTCTTTGAGGAAGGTCTTTTAATGTGAAATGCTGATTCCAGAAGCTTCCTATTGTGTGGAAATATGCTGCGTATACGCTCAACTAGCTACATAGAGTCTGGGGGAAAAAGATAGAAAGAAAAAAGAAAAGGAAAAGACAGACATTTCATTCCATTTCTCCAGGTGTTTCCCTTCACATTAACTTGACTTAGACAATTGTCTCCCAAAGGTGTAACACTTTTGATCACTAATCAGTAGATAACACAGCCAGGGGAAATAGAGACTAGATGAAATAATAGATTTGAGCCTCTGGATTTTCCCTTAGCCATTATAAAGGTAGGAAAGGGACCAGATCAAAAAATAAAAAAATCCAAACAAAAATATGAATTTGTCCATAGAGCTACCACATGCACTTAATGGAAAGAAGCCCAGAACATACAAGATTAGTTTTTTAAAACTTTTTTTGGCAAATTTTAAATGTTTTAAATGCTGTGTAGGCAGGAAAACAACTAGGGATGGTGTATCAACCATAGTCTGCATTTTTTTTAACCTTTAAAGCAATATTTTAAATACTCTGTAGTGAATTCATTCTACCTTGACAAAGCAAGTGTATTGGAATAGTTTCATAGCAGCATTGTTCTTAATAGTAACAAACAGGAAATTATTGTTTCCACCAGTACACTGTGTAAATCAGGAATAGGTAAACTATGACCTGTGGGCCAAATCCAGTCTGCAATCATGACTTCTAAAAATCTAATTTAGTTTATTTTCAAATTGGAGTACAGCCATACCTGTCAATTATTTATTGTGCAAGGCAGAATTGAGTGGTTGTGAAAGAGACCATGTAACTCACAAAGCCTGAGATATTTACTGTATGATCCTTTGCAGAAAAACATTTGCCAACCACTGATATAAATAGTTGCATAAATGTTCAATGGGATACTACCATTAAAAGAATACAAAAGATTGATATATAATGACATGAAAAGTTATCTGCTATCAAGAAAAAGTGAATCAAAATAGAGTGGTATAAGTATAGAGATCCCATTTGCCTAAAAACAAAGAATATACTAGTAAATATACATTGTAATTTTCTGAAAGAGTATATAAGAAACTTTACAGTGATTACCCCTAGAAAGTGGATGTAGAAGGTAGCATTGGGGAGAGGGAAAGGGGAGGGAGGAAGAGAGAAATATTTATTTGATATTCTTTTCTATCATTACATTTTTAAAAATATGCTTTTTTAATTGATTTTTTGAGAGAGAGGAAGGGTGAGGGAGAGAGAGAGTTAGAAACATTGGTGAGAGAGAAACGTTGATCATCTGCTTCCTGCATGCCCTCTACTTGGGATCCAGCCTACAACCCAGTCATTTGCCCTGACTGGGAATTAAACAGGCAACCTCTTGGTGCATGGGACCAACTGAGCCACAACACTGGGTTAGCATTAAAGTTTTAAAAATTTTAAATTTTCATATATTACATTTATATTTGAAAATAAAGTAAATTAAATTTATAGAAGTCACGGGCATTTGTTAAGAACATATTTTTTTGTAGCATGAATTAATATAATGTCTAATGGCATAATAATAATGTCAGTCTTTTATCTTGTGGCTATTTTTATTGAACATCGATGTAGTTTATTCTATTTATTTTAAATAGTAAATAGAGTGTTTCTCACATTTAAAGATTTACCTACAATTTTAGGTTCACCATTTGCTTTAGGTGAGTATGATTTACCTCTTCATTAATTTAGTGAAATAATTAAAGCATTTTATCCCAATTACATATTTAGATCTTTTTAATTTATTTTTCACTATGAGGAATTTCACATAATGGTTGTGTTTTCCAATGTAATTTATAAAGCACTATTTTAGACCCCACTTGAGTCTTTAAATTTTTTTCCTATTGAAGATTTTTTAATTTAAATTAAATTTATTGGGGTAACATTGGTTAATAATAAGTTTCAGGTGTACATCTGTCAGAGCCAGTCAAAGCACTGCTCAGCATTCCTGCTCTGAGTTCTTCTGCATCCATATATTCTTCTAAATTCTTCCCGACTACACCAGGGCTGGTTCCTACTTGAACCCTGTCCATTGTACTAACTGTTGAGAGCTTAGTCCAAGTTCTTCCTTTATCTTCTGTTCACTAGTTACAGGTGTCAGGTCCGAGCCTCTCTGCCTGGGGGTCGACCTCCTAGGACGCCGGGTCTTAGATGGAGAAGCCATGAGAAATTGTGGGTATATAAGAATGAGTCTTTATTGCAGAAGCCAGTGGTCATATAGCCATCAGACAACACAGTCCTTCACAGCAATCCCATATAGGCAGGCAGCTGGACACTGGCTGGTGAACAGATACATCCTTCCCACAAAGCAGTATTAGTCTCTGTATCCACGGCTGTTATCTGAGCAGTTGCATGCTGCCTCTAAACTCACCACCTTACATTGTAGCGGTATCTGAGCTCTCCGCGTTAGAGCTACAGCCTCAGTAGTCTCTCCAACCTCTCTGGCTCAGCAGCTTCTCCTGTCTCCCCTGCTCAGCACACTGGCTGGTTAACATGGTAGCTATATCTGAGCTCTCTATGAGCTTTTAGCCTTACATCATGGCGGTACCAGCTCTCAGCTCTGTCTGAGCTCTCTAGCTTTTCCCCTTCCTAACTGCTCTCTCTCTCTAGCAGACTAGCTGGACAGTAACCTGTATATTAATCCAGAGACAAAGAAGGCTAGTTTCCCACAGTGACATCAATCATTTTGGCTACAGAAGGGCACACAGGTGCAGTATACCATGGGATTGTACCTCCTTGTGGTTTCTCAGCCTGATTAAGATTCCCATGTTCAGGGTGGCCTTGGATGTCTGGTGTATTAACAAGGCCTCTGCTTCACTGGCCTTGACTATTAGGCATCTAGGCATCTCTGGCATGGTTCCCACAAGATCTTAACAATATGACATATATACACTCTATTGGGGTCTTCACCACTCAAAATCCAGAATCCTCTGTCACCATACACTTGACCCCTGTTCCTCTTCCCCTCCTCATCCCAAGTATTTTTAAATTTTTAAACGTTTTTTGTTTCTTATTTTATAGGAAAAAATTTGATTTGGGACAAATTTAAATACTACTTGATTTTTTTTTAATCTGCAAAATGGAAAGAAAAATGCCACCAAACTTACCAAAATATTTTTTGTGTGTGTTATAAAGAATTTTTTAGTGTTCAACCAATTAGCAATTTTTTAAACACACAATTTTGGCACAGTTGTAGTGCAATTAAAAACTGGACAGTCCCAAGAAGGATTTTTGATGGTAAATGTGCATGAAACTAATTAAAAGGCATTGTTCTAAAATATCTAAATTCTGGAATTTTAGACTCTTTAACCGTAAATGATCCTAGGAAAGTTGCAATCCACTGTGAAAAATTAGAGAATATGAGCTTTAAATAAAGATAATATCAAAGGTCCCTTTCAGCATGAACACTATTTTTTTTGAGCCAGTGACTCTGCTTTTCATCTCTAAAATGGGGATGGTTATATTTGCTCTGCCAATTTTTGTGCAAATTAAATGGATTAATGTATACTAGAGAAATTTGTAAATTCTAAGCTTGCATACCAGAACTTTTCAAAATATGGTATATAACCACTGTTAGTTTGCAAGATGATTTTCAGGGGGATGAAAAATTTTGTATTCTAATGATTTTTTTTACATTTACTTTTTATTTATGGTGAGTGATATGTTACATGCATGGTAGCTTCCTTTGACATTAGTTTCCAGAGTAAAAATGTAAGTCAAAATAGAGAAAAATATTAAATAACTCATACTATAGGTGGAACACAAATTTAACAAAAATCATGATGACCTTATGCGAATGATTAAATTCAGGAAACATTGCATTATAGAGACATAAATTTGTATTTTCAGATTTTGCCTTGGTTCTCAATTGGCGTTGTTTAATCTGCTATGGCTGCAAACATGCTGTGATAATACAAGACATATGGAGCCCTTTTGCAGTAAAGGAATAGAGAAAAAAAGCAGATGCTTGCAGCATTTAGGAAAGGAACCCTGTTATAGTTGAAATGCTGGCCCATGTGGGGTCCATAGTCTGAGGTTAGCGTAGGTTGCACTGATTTCACTGCAACAATAAGAAAAACACAGTTAAGTAGAGGATTGAAAGGTATACTTCTAATTAAAAATGGTGGCAGAGTAGGAGGATGGTGCACAGACATGCTCCCAGGAACAAGCTGAAATTACAACTGAAATACAGAAAGGCTTCCTGAATAATCAATGGAAAACTCACAGGAGAGAACCCTGATACCCGAGGACCAAAGGTGGAGACCACATAGAGACTAGTAGGAGGGGTGGAGGCGCGAAAGGGCTGGCCAGGCACCCAGATGGCAACTGAAGTCCTGGAGAGATATCTCAGCTGTGTATATGTGTGTGTGTGTGTGTGTGAGAGAGAGAGAGAGAGAGAGAGAGAGAGAGAGAGCAGGGGCGGGGGGCGGCTGTGGGGGGAGGTGCCACTGAGAACTCTGGGATCTAATCCGGAAGCTGAGCTCCTCAACAGAGAACACCAAATCTGAGGAGGGTACCCACATAACATCTAGCTGTGAAAAGCAGTGGGGAGCTGTCTTGCCAGGGATTGGCAGCTGAAAGTTCAGGCACCCCCTTAAAGGGCCAATGCACAAAAATTCCTTGTGGAGCCACCAACCTTGTGCTTTGGCAGAGGGAGGGTGAAATGGATTGGAGCTGTGAGAGCAGAACCCAGGACTAGGAACTTGGGGAATAGAGCTCAGAAGGCAGACACCCCAAGTTTTCTGAGCTGAGATATTCCCTCACACAGTGGAGGATATCTTTCCCACATAAACATCTGCCTTGGCTGGGGGGGAAGACAGTCAACACACCCTATTGGAAAACACCTCGCTCTGGGGCCACTTAAGAGATTAAAAGTAACAATTAGCCTCCAGGCAGAAGCAACTGCCCCACCCTGCTGAAAAAACTGTCCCCACACCTGAGGACAATTGCCTGGGGGCAATTCAAGTCAGAAATCCTATTAGTCTGTAGACAGAAACAGTCTCTGGAGTCTTTGAGTTTTGCCTGATCCAATTAGTCAGAAACAGTCTTTAACGCTGTCCTGCACTAGAGATTGAGAGGTATAGAGGATCTACCTAAAACATAGTCACAAACCCAAACAGACAACCAAAATGAGGAAACAAAGAAACAACACCCAGATGAAAGAACTAACGGATTCTTCAGAAGAGATAAATGAAGCAGAGATAAGAAAATTATCTGAAATAGAGTTCAGAGTAATGATGTTAAAAATGCTCAGCAGTATGAAAAAAGATATAGTAACTATGAAAAAAGAACCTTCTGAGATAAAGAATGACATAATACAAATAAAGAACACATTGGAAGGAATACACAGCAGATTAGGGGAAGCTGAGGATTGAATCAGTGAATTAGAAGACAGAGTTGAAAATATCACTCAATTAGAGAACCAAAAAAAGAGAAAACAATGAAAAAAACAGGAGGACAGCTTAAGGGAGCTGTGGAAAAATGTGAAACGTAACAATATTAGAATAGTAGGTGTACCAGAAGAGGCAGAAAGAGAGAAAGGAATAGAGAAGTTGTTTGAAGAAATAATGGTAGAAAACTTCCCTAACCTGGTAAAGGAAAAAGTCACATAAGTTCAGGAGGCATTGAGAACCCCAAATAAGAATAACCCAAACAGACCCCCACCCAGACACATCATAATTAAAATGCCAAAAATTAAAGACAAAGAGAGAATCTTAAAGGCAGCAAGAGAAAAGAAAACTGTCACCTACAAAGGAGTTCCCATAAGGCTGACACCTGATTTCTCATCAGAAACTCTACAGGCCAGAAGGGAATGGCATGAAGTACTCAAGGTAATGGAAAGCAAGGATCTGAGACCAAGATTACTATATCCAGCAAGGCTATCATTCAAAATAGATAGTTAAATAAAGAAATAAAGAGCTTCCCAGACAAAAAAAAAAGCTAAAAAAGTTCATCACCACCAAGCCAGCATTACAAGAAAAGCTAAAAGGATTTCTGTAAGGGATTGCTGAGAAGAAGAAACAGAGAGAGAAACCTAGCCATACAGAATTAAAATGGCTATAAATAAGTACCTCTCAATAATAACCCTAAATGTAAATGGATTAAATGCTCCAATCAAAAGGCATAGGGTAGCTAAATGGATACAAAAACATGACCCAACTATATGCTGCCTACAAGAGACCCACCTCAAAACAAAAGACATACACAGAATGAAAGTGAAGGGATGGTAAAAAAATTTTCCATGCAAATGGAAAAGAAAAAAAAGCTGGAGTAGCAATACTCATATCCAACAAAATAGACTTTAAAAGCATCATGCTAAGTGAAATAACCCAGTCAGAGAAAGATAAATATATGATCTCACTCATTTGTGGAATATAATGAACAACATAAACTGATGAACAAAAATAGAGCCAGAGGGGGAAACAATATACTAGAATATAATAGAAGTAATCCTGTTATTTGCAGATTTTTAATATTTCCTACAAGTTTTGTGATATCAACTGTACTATGTCAGTACAGTTTTGGTAATATTATTATACTTAAAATCCTTTTATTCTTAAACTAGTAATGTTTATTGCATGTAATATTATTATATTTAAAATTGTTTTTCTTGAAATAAAAAAAACTGAGAAAAAAAAGAAAAGAAAAGTATACTTCTAGAAAAGACTTACACTTCTGAGAAATTAACTTGTGGCTTATTATAGTAAAGAATATTCTGGGGAAGTATGATGAGCAAATCCAACTGTTTGTCTGGCCAAACTCCCACAGATCAGCCAGCCCAGTGAGTCATCATTAAAGTTGCTGGAATTAGGTAACGGCAGCAAATAAGAGAGGGGAGCAGCCTTAGGAAACCCACCTCTCTGTTCACAACCTAAAGCTCCTGGAATTCTGCATGAATATGACTTTCATGACTTTCGGTGATAGTGGCAAACCAAACTCAGGCTGGAGGAAGTAAGAGTTGGGTCAGAGTGCACGTCTTTTTCTGTGACATGAAAGCAAAAATGTCATGTTCATAACATAGTGGTACACTCACACAGGCCTTTCATCCCAAGCCTTTCCTATTCTGCCCAGCGGAGAGCTCCCAAGGCAGAGAGCCCTTTTCCAGGGTGTCTGCACATTTTTACCTCTCTTTTCCTCAGCCCACCTGAAAAGAATACATTTTGTTCCCTTGTTTAATCTCATGCCCTTGCTATAGGAGTATCAAGCAAGCTACTGCATTGAAAGTTGAGGACTCCCAGACTCACAGGGATCCAATCTCTGCCCTTCATTTAGGAAACGGAACTTCATGATCTCTAGTACATGCTTGTGTGACTGATTTTTTTTTTTATGTCTCTGCAAATTCAGATGACTAAGGAACTGCTCATGCAGCAATTTAGAAACAAAATGGAGTATCCACTTTATTTATTTAAAAAATTCTTTGAAGCCTGCCATTTAACCCCAGCAGGGAAGTTGGGATTTTTCAGCCACACATAGTGATTTTATTCCTCTGGAGGCTTATATGAATAATTAAGCTCTTTCAGAAAAGAGAGCAAATAGAATTCTGCAAGGTAATCAAAAGCGGATATGCTAATTTGGGTCTATATGACTATTTTTATCAGAAAGAACATTAAGCTTAGATCACTTATTCATCTAAGTTAAGGAAATTGGAAAAGGGAGCAAGACTAGCAAATTACCTTTGCTGATGGTCAAAACCAGCCCTAGCTTGGACTCCTTCTTAATCATCTTTTTCAGCATAAAACCTAGTTACTAGGATACGGCCGTGTGGCAGCATCTTTATTAGAAATTGTGTGGGAGAAAAAAAGGTCAGAGGCTCATTTCCAATAATGGTTTGACAAGGAATACAGAGAAAAGGGCAGGAAGGAATTGAGGTTTGTGGTGTTTCCCTAAATCAAGATTTTGAGATAATAGCACTTATCTGAGTGGGAAGGCTCCAGGAATGCAATTTATTAATCTCAGGGTTGAAAGAAAAAGAGACATGAGAGCATATCATCATCAACATTAAGACCAGAAAGCCTAAAAGGATATGTAAATATCCTTCTAAAGGATCAGGTAAATGCCAAAATCTCAGGTAAAGTACAAAAATGCTATCACTGATGAAAATTGTCTTTATCTCTGGCTAAATCCTAGAGCTCTATAATTATATAGGTAGAAGTCACACCTCCAAATATCAAGATTTGAAAATAGTCAGTGGCTGAGTGGCTTAAGCATTTAGAAAACTTCACAAGATCCAAGTTGCTTTCCTTAGAGAAGGTCTACAAGGTCATGCAACCCCATGACTCTGCAATGCACCCGCCATTCCCTTTCCTGGGAGGAGCGAACAAGAAGGTGGAGAGAGTCTGGAAGTCCTTCCACATAGAAATATAAGCAGGGCATTGAGATTTCTTCCAAAATATTATTATACTTTGGATGTCTACAATTTTAGATATTTTTAACAGTTAAAAATTGATTCTAATACTTATAAATTTATTTGTGTGATATATATGCATATATATTTTTCATCCCTTCTTCTTTGAAATTTTTCTATTACTGTGGTAAATTGAATTATAGTTCCCAGTTATTACCTTCATCATACTAAAGGATTTTACATACTTGCTCTTTGCCACAAATTTCGTAGTATCTTCTCTACAGGTGGAACATACATCCTTGTCCCATTAACTTTGACCATCTGGTCATGTGACATGCTTTGGTCAGTGGAATATGTGTGGCTACGAGGTAAGCCAAATCTGAGCAGAAAATTTAAGTAAGCTTGTGCAATTTGATTCCATCTACCCTTGACCATCTGCCCTCTGCCCTGAGTACACCAGGACCTACGTCTGGCTGCTCCTTCACTAGATCCCAATGTGAGCAGACTCAGAGCTGGCCCCATGGGATCCAGGTCAGCCTCAGGTAAGCCCCTACCTGGTTACCTATGTAACCAACACAGCTGCTGCTGCCCCGCATCTACACTAATAAAAGAGAAACATGGTAATTAGCGTACGACCGCTACCCTTTTCATTGGCTAATCAGTGAGTATATGCAAATTAGCTGTCAGCCAAGATGGCGGTTAACCGCCAACAAAGATGGCGGCTAATTTGCATACATAGGCGCAATGATGGGAGGCAAAGGGGAAAG
>NW_005871070.1:1479444-1483019 GCF_000147115.1 Myotis lucifugus | reverse complement strand
GGGGCCACAAGCATGGGGGCACCAGGTATCAGTGGCAGCCGTGCCTGAGGCCCCGGATTATGTGATCAGGAAGGGAAGGGGCGGGTCTAGCAGGCATGGCAGCACCCCTGAGCACCCGGTGCAGGCCCAGGGTGCAGCCTGCCTGCAGCCCTTTGATTCTGCCCATTGGAAAGGAAGGGCGGGGCCCACAAGCATGTCGCCACCCAGGGCATCGGGTACAGCCGTACCGGCAGCCCCCATCTGCAATGGAGAAGGGAGGGGTGGGGCAGCAGGCATGGCAGCATCCTCGGCACCGGGTGCTGGCCCAGGGTGCAGCCGTGCCTGCAGCCCTCTGGTCTGCAATGGCAAAGGGAGGGGCGGGGCCACAAGCATGGCGGAACCCAGGGTATCGGGTGCAGCTGTGCCTGTAGCCCGGGATATGTGATCACGAAGGGAGGGGCGGGGCCACAGGCAGGGGAGATCGGGGCTGGTGGGGCAACCACAGAGGTCAGCCAGCATTCAGGCCCCCAACTGGCTCTCCCTGGGAGTCCGGAGTGGAGGGCTCTCTCTCTGGTAACCTAGAAATCAAGCTCCCAGGGCAACTGTGGAGAAACCAAGCCTGGCGAGCCATGGAGAGGGCGACCTACCTGGAGGCCACGCAACTTTTATAGTTGAAGTCGCCCTGGATGGAGGACTGGGGGTAGCAGGGATCAGAGTCGGCCAAGTCAGCCATGGAACCCCGGGTCCCCGCCGAATGACTAGAACACATGGACTTCAATGGTCCTCGGTCACTTGCTGAGCAGCAGTCAGCCTGGACCAGGAATCAAACCCAAAACCTGACAGAATGGAACCCAAACCTTTGCTGTGGCAGGGGAGCTCCGACCCACAGCAGGGGCCAGGGCACACCAGAGGGATTTTGTTGAGGGGCCCTGACAGGCAGCACCCTGAGCAGTGGGTTAGAACCTCCTCCTGATACAGCAAGGTTGCAGGTTGGATCCCTGGTCAGGGCACAGACAAGAAGCAACCAAAGAGAGCATAGTAAGTGGAACAACACACTGATGTTTCTCTCGCTCCCTTCCTCTCTCTAAAATAATCAATCAATAAAAATGAAAATAAAAAATAAACCCTCTGGCCCTAACCAGTTTGGCTCAGTGGATAGAGCATCGGCCTGTGGACTGAGGGGTCCCGGGTTCAATTCTGGTCAAGGGCATATACCTTTGTTGTGGGCACATCCCCAGTAGGGGGTGTGCAGGAGGCAGTGGATCGATGTTTCTCTCTCATCGATGTTTCTCACTCTCCATCCCTCTACCTTCCTCTCTGTAAAAATCAATAAAATATATTTAAAAAAAATAAAAATAAACCCTCTGGCTTGCAGAGTTGCTAAACAGTTAGAAAGCAAAGTCTCATCCCTTCCCGTTCATTCAACAAATACTTCATATGCTCCTTCAATAATCACACTGGGAATGGGTGTTTGTTTGTTTGTTTTGGTTAATTCTCACCTGAGGACATTTTTGCATTGATTTTTTTTTTGTTTATTTATTTATTTTTTTTACAGAGAGTGGGAGGGAGGGAGAAAGACAGAAACTAATATGAGAGACATCAAATGGTTATCTCTTGCTGAATCCCCGACCAGGGCCCTGGATTAAGCCGGCAACCCAGGTATATGTCTTCAATTGGAATCCAACATGGTACCCTTCAGTCTGCCTGCAAAAGCACTATCCACTGAACGAAACCAGCATTTTTTTTTCTTTTTAAGTCCTCCTCTAAGGATATGTTCTTTTCATTGATTCTAGAGAGAGAGGAAGGGAGAGGGAAAGAGAAAGAGAAACATTGATCAGTTGCCCAAGCAACCCACAACCTGTGTATGTGCCCCCACCTGGAATCGAACTCATGACCCTTTGATGCATGGGAGGACACTCTAACTACTGATCCACACCAACCAGGGCCTGGAGCTACAATGAGTTCCCTCAGGGGGGGTGGGGGTGCTGCTCATCCAGAAGCCGGGCTCATGGCTGGTAAGTGCAGCGGAGGTGGCAGGAACCTCCTCGGCAGCACTGAGGAGCAGCGAGCCGAGTGGTAGGGAGCAGCAAGCCGAGTGGTAGGGAGCAGCGAGCCGAGTGGGAGGTAAGGAGCAAGGGGTCCCAGACTGTGAGAGGGCACAGGCCGGGCTGAGGGATTCCCCCCACCCCCAGTGCACGAATTTCGTGCACCGGGCCTCTAGTCCTTTATATAAAAGAATAAGTATTATAAGCTACTACAACTTTGAGTTGTTAGCATCACAAAACAGTTGACTAAACAGTACTTTATTTGTTCTTACCAGGCAGCTTGCAGGGTCATGTCTTAGGTGAGAGGCAAGGACAGCAGCCAAAGCTCAGGACTAGCCCTAAAACCTGCGGAATTTTTCTGACTCAGCCCTCCTCCTGTTCACCTGTTACTAACCTAATAGTGGCAGCCAGGCTTCTCACGGAGACTGTTTGCACGTTTTGAGCTGGACCAGGAATAGGATGTGGTCAGACCCTGGCCAGGTGCTGAAGTGTTCTGTGACTTCAGAGGCAGCACCGTCCATACCAGGGTCACCTGGATCTCCTGATTTGTTTATTCAGAGGGAGTGTTTTCTTAAAGTAACCCTCCTGGTTTTAAGTTTTACTAAGTGTATGGCAGGAGTATATAGAAGTATATGAAATTGTCTTAGTTCTCCTGCATGGAATAATTTAATATGCAGTATTCCAAGTGTGCAATTGGATCAGTGAAAGTGAGTTACAGCAAATTGGTTAAATCTTATTACAACAAAACATATTATAAGGGAGTGTTTGTGACCCAAAGTATTTCAAAAATATACTAATGGCCAATTTATTGAAATAAAATTTGATGTTTCCTTGCTTTGTACAATGTGAGTTGACTTGCAAATTTTTTTTTTTTGCGGGGAGGGAGTGTTTGGCAGTATTCTGCAGAGTGACAGGGTAAAGACTCATAATGAACTGGCAGGACTCATTTTAAATGCCTAACCACCCAAGCCCTAACTTTGTATTCCTGAGCAAGTCACATTGAGCTGTTTCACTTCCCCCATCTGCAAAACAGGGACAGTAACAAGGGGAATAAAGATTATATATGAGATTATATGTTTAAAGCACTTAGCACACTGCTAGCATATTATAAGCACCTGATATTTGTTAGACATCTTTTTACTCTCATTTATGCCATACATATTTATATATAAAGCACAAAAAACATTCAATATTTTTAAAAGTTTTAGCTGTTGGTACTTCCAAATGGTTAAAATATGCATGAATTTTCACCAAAAACTGAAATCTTACTACCATGATAGAGGAGATAAAAGGAGAAAAAGGAAATAATTCTGTTTTGTTTTGACAAAAGACAAGGCAGTAATTTCCATAAATATTCAACAACTAATATCAAGAATTTGAACATTTTAAAATGTCACTGCCTTTTAGTCATAATTATACTCCTTTACATTCCATAGCACTTATTCTTTTCAAGGTACTTAGCTAGCTATATTTTTTAATTCTCCCAGCTATTTTATGTTATTTACATATTTCATATCCATACAATTCTTCTCTGTCAAAGTCAATGGCATT